>NC_063369.1:5834878-5866861 GCF_021869965.1 Rhincodon typus
CTCGGGGACCGCTTTGCAGAACACCTACGCTCGGTTCGCAACAAACAACTGCACCTCCCAGTCGCGAACCATTTCAACTCCCCCTCCCATTCCTCAGACGACATGTCCATCCTGGGCCTCCTGCAGTGCCACAACGATGCCACCCGAAGGTTGCAGGAACAGCAACTCATATTCCGCTTGGGAACCCTGCAGCCCAATGGTATCAATGTGGATTTCACAAGCTTCAAAATCTCCCCTCCCCCCTACCGCATCCCAAAACCAGTCCAGCTCGTCCCTGCCTCCCTAACCTGTTCTTCCTCCCACCTATCCCCTCCTCCCACCTCAAGCCGCACCCCCATCTCCTACTGACTAACCTCATCTGGCCCCCTTGACCTGTCCATCCTCCCTGGACTGACCTATCCCCTCCCTAACTCCCCACCTACACTCACCTTTACTGGCCCCATCCCCGCCTCTTCGACCTGTTTGTTTCCTCTCCACCTATCCTCTCTTCTATCCATCTTCTATCCGCCTCCCACTCTCTCCCTATTTATTTCAAAACCCCCTTCCCCTCTCCCTTTTCTGATGAAGGGTCTAGGCCCGAAACGTCAGCCTCTCTGCTCCTATGATGCTGCTTGGCCTGCTGTGTTCATCCAGCCCTGCACCTTGTTGCGGAGGTGAAAACTGATGGCCAAGTTGTTTCCATTTTTAAAAAGGTAGACACTTTTGTTCACAATGGCAGAAATTACATGGGAAGCTGATACTCCTTGTTGGAGTTTGTGAATCTGGAAAAGGAACTCACAAGGATGGAGTCGTAGTGAACTCTTGGTGTGAGCACAGGATTGGAGAATAAAAATAATTGAGACTTCAGAAATATTTTTGTCAAAAAGAAAGATAACTCCTTACTTTTTAGAAGTTGCTAGACCCATACCGATAATAAGAGACAAGTCAAAGCTGGACAAGCCTTTGCTCAGAGGTCCTGGTACAATATGTCGAGCGTAGCTTCCGATACCAAACCCCAGTCTGCTCGGAGCAGTAAGAGTCAGAACGTGACCCATATAAAGGGTAAGGAGCTGATGTTGGGGCAGGCTACTGCCTTGACTCTTTCTGCCCTATAGTGAGCTGCTTTCCCCCTGGAATGAGAGGAACACAGGTACTACAGCAGATGAAAATGGGTGGCATAGATGTTATTTCTGCTGCAATTTTGGCAGTATTCCAGGTGAGTGAGTAGGCAGAGCTGAGGGCACGCAGGGCTAGGGGTTGGGCTGGATGAGTCCAAGTGAGAGCGGATGTCGCGGGCAAGAGTGAGAGTGGTAGAGCTTGTTGGATGGTGAGTACAGTAGCCCAAGATAGCTTGAGTATGTGATACCTGAGAGAAGATGGTGGCATATACGCTGGTAGAGTGGCGAAGACCACTGACCTGCACTCTGAATTCTTCCAGATGGTGCAGACTGCTTTAATCTGGGGGGCAACCTCAGATCAGGGTGTTCATGGCCTGGTGCCACAGCCTCGACTGCTAGTCCTCAGGGAAGAGGACTCACTGCCTCTAACCCCTACTCAGGCAAAGGGGCATTGATTTCCCCTCTGTCAGCCATGTCCAGGTAAATGTCAGGAACCATGCAGGGCAGCCCTCTACAGCAAGTGCTTGCCTGTGTGCAAAAAGCACCTTCAAAGATGGACTGGGTACAAGAGATGCCAGTGAATTCTGGGATACTGGAGAGTTGCAAGTTTCTGCTGGAAGATGGAGCTGGAATCAAATACAAGGGTCAACACAGGGGTGTGATAGGTCATAAAAGTGACATAATTCTGGTAAGTTAGGGTGAGAGAATTCATTAGGATTTGTAGCAAGTACCAAGAAACTCCACGCACCTCGATCTTAGCCAACAAAAAAATCATAAGATTCAGCCCTGAGATAGCAAGAACTTCAGATGCTGGAGTCAGAGATAACACAGTGTGGAGCTGGAGGAACGCAGCAGGCCAGGCAGCATCAGAAGAGCAGAAATTTCTGAAGAAGGGTCCCGACCCGAAACATCAGTTTTCCTGCTCCTCTGATGCTGCCTGACCTGCTGTGTTCCCCCAGCTCCACACTGTGTTGTACGAGATTCAGTCCTTTATGTCTTGTTGACCACAAACAGGTCAGAAAAGATATCAGTCAACCTGATTGGTAATTGACTATACTATGAATTTCATACAAGGAATTAAATGGTTTTCAATACTTTTTATTGTCGGTAATCTCACTGAGTAGCATAAAGTCAAGGTAAAGTAGATAGCCAAACATATTGGTCAATAAACACATTTCGAAGAACTGTCGTTGTAATTCAGATTCTGAGTCTTGCGCTTGCCTGTCGTCACATACAGGAGGTTACCTTATAACATTGTACACAGGTAAGATAAATCAGTTTCAACATCATTCGACATGAAAGCATTATTTATTTTGGATTACTGGACGTAAATAATACCGATTATTTATGAAACAAAAATATTAAGTCGGGCAGCCATTAATCATTAAGATTTCAGAAAACTCTGCTAGGTTCTGACAGAGTCTGTGGTATTGTTGATTTTGGCACTGCATTTCTGTTGGCCAAGATTCCAACCAGGTTCCATCTCCAATCAGATAATTGATCCTGAAACCAAGAGAGCCATAGATTATGAGGAAGAAAACTCTCAGTCACACACTGATAATGTACACTTCTGAAATGAACAAGACCTTTGCCTTTTGTGACTTTAAGAGGTGTATTTTGCCCTGGTTTTCTTTTAAGAGAAAGTTTCAGACAGACGTGTTGAGCAGTCTGCTCCAGAGCCACTACAGTAAACAGCTTGTGAGGCCTTGGGGTTTTTTTTTAAAAAAAGTTGGAACAATAGAAGCAGCCTGAATGGCTGGGGTCAAGATCCCACAGAACCAGGGTTTTTTTTTTTTTTTTTTAAGTTTTAGCCTTCAGTAGCAGTTTCTGGGGTCTTGAAATTGGATGTGAAAGTTCTTATTCCTCTTTGTTTCAGCTAAAAGCTGGAGTTCTTTTCCTGCTGCTAGAATTGCATGTGAGGCAATCTATTTTACTGAATTTGCCTTTGCAAAGGGTGAGTTTATGGGATGTTAATATATTGGAACAATTCATTTATAGTAATTAACATGTATTATTTTGTTAAGTATTTAAATTGAGTTCATTAAATGAACTCTTTTCTTTAATTATTATTTTGTCTGTGCTTTAATGATAGTGTATGAATAAAGTGTGTTTTGTTTGAAGCCTGGTAGTTTGGCCAATCAAACTGCGTCTGGAACACAATGTCTTACACTTACCTTTAAAAAAGGAAATGGTTAGGTTCCCTCAATGTGCTTTGAGGGACATGGGCACAGGCGGCTAATTTTGGATAACTTGACAAATATAAAAACAAATGAGATTCTCCATGCCAAACAAGCCAAGCCTAATTTTCCACTTAAGGTTTTAACAACTGGAAGAGAGAATTTAGATGAGAATCTCACTCCTGAGTGGTAAGGGGTCTAATTGCAGGCACTCACAGCTCTTTTGCTATCTGATCTGTATGCGGGTCACTATTTTCCTGGGTGCCAGAGAGAACATAGATACCTCTAATTCCCAACTTGGAAGTCAGTGGTAAAGCTAACAGTTCTCCCCTGGATCCGCCACCTTAGCCAGTATTCCCAAAAATCTCACTTGCAGTGACTGCATGCACACTTCCACTCAGGGAGTTTAGCATCAACAAAACACCAGCCTCACCAGATCATGGGAGCATACCCCAAAGTAAAGCATAATTCAGTTCAGCACTTCAATACTGTACTTGTGAGCTCAGGAAAAGGTGTGGTCTGGAATGTTCTACACCAAAGTTCAGATTGCTGATTCTACTTGGCGTCTCTAATACAGAATTAGAAAGTTTTGCAACAGTCCAAAGTCACAACACTTTTAAACCAGGGCTCATTCATTTTCCCATCAACCTGTTCAGAGATGTTATGACACACCTCTGGTACAAGTGGAACTTGATACCCAGGCCTCCTGACTCAGAGCTGGGGACACTACATTGTGCCACAATTGCCCCCCAAAAACGTTGCAGCATCATAGAATCCCTACTGCTGGGAAAGAGGCCATTCGGCCCATTGGGTCTGCACACAGACCTTCTGAGGAGCTTCCCACAAAGACCCAGCTCCCCATCTCCCCCACCCTATCCCCATGATACCGCTTTTACCATGGCTTTTTACCATCCCCCTAGTCTGCACATCCCTGGAAACTAATTGCAATTTAGCATTGCCAATCCACCTAACCCGCACATCTTTGGGCTGTGGGAGGACACCAGGGCAACCATAGGAAGCCCACCCATACTCAGGGAGAATGTGCAAACCCTACACAGACAGTCGCCCGAGGCTGGAATCAAACTCAGGTCACTGGCAACAATGCCAATGGGAAGGGAATTGGTAAGGCCCTTGGCTAAGATCAGACAAAGATGAGGAAAATAGTTGACAGGACCGGAACCTACGTGGGGAGATACCAATAGAACTGAACGCATCACCTTAACCAATTGGCCACAGCACTATCCTGCTGCACCCAGTATTCCCAGACAGACTCTCATCCAAGTACTAACTAGGCCCAAGTCTGTTTAGTATCCAAGATTAGATGAGTTTGGATATTTTCAGATGAGTATGGATGTAGACATAATTGTTGCTGTGACTCATTATTTTATTTAGATTATCAATTAAATGCTAATTGTGGGACAATCCCGCGAATGATACAAAAGAGCAAATTTGGTTCAAAATTAGCAGTTTACCTTTTACCATCACTCCACAAGTCTGATCCCTGCCCCATCAGTAGATAATCATTTTCCGAGTCCACATTAAATGTTCCTTCACAGTTGTCATGAATGATTAGTTCTCTGACTTGTCCATCCATTACATCATCGCTTCCTAAATACGAAAAGCATGATCCAGATGGAAGATTATTCCGACCACTGTTCAATGTTCTCCAACACATTAGCTTTTAGCTACATGCGGCTCGTGCCATGTCTGGTTATTAAGTGTCAATTAAACTACGTGTCAAAGAAAAGTCAGCACAGTCCCACCCCAGCAGAAGAGGGAGCTGACTGATGGTATAACCTCAGTTTCACTACACCTCAGGTGAGGTTGAGAAGGCGTGATCTTTATGGTGACCCCAGCAGGGGTGGGAATTGAAACCACAATGTTACTGTCACTCTGTATTATAAAACAGCCGCCCAGCCTACTGAGATTACCAAGCCCTCACTAAGGCTTGCCATTGAGGCTGTTCATCATCATAGAATTCTTACCGTGTACAAAGAGGCCATTTGGTCTGTCAAATCTGTGTCAGCCCTTTGCCCAGAACTGTCTGATCTAATCACATCACAGTCTCCCTGCTCTTTACTCTATGCCCCTATTAATGAAGTCTAGAATACTGCATGCTTTATTAATTGCTCTCTCTTCCTATCCTGTGACCATTCATGACTCAGAAACGTCAGCTTTCCTGCTCCTCTGATGCTGCTTGGCCGGCTGTGTTCATCCAGCTCTACGCCTTGTTATCTCACAAATATATATGCCCAGGTTTCTCTGCTCCTGCTCCTTCAGAACAGTTCCCTTTAGTTTGTTCTGACTCTTCATCTGCTCTGTACCAAAATGTATTACCGAACACTTCTACACATTAAACTTCATTTGCCACCTATCTCCCCAATCCAGCAATTTGTCAAAGTCCTTTCAGAGTTCTATACAGTCTCCCAGTTTACAATTCTCCCAAGTTTTGCATTGTCCAAAAGCTTTGAAATTGTCCCCTGCACACCAAGATCTAGATGATGTATATTTGTGAAAAAAAAACAAAGCTCCCAATACTGACACCCATGTCCCTTGAGTGCATGTTCAAATCTAATAGTAATAAAACTTCCAGGAAAGCAGTTCAAAGATTTCTTGTCTTAGAGTGTGTCCATGATACCAGTGACTTAATGCAGATCAAGCAAGATCATTTCCTGGGACAACTGGAGTGAGTGTCACTCTTGCATGGTATGGAATTGTTGAAATTACATTCCCTGCAACTACATCCATGTGGAAATGAATGGACTGTTAATTCCTTTGGATACTGTACACACTTCCAGTGTTATGTGTGCTCAAATCTATATTTCTGACTTTTCTCATTTAATAAAATTTAATTTTGTTTTCGAAACAAAAAGCTATAACTTTTCTCACAAGTCTATTGCGTGGTACTGTTTCAAGTGTCTTTTAGAAGTCCATAAACACCAACTCAACATCACTACCCTCATCAAACGTTACCTCTTCATTGAACTTCAGCAAGATAGTTCAACATGATTTTCCTTCAACAAATCCCTGTTGGCTCTTAGCAATTTGAATATATTTTTACATCCCACAATTAATCCAATCCCAATAATTGTTACCTGTGACCAAAGTTAAACTGACTTGTCTGCATTTGATGCGCTTATCTTTACAATTACTTTTGAACAAGGCCATAAGTTTACAAATTCTTATGGCCTCTGGCCCCATCCCAGAGCCCGGGGAAGTCACTGCCAGTGTCTCTTGCAAATTCCATTCTCACTTCTTTCAATATCTTGGATGCATCTCATCTGGTCCCAGTGCCTGATCAACTTCAATTACCGACAGCTTATCCAAAACTTCCTCTTTTTCAATTTTAAACCCTTCTAGCGATTTAGTTCTCTCTTCTGTCACGGCCGAAGGTACATCTGCCTCTATTTAATAATTCCGTCATACCATTGCCTCCTTGTATAAATCTCCTGTTTGGTTACTAATCAGCCCTACTCTTCTTTTTACCATTTATGTGCCTATAGCAGACTTTGGGATTTTCCTCTTCGCTCCTCTTATTTGCTTTTCCACCTCGCCTCTGATCCTGCCCTTTTGAGTTTCATTGTCAATTTTATTTTCTACCAGTATTCTTCTTTAAACCTAATTTCCAGCTCCTTTGTCACCAAGGGAGGTCTGCTTTTGTTTACCCTTCTTTTTTCTTTTGAGAGAATGTCCTTTTACTGTGCCCTATCCATCTCCTCTTGGACAGAAACCCATTGTTCAGCTACTGTTTCTCTCATCACCCTTTTCCTCCACTCTACCCAGCTTCGTTCCATTCTTACCCAATTGAAGTAATCTCTCTGCCAGTCAATTATTCTTAGTCTGGATTATTCACTGTCATCATCCAACATGGTCCTAAGACTTATGAAGCAATGTGCACTGTGCCCTAACTGACCCCTCATGGACACTTATTCTCCTTCGCGCCCCCATTTCCAAGATCCAGGTCTAGCAGTGTCGTCTTTCTTTCTGGATTGACACATACTGCTGTAGGAAAATCTCCGGAACAAAATCTAGGAATGCTTTCCCTCCACTGCTCTTTACACTACCATTATTCCAGTCTACATTCAGGTAATTAATTACAGCTAGTGCATTTTTCAAAACTATCAGTAATTATTTTGAAGTTTCGTTCTTCTATATCCTTCCCACTAGCGGGTTGTCTATAGATTACACCAAGCAATGTAATTGCACTGCCTTTGTTCATTAGCTCTAGCCAATTTGACTCTGTTGCTGAACACCATAGAACAACATTTTCCAGTGCTGTCATATTCTCCTGAACCAGAAACACCATCTCTCCTCCATTCTCATGAATATGAAAATAACTCACCTTGCTTTATGACAGACTTAACCTCTACTTCGTAGTATATGTAACTGTCTCTCTTTTCCTTCTTGTTAAACGTCACTTTGTAAACTAAAAGAGATGAAATGGATTTAAAAAGGCAGATGTTAAAGCTTATGGTTCTTGTATCATTAGAGCAAATGCAAGCTGAGACATCACAAATAACTGGAAAGCAGCCTACCAACGGCTGGAATCATAGAATCCCCACGGTGTGGAAAGAGGCCTTTTGGGCCCATCGAGTTGGCACCGACCCTCAGAAGAGTATCTCACCCAGACCCAGCTCCCTACCATATTGCCGTAATCATGGATAATCCATCCAGCCTACATATCCCTGGATGCAATGGACAATTAAGCATGGCTAATCCATCTTGGACATTGGGAGGAAACCCACGCAGACACGGGGAGAACATGAAAACTCCACGCAGACAGTCACCCAAGGCTGGAATCGAACCCAGGCTCCTGGTGCTGTGAGGTAGTAGTGCTGGCCACTGTGCCAAATTGCCGCTCTAATTCACAGATTGCCAAACTGTGGGGATGACCCCACTGTGGAGAGTTACAAAAACAATATTTTTGGGGTCATGAGTGTGCAAGTTTGACTGCCCTCTGGCAGCCAGGCATCTTTAAAGCTTGTATTTTTGTTGATGGATGGACGAACTAATTAATTTTTTCCCCAAGGTCTGACTCTTACAGAGACTGTAAAGAGGTGAGTTTTCTTTCTTTGGAGAATCTCTGCACAACAACTAAAGCCTCCCATTCCCCTGCCTCCTCCACCCACTAACCCCGGACAATCAGAGGTGGATGTTTTGGCTTCCTCAAATAAGAAGCAAATCGTTCTAAATACATTTTGGGAGAAGTCAAAGTAAGACTTTAATAAAGTTATTTTCTTCCAGCAGAGAACGTGTGACACATCACTTTGGAGAGACACACTTCAGTGCTGCAAACACATCACAACCTCAGCACAAATGGCTTCGTTGTCATGAACTTCACAAGTTTTCTTCCTTTCTCACTCACTGCCATGTCCAGAGGTTCAATCCTCAATTATGGGAGACTTCCCGACAATCCAGGTCAGTCACAACCCAAATTCCAATGGGGGAGGAGGGGAGGAGGGAATCATACCACAATAACACTGCAACATGAGCCTGGATCAGGGTAACAAAAGCTAGCCAGCACCCTGACCACCCTCCCATATGGTAGCTTCCAACATCAGCCATCCTGTGACAATCAGAAATGAAATGTCCCTTATTTCCTAACAGGGAAAGCTCATTTCTTGTGAAACAAATGAAAATTGGCAATTTCAGATGCTTAGCAATTGGGTAGATTTAGTACAGTTTGCCTGAATTTGGTTGGTGAGGTGGTGAAAGGGAACCAACTGGGGCAAAACCTTTGCTTTGTAAGAGACTGTTTGACAAGATTCAAAAGGATTTTTTTTGGACCATTCCAAATTCTAATCATAAAACTTGTTTCTATTGATCTACCATTTCCAATTAAATTTGTACAAATAATACACATGAACCAACACCATGAACCATAAACCATTACAGACACAATGATAAAATATGTTTTCAACGTTTTGACTCCACTGACCCTTCTTCAAAACAATTCTGTACAAGGGTCACTGGACTCAAAACGTTAATTCTGTTTTTCTAACCGCAGATGCTGGCAGACCCACTGAGATTCTCCAGCACTTTCTGTGTTTGTTTTATATCTCCAGCATCTGCAGCTCTTTGTTTTACAATAAAATATGCATGGTTTATAACAAGCATTTCAGGGATTAGTCAAAAACATTTGTAATACAGTGCGTTGAATGATGGATTTACCATAATCTGTTCCATGGTAACATGCTTTATCCTCACGATCTGTGTAAGAGATACGGTGTTCAGGCAACTTAACTGATATACAACTTCCTGCAAAACAAAAAATAAAAATTGCAAAATTTCTGAGTTCCAGTTCAGGTTTTTCAGACAATTCATTAAAATGAAAGTGTAAAGATTTGAATAGTTTGCTTTCTTCGCTCTTAAAGAGCTATCATTAATAGGAAGGTATTCATAACTAATTCTTAGGTTTGAAACAAAAACAGAAATTGCTGGAGAAAGTCAGCGGCATGTGTGAAGACAGAAAGCAGACTTAAAGTTTCATTTGGACTGAAAACATTAATGCTGTTTCTCTGTCCACAGATGCTGCCAGACCTGTTGAGTTTCTCCAGCTATTTCTGTTTTTGTTTTGGATTTCTAACATTCACAATTTTTTTTTATTTCAGCGTAGTACTTGGGTTTATTTGGTTACTATTTTAATTTGTTTGGGCCATGATGAGAAGAGTACATTATCTATTCCAGTCCCATTAGTCCACAGGTCACAACATGATTACAAATGTTTTACTCGGTTCCCAGTATGGTCAGTTGTAAGCTCTCCCTATATTAAACTTAAAATAGAAAGATCTGTCAATCAAGTTTTTTAATGAATTCAAACTTATTGATTTATTATAAGACCAAGACTTATTCAATGACAATGATAAATCTATTAAAAATTATAAATATGTAGGAATATAAATTTATAATAATGAAAAAATAAATGTTTACTCTAAATAACTCAACGCAAACACTAACAGGCACAACACACATACAGGGTAAGAGTAAATAAGTGGATTTCTCTCTGCAGAGATTAACCATGGGGAGGAAAACATTTTAGCCAATAAATCTTAATTCTAGAAGTCAAAACGGATGAGGTTGAGACGGTAAGATGGTTGATGTTCAGACATCCTGCCATGTATAGATAGGTGTCAACAAATACAGACAATTGTCTTTGGAATCTTGGCAGATGCAGTTTGCTCAGTGAAGATAATCTTGAGATGTCTTCCACTTGCCCTTCAAGATGATAGTCAGAGTTCTCAATGGAAGTTTCTTCTCAGAAGCTGTAGGCCTGAACGTGGAGCTGTTTACCTCCATCAGGCTGGTCACAATTGAAAATCCAAACAAAGTTCACGACTGAAAAATACTGTTCAAACAGAATAGCTATAAACCCCAGTCATAAAAACAGCTAAATGTTCTCACTGCAACGAGTTAAAATAACTAAGATACACAAATATCTGGAATTATGTGGAGTTGAATCCCATGTTCTTTTGGCTAAGTCCAAGCTGCATGGAGTTTTTGGAGGATTTTTCTTTTGTTGTGAAATGTAGCAGGTTTTCCTCAATTTTTTGTACTAAACTTGCTACGTTAATTACCAAGCCCCAGCCCGTTGCCACCTCTCATGTCTGATTTCTACCCCATCCTATCACACACCATTCCCAAAATAATTCGTCACTCAGTGGATATGTCTTACACCTATCCCATATCCGAAAGATTACTGAGCACATGGACAAACACTGACAAATTGACTTTGCTCATCGCTGGCAAAGTCATAGAGTCATAGAGGTGTGCAGCATGGAAACAGACCCTTCAGTCCAACTCATCTATGCCAACCAGATATCTTCAAATAATCTAGACCCATTTGCCAGCATTTGACCCAAATCCCTTTAAACCCTTCCTTTTCATCTACCATCCGAATGCCTTTTAAACTTTCCTTTAAAAAAAGTCCATAATCCTTCAAACTAAGCCAATAGAAATTGTTAAATATAAAGCGTTCATAAGTAACAATAACGCAATTTTCTTTCCATATCCAAATCATCTCAAAAATAATGCAGTAATGCTTTCTTCCAGGAAAGATTTGTTATGCTGATCCAAGTACTTCACTGTTGCTTTTATCTTTCCACTACAATTTGTGTACCAGTGCAACTCGTCCATGGCAGAGCCATTTCCCTGGCCTCTACACTCATCCATGGAACATCTGGATAACAAGGACACCTACGTCAGATTCCTACTAACTGACTTTAGTCTGCCTCCAACACATAATTCCAACCAAACTCATCTCCAAACTCTGAAATGCAGGGCTCTGCTCCCCTCTCTGGAACTGGATCCTTGACTTCCTGACCCACAAACCACAATCAGTAAAGACAGGCGATGACACCTCTTCTCTGATAATTTTTAACACCGATTCCCCACAAAGCTGCGTATTCAGCCCCTTACTATACTCCTTATACACTCACAATCATGTGGCCAAATTCTGCTCTAACCCCATTTACAAGTTTGCTGATGGTACCATCGCAGTGGGACTGGTCTTAAACAATAACAAGACAGAATACAGTGAAGTGATAGAGAGCTTAGTGGCATGATGTACAGAAACCATTTGCTCCCTCAGTGTCAGCAAAATAAAGGAGCTGACTTTAGGGAGCACAGTAGAGGCTACATCCCAGTCTGCATCAATGGTGCTGAGGTGGAGATGGTCCCAATGTCAAGTTCCTGGGATTGATGATTGTCAACAATCTGTCCTGGTCCACCCATGTTGATGCAACCGTTAAGAAAGCACAACAACGGCTCAACTTCCTCAGGGAGCTAAGGAAATTTGGCATGTCCACAATGACTCTTACCAATTTTTATAGATGCACCATACAAAGCATCCTATCCAGATGCATCACAGTTTGGTATGGTAACTGCTCTGCCCGAGACTACAAGAAATTACAGAAAGTTGTGAACACAGCCCAATCCATCATACAAACCAGCCTTCCATCCAATGGCTCTGTGTATACTTCCCACTGCCTCGGGAAAGGAGCCAACATAATCAAGGACCCATCCCACCCTGGTTATGTCTCTTCCACCCTCTTCTGTCGGGCAGAAGACACAAAAGTTTAAAAACACGTACCAATCTGTACCAACAGATTTAAGAGCAGCTTCTTCCCCACTGTTATCAGATTTATGAACGGATCTCTTATATATTAGAGTTGATCTTCCTCTGCACCTTCTCTGTAGCTGTAACACTATATGCATTCTGTTCTATTACCCTGATGTACTCATAAAGTATGATTTGCCTGGCTAGCACACAATACTTTTCAAAGTATCATGGTATGTGACAATAATGCAATAAAATAAAATCCATCTTCAAAATCTCCTTTTTGGTACACATTAAATTTGCTTTCATTCTTGAACAAGTTGTTCTCGATGCAATTAGGACACCGGTAAACAGAAGCAAAGCAGGCTATTCAGCCCATCAAGTTGAGTTTACTTCTTTGTTTAGGAGGTCCTCATGTTCTTCCTCAGAAGACAGCTCCTGTTCTCTCAGCTCTGCACTATCTATCACATCCTCTCCTTACCTGTTCCCGTTGTACAAAGTACAGCATGAAAGGACTGTGCAGCACACTCTGTATTGACTGTACTGTTGGGGCCCCCACCTCCCAACCCCCCAGTACAGATCCAAGCATTGGACAGTCATCTTCAGGAGTTATTGTCTGCTTCACAATAGCCCCGGTGGAAGAATTGCTACAACTGAAAGAAACTTTTCTTAGCTATTTCATTAAATACATTTTAAAATATGTTAATGAATGATATATGCAAATAAAAAAAAGTTTTATATCTTTCAGGTGGCCTATAATCACTTGAGTTTGAAGGCTTAGAGGTGAACTTACTGAAACATAGAATTCTTAAGGGGCTTGACGAGGTTGATGCTGGGAGGGTTTTTTTCCTGTTGGCTGGGGGGCATGGACTGAGAATGAAAGGCTGCTTATTTAGGACTTAAATAAGAAGACATTTCTACTGTGGTCATGCTGATGTTTTATGAACATGAAGTATAGCAATACATGCGTGAGTGTTGAAAATGTTAGGTGATGGACAGAATACAAGCTGGGCTCAATGGTTTTCTATTACACAGTGACAATGCCCAAAGGAAGAAACTATACTCACAGACAGTGCAGGTTAAAGTAATTTAACAACAATGTATAATTCCATCTCCATTGCTGGAAGTGGGATAAGACCAGGATCCATAATCTATGTATGCCATTGTTAAAATGCTGTGCATTCTTTGGGCTATTAAAACTGATTTAAGTCAAGTTTGCACTAGAAACCAAGACACCGCGAATGGTACATCTATATCAATTGATGGTAACATGAAAGAAATCATCATCCAACAGCGATTGCACTATTGGGAACCACAGCACTACTTGGAACTTTTAACTTTAATTATATCCTAAACATAATCAAATGAAGGAATACGCCTATATAAATCTAATAACTGAATCTTACCTTCTGCACATCTGCAAACTTCACCTTGACAGATTTTGCTAAGCATGGCACTGTTTCCATCGACATTGTAGAATTTAGTGCAACTGTTCTCTGTGTGAAGGCAATGAAATAGATTAGTATAGATGAAGTCATATAGAGATATTAAGACACATAGTATAAATGATTCACCCTCTATTTAAAGCACTGAAAACTTCCCAATAAACACTTTCTGTACAATCATGAATGGAGCGCCTTGAATATGAGCCTAGAATTTACTGTGCACAAGAATAATTGTACAAAATTTCTTTGTCCAGATGTAGAAAACAATTACCAAATTTAGATAAACTCATTTGACAATTAATACTTATAAATTCCTAATTTTGACATTCCTCCTTTTTTGAGAAGTGAACTAAATTTTATCATATTGTCAAGTCAACAAATATTTTAATCTTTACAATTGAGTCTATTTTAAAATCCTTTAATTTTTTTAAATAAAGCTGTTATATGTTCATTGTCCTATTTTCCTTTTGGCATATAGCTTTTCAAGCAACTTCACATTTTCTTTCTTCTCAAGTTACCTTGATTTCCCTTGGGTGGGAGTCAGTAAGATAGTCTTACAAATACTCACCTGTATCATAATATTCATAAATTTTAACAGAAGCTGGTTGAATAAGTCCAACTTTGAAGAACTGATGTACTTTAAATCCAAAACAAGTTTCTTCTAAGTGTGAAATCTGTTTGTGATTTAGAAGGGAAAATCAGAACACAATTGATTAATTAAATAAAGTCCCAGAGAGCTGCTCTGTCATTAGACAGGGATGATTGTTGGTGGTTTAACCTGAGGGTCATCGCACCTCAGGTGAGGAGAAAGGTCGAGAAAGAGAATTCTTCATGGTAACCTCAGTCAGTTCAGGAGTTGGACCATACTGTTAGTATCACTGCTGCATCACAAAGCAGGCATCCAACCAACTGAGCTAACCAACCCACAATTAATAAAATCTAGCTAAATGGATTACTCCAGATATGTGAAACGAAGGAAGTGATGCAGCAATATTGGAAATATAATTCATCTGAAGATACTCCACAAGGTGTTTTAGAAGTGTTAAAGATAGACAAAACTTTATACTATGCATGGTTGAAATGTTCAACACCATTAAAGTCCAATTATTAACTCAGTCCGAATTAAATTCCAATTTGATCAGAATACATTCTAACTTCTGAAACCTAGTGACAAAAAAATTAAAACCCAACACATTGGTGTGTTACATGGTAAAGCTCTCAACTTTTTCGCTTTGAGTTTCAGTTTAAATTTAGCAGACACTGAAGGTGTGGGGCCGAAGGTATCTTTCTTGATCATGTTTTACAGGAGATGACATCAATAAGGGGGGTACGTTTAGTCAGCTGGATGAATGGATGGTTGTTTCATAATGCAGAGTGATGCCAAAAGTGTGGGTTAATTTCCCATACCAGCTGAGGGTACCATGAAGGATTTTCCTTTTCAACCTCTCCCCTTGCCTGAGGGATGATGCGTACACGGTCAGAATTTGGTGAAATAAACATTCTTCCTCAGCAAGATGTGCCAAAGGAAATAGAGCCAGGGTGTTTCTCTCGGGTTGCTGGAGCAGGCTGCTCATGGATCATTTGTCACAGACACTCAAATTATCTTACTGCTAAACAGTGAAGCCTTTTCTATAAAACAGGTTAAAAGAAATGAACAGCGTTTGCATATTATTGTTGTTAAAACGATGTTGCTCGCCTCAATGCAAAATACGTGATCTATTGGATGATGTCCCAAAGTTACAGTAATAAAGTGGGGAACATGGATCAGCTTCGGGTCAATTTTTTAAGCTTTCCCTATCTGACAGAAACCAAGTTGGTAAGCAACTAATGGAGACTGAATGAGTTTCCTTGCCAGGAGTACAACAGCTTACAAAAATTCAAAATGACTAAAATAGCAACAAGCATTTTAGGAGGCCATGTCAACAACTTTATTTTTTGTGCAAGAGTAAGTAGTTTCTTACCGAATCCAAATAAATAATCAATGATCCTTGGGTTGATAATGCCCTGTCTAGTTCAAATCTTGATATATATTTATCAACTCCATCTCGAAGCTGGAAATAAATCAGACTAAAGGTTAATAAATTACTGTATAGAAATATACGGCAACAATGTTAGATATATTGAACTAGATTTGAATGTTGAAGAAATGAAGTGGTTGCTAAATCACTTGCTCCATTTTTATATGAAACGAGGTTAGACTGCTCCTGTCTCTAGAGAGGTCATAGAAATTCTTAAGATCAATGATCTCCAAGAGAATAATCAAACTGAGTTCAGTCATAAATGAAAATATTTTCCCAGCCATGGCTGCCACAATCAGATACATTCTTACCTCAACCACCAGCATTCATATCTTCTTCAATTTGCACTCAGGAGATTAAGGGACGTGGAGATCACATGAGCAGGTCACATTAAGCTCAGCCATGATCTTATTGAATGGCAGCACAACTTTGACATGTCAAATAGTCTACACCAGCTGCCACTTCTTAAGTTCATCAAAGACAGATAGGTCATTTGTCACGTTAGTTGTGAGAGATCCTGCTGTGAATGAGGTATGTAATAGCTTTCTATTGTTTGAAGCGATTCAGTTAAGTGAAGCACTTTGGGAAATTTCTCAAAGATCATGACGTTGCAAACTAGGAATTAGGAGCTTGGGTTGGCTCTAAAGTCCCTATGGTTTATTCTGGCATACAACATAATCAGGAAGTTCTATATAAACTGTACCTTCCCTCGCTGTCTTTTAATCTCTAATTCGCTTAATAACTGAATTTCACTCTTGAATCCCCTCCAAGTAGAAAATTCCAAAAATTCACAACTCCCGAGTAAAGAAATTTCTCCTCAGCTCAGGCATCTGAATGGCTAACCACTTGTCTGAAAACAATGACCCCCCAAGTTCTTCATTCAGCGGGACAGTCTCTCCACATTCATTCACCAGGTACTCAAACAATGTTACACATTACAAAGAGATCATTGCTCACTCTTTCAAAAATATAGGCCATTCTGCTCAATCTCTCATCACAAGATAGCCCTGTCATCCCAGGAATCAATCCAGTGAACCCTTTACATTCAGGCTTTGTTAACAAGGAGACCAAACATGTACACAAGCGTACGCCCAGGCGTAGTCTCACCAAAGCTCAGCATATGGGCCACAAAATTTTCCTTCTCTCATTTTTCAAACTCTTTGCAATAAACAAAAACCGAAAGAACTGCAGATGCTGTAAATCAGGAACAAAAACAGAAGTTGCTCGAAAAGCTCAGCAGGTCTGGCAGCATCTGTGAAGAAAACAAAAATCAGAGTTAACGTTTCAGGTCCGGTGATCGCTCTGAGGAAGGGCCACTGGAGCTTCCAGCAACTTCTGTTTTTTTTTTCTTTGCAATAAATGCCAAGTTATTAGTTAATAAGGTGTGGAGCTGGATGAACATAGCAGGCCAGGCAACATCAGAGGAGCAGGAAAGCTATTAGTTATTAGTTCCCTTCCTAAATTTTTTGCTGTACCACCATGTTAACATTCAGAGATCTGTGCACAAGGAGACCCAAATCCCCTCAAATACCAATATTTAGTAGCTTGTCATCTGTTTAAAAATACATTCCACTTTTCCTTTCTTCCTACCAGTGTGGTTAATCCACACTTCCCTATTCACTTCCGAAATACATTCACTGAACAGTTCCTTCAAGTTTCTTTTTGTTTGTCCAGGTTACAAAAAAATTGAAGTCCCAGTAGTAACTCCATATCTTTGTTACAAGGTGCCCCCATTTCGTGATTTATACTCTGGTTATTGTAAGGGAGACCATAACTATTCTTACAATGACCACAGAGAATGCTGGAGAAACTCAGCAAGTCAGGTATCATCCGTGGAGAGAGAAAAAGTTAATGTTTCAAGTCTTGTATGACCCTTGTTCTTCAGGTGCTCTGAATAAGAGTCATGACGGACTCAAGATGTCAGCTCTATTTCTTTCTCTCCCCATGGATGCTGCCAGGCCTGCTGAGTTTCTCCAGCACACTCTGTATTTGTTTCAGATTTCCAGCATCTGCAGTGTTTTGCTTTTATAACTACTCCTAGTTTTGTTGTTCTATGTTATTTCTCATCTTCATCCATAGTGATTCAGCGGGTCAACTTTTCAGGTTAAGATCCTATCTACCCTACTGTCTTATCTCTTTCTTTATCACCAGGATTATTCCATATGCTTTACCACATTGTATAGTTGCTTTGCAAAAGTGAAAAAACCTGGAAATCTAGTTCCCAACCTTGTTTACTCTGCAATTATATATCAGTAATAGCTATTGGTTCAAAACTTTTCATCTCAATTTTCGTCATTAATACACCAACCCTCCTGCATTCAGACGTAGCCACATTAATTTTAGTTAGGATATATAACATAAGTTTTTTCTGATAAATAATAATGATATTTTACCAATTCAAGGTCTTGCATATCTGGAGCAAATCCTGTCAGCATGGATATGTCTGCAACGGCCATGGAGGAGTCTGAATTGCCACGATATCTTGAAAGAACAAGTTATTACAACTTCACTTACAAGATTAGCAAAAAAGAAAACTACCACCATCAGAAATCAGCAATTTTTATCAAGCGAAATTGAAGATTGTGGAACATTGTTTTTTTTTGACCTTTAAAAACATTCCTTCCAGCAACAGTATATCCGTAATGTCGTTTCTTTTTAAATTATAAATGCCACAATCTTAGATATTATACTTTCATTTTAAACAAAAATGTTGTAAAAAGGAGTTTCTATTTGAAAATAAAAAGTACCAAGAGGTAAAAAGTTGATTTCATTGGTAGTATCAACCACCATACCTGTTACCAGATAAGTAGCCTGAAACAGCAGAGAAGTCAAGAGAGATGGAGGCTTGTACAGATGAGCATCATATAAGTGGATTCTAAGTCCATGGGGAAATGTAGCTTTCAGTTAGACTGACGTCTCCACCTCAGTGTTGATGGCATTACCATCAGTGAATCATCACCATCATCACCACAGCAGGGGAGGCAATGGCCTAGTGGTATTATCGCTGGACTATTACTCCAGAGGGCCAGGACATGTTCTTGGGACATGGGTTCAAATCCCACCATGGCAGATTTGTATTCAATAAATATCTGGAATTTAGTGTCTAATGATGACCATGAATCCATTGCCAGTTGTTGGAAAAACCCATCTGGTTCACTAATGTCCTTTAGGGAAGGAAACTGCCATCTTTACCTGCTCTGGCCTACATGTGACTCCAGACCCACAGCCATGTAGTGGACTCTGAACTGCCTTCTGGGCAATTAGGGATGGTCAATAAATGCTGGCCTAGTCAGAGATGCTGTCATCCCGTTAATGAATTTAAAAAAAGCATCGTCATTGACCAGAAGTGTATCTGGGCCAGTCTTATCTGATTACAAGAGCAGGGCAGAGGTTGAGAATTCTGTTGATTGCCTCCTGATTCCTGATAGTCTGTCCACCATCTACAAGGCACAAGTCATAAGTGTGCTGGAACTCTGTCCATCTGCTTGGATGAGGACCTCTCCAACCAGACTGAAAAAGTCCATCACCTCTGAGATAAAGCATACTGTTTGATGCCATCCCATCCAGCACCTTGAATGCTCTTACTCATTCCACCACTGGCCCAATGGAAACAATGCATACCAGCTACAAATCTACAGAAGCAAATCACCAAGGTTCTTTTGACAGCATCTTCTAAATCCACAACCACTAAAGGCTAAAGAAAAAAGACAAAGGGACACAGGTACACGATTAGTTACAGGTTTCCCTCCAAGGGAACAAACACAGAACTATACTGCAGTTCCTTTATTATCAGTGCGTCAAAATCCTAAACTCTCTCCCCAACAGTGCCACTATTGCATTGCAATTACACCAATCTCAATGCAGCAGTTCAAGAAAACAGCTAAATGCCAACTTCTCAAGGGCAATTAGGGCTAGGCACCAAGGATGCCAACTGTATCTTAAGTTAGAACATTTCCGATGTTATGGAGGAGGGGAATCCTGACTGGAGAAATTCAAACATGGAATTGTGACAGCACCCTGACAGAAAAAGGGGTTTTGAGATGAAGGTAAGTGTGTCAGGATGGAGGAGTTCAACTGCAATTGTATAAAAGAAATTGACGAAATACCAGTGTAGAGAGAACATTTTACAATGTCATCTCGCATGGGAACCAGGAAAGCAACTTGTATGCTCAGCAGATGAATGAGAATGATGTGATGGGTGACAGAAGGTGGATTGTTACAGTTGTAAAAGTTATGCCTGAATCATCAGTGAAAAGAGAAAGAAGAGGAACAAGAAAAAGTCCAGAGTTCGGTTAATGGAAAGTTTGATTTGATGAGTAACAAGGAAGGAAATAAGCAGAGCTAGCTCAGTGGATGGCTTCACTATTAGTGAAGGTAGTCCATGAGCTCCTCATACATGTTGGAGGTGATAGCGCAGAGAGTTTAATCTCAATTAGATATTCTTTAACTTCATGTGCAAAGATTGTTGATTTTATAAGCAATAATTCAATTGACCACGCAAGAAGACTAAACCAATGTTAATATAATGTTTTAAATATTCTATCAATGATTTTCCATCCAGAAAACTCCCCAACTAATTTCCTTGACAATATCAGGCCTCAACCGTAATCAAAATTATTGAAATCTGCATTACTTACTGTGCACAGATGTTTATCGCCAGAGAATTCAGAGCATCTTGGGGTCGATCAGCTGTACCAATGCAAAACAAAAAGTTATTGCAATGGAAATACTTTAATTCACAATTATATATTTAAATGTGGATAAAGGATAAATTAAATTGCATTTATGTTACTCTTTTCGAGATCTAAGGTCACCCTGACAGGCAATGCGATATTTTTAAGGCTTAGCCACTGTTGTAATAAACAGAGTAGTCAGTGAAACCCAGTTAACAAACTTCAAAGACAATAACGTCAGATCAGCAGATTTAGATTTGACTTGGGAATAATATTCACCAGAAAACCAGCATCACTGGGACAAATTCCTGGAACTCCCTCCCCAAGGAGTATATCAACTATAGCAGTTAAGAAAAGCAGATCACCATTGTTTTCTGAAGAGCAATTAGGAACAGTCAATGGGCAGTAACATTATCATCAAGGATATATCCCAGAAGAGACTTACAGTAATAAAGTTGTAAGTTTCCTAGTAAGGATCAAAATTCTCTCACATCAAGTCCCTTAAACATTTGCATATGTCAAAGAAATCAACTCCCACCCTTCTAAAGTCCAAAGAATATATGACTGGTCATGTAAAAGATGCTACAGTAGAATACAGCTTGTCATTAATGGAATGGAAGTCTAATGGAATAAAGAATTTGCACACATTTAATGACCTTTGAGACGAAACAAGGAAGATTTATCAGAAAGACTACAGGAATGAGGGACATTAGCTACAAAGGCTCTGTTGGGGAAGCCTTGGGGACAATGAGAGATGATGATAGGTTTAGATAAATGAGACAAAGAAAGCCTGCATATCATAGCCAGTGGTACAAGGACACAGATTAAAGGGGCCAAATTCATAAATACATCACTTCATTAGTGGTGCCGTGTTCCTTCAGGATCAAGAGCTGGCTCATAGGCTCCAATGGGGAAGTTGGGAACTGCATTGTCTTGCCAAACAAAGCAGACAGCTCCTCAGAAGGTGAGCAGTTTTGATGCTGTTACAAATGGCTAGACAGACAAAATAAAAAGTTCAGCAGCCAGTCTGGCTCAATTGGCTGATGAAATTGCCATTTTCAACAAATACCAAGAAACTTTTTGATGTTCTTGCGGTGAATCGCTGGAGATTTGCCAAATTGCTTTTTGAAAATTGTATCTTTCCCAGCCAAACAACAAGCTCCGAACAGAGCTCAATGGACAACTTATTGGTAGGGAACAAGTTCCCTATTCCTTAACCCTGAAAAACATTTTGAAAATTTCATGCTGTCCCGGATATGTCAGAAACTCAAGATAGTGTTGGGACCATGATTTTGAAATCGTGATCACGTTGGCATTTGAAAATCCAGCACAAGGCTCTGGACTGAAGTGCTGAAGAGTCATGTGAGGAAGAACCTTTTATTTACAGCGTAAAAACTGGCAGCAGAATTAAGCCATTCAGTCCTTTGAGATTAATCTGCCATTCAGCTAGAACCTGGCCGATCTGCTTGTGTTTCAAAATCCACACTCCCAGTTGCCTCCGATAAGGTTTGAATCCTTTGCCTGGTAGGTATCTATCCAACCCCACCTTAAAAATATTCAATGGTCCTGACTCAAACACCTTTCCGAGCCACAGAGTTGCAAAATTAAACAGTCGTAGATAAGATCCTCTTCATTTCTGTCTTAAACGTTCAATCCCTAATTTTTAGACAGTGGCCCTTGGTTCTTTCTATGTCAACCTTATGAAGGCTATTCAGGATTGTTTAAACTTCTATCAAGTCACTCCTCACTCTTCAAAATGAAAGCAAGTCTACTCCATCCGAGCTTTCCTCAAAAGACAACCTGCTCAGTCCAGGTATCAATCTCAACCTCATCTGAACTGCCCTCCATGCACTTACATCCTTCCCGAAATAAACAGACACAGTATTTGAGAGTCTCACCATTGCCCCGTATGTCTGAAACGTGATGTGCTTACTTTACTTTCAAGTCTTTTCATAGCAAAAGGTACTATTTCATTAGCCTTCTTCATTACTTACTGTACTTGCATTCTAACTTTTAGTGACTCATGCATGAAAAGCCTAGATCACTCTACATCTCAAGAGTTTTCCAGTCATTATATTGCTTGCTTTCTTCCTGCCAAAGTGAATAACATCATATTTTCCCACCTTCTACTCCAACCAGCTCACTCAACTTATCTATACCCATCTGCAACCTCAAGTCTAAACCATCAATAATCCACTGTCTCCACCACTGATATTCTGTAATAACAGCGTGTACCATCTACAAGATGGACTGCAGAAATTCACTCAGGCTCCTTAGACCATTCCTTCCAAATCAAGGCTCCTACCAAACCCAAAGCCACTTCCATATAGAAGGATAAGACATCAGATACATGGAAACCCGCCTCCTGCAAGTTCCCATCCAAGCCACTCACCATCCTGCCTTGGAAATATGTTATTATTCCTCCTGTCACTGGGTCAACATCCTGGAATTCTCTCCCTAACAGTATTTTGGGTGCTTGGATACCACACAGACTGCAGTGGTTCAAGAAGCTCACCACCAGCTTTTCAAGGGCCACAAGACAATAAATGTAGGACCAGCCAACAAAGGCAATATGAATGATTTTATTTTAAAGTCTTCTTCAGAACAGACTTTCCTACCTTTCTCTGATTCATCTACTGTGCCTTTGATCTCTTCATCTACATCACTGTACAGAAGCTGAGGTCCCAGCACAAACATCTACGGTACTCCACTCGCCAAATCAAAGTAGTGTTGCCATTTGTGGGGATAGAGTTGAATAGAGAGGGGCAATGAAATAGAGAGGATTGCTCCTCAGACAGTTGCAATAGACTGGCTCCCTCTATGCCTTAATGATCCTTAAGCCTTAATTACTATCTGTCAAAGCATTATACAAGACAAAATCTACTCTTCCTTGCGAGGACGTTTGTCTCTCAAAGGTTTTATAATTGATTACATTTATTATGTGGCTTAAATAGCTGTTCATATTCATCTACTCCCAGAGACAAGTCACTCTTTGCTGAATCTCACAAACCATTATTTCCCTCTCCTCCTCATTTGACCACAGTCAAACCTTTCTCTGGCCATGAGGTTCCTCAGCTTCTGCTAAAAATGTTTACCATTCCTGGAATTATTGTACTTCATTGAAGAGAACTTCAAGTGCCTAATTCTAGTGGAAACTGGACAGAATTGATGGCCAAATTGCTCTAGGACATTTACAGCTTATCTCTTACCCTGCAAATATTTCAGCATCACTTTTGTTTTTTGGCAAAGGCTCAACTGTGAGACAAACTCAGGCAAGAACAGTGCTCATTTTCCAATTCCTTTATGGGATGTGGACAAGCCAGTATTTATCATCCATGCTGAATTGTGCTTCAGCCAAACCCATTGAGGTCTCAGTGAATAACTAGGAGTCAACCATAATGCTGTGGGTTTGGATTCACACATAAGCAACACCAGATTTCCTTATTTTTCCCACATCAATGTACCAGACGGCTTTTAGACGTGGTGGTCTCAAGGCCCTGTTATTGACTCCAGCTTTTCAATTCAAATTTATTTAATAAATTGCATCTAACTTTCCATTCTGTTGAGATTATTATCCAAACCTCTGGATTACTCCCAGAAGATAACAACTATAGATATTTTCTAAATCAACCCATTCAGAAATGTTACTACACATTCTTGGAAGAGGTGGGATTTGAACCCGGATCTTCTGGCTTAGAGGTAGGGACACTACCACTGTGCCACAAAAGCTCTCAAATCTAGCTATTATATATCAATTAATTGACTGAGCCCCATCCCTTAGACAAGGATCCAATCTATTTTAACTACTAAGCAAGCAAAAATATCATATTTCTTAATAGATGTAGGAATGATTTTTTTTTGCCACTGTTCTATTGCCCAGATGGTTCTGCTGCAGTTAACTGTGAGAAATAATGATCTTAAGATAGTCAGTACATAGCTTACCTTGAGGCACCTCTTGCACACTTACTCGCACATCGAATTTCTTGCATTTTTTTACTTGCTTGGACACCAGAGCATGATAACTAGTTAGAACCTGCATAGTAAAAGCAGAAACAGTGGTCATCCATAAAAGCAATGAAGTCATTGAGTCACAGAAGTCTACTGCACAGAAAAAGGCCTTTCAGCCCATCACATCTGCGCCAGTCAATAAAAAAGCAGTTCACTATTCTAATCCTATTTTTCAGCACTTGGCTCTTAGCCTTGTGTGCTTTAGTATTAGAAGAGCACATCTAATACTTCTTAAATGTTATGAGGGTTTCTGCCTCTTCCACCATTAGAGGAAGTGAGCTCCAGGTTCCCACCACCCTCTGGGTGAAAATGTTTTTTTTTCCACATTTCCTTTAAACCTGCTTCTTCTTGGTTATTGATGATCCCTCCACCAAGGGGAAATATCCCTTCCTGTCTAGACATGTGAGATAATAAAACCAAGCAATGGATGGTATGGTGGCTCAGTGGTTAGCACTGCTACCTCACAGCACCAGGGACCTGGGCTCAATTCCACCCTCGGGTGACTATCTGTGTGGAGTTTGCACATTCTCCCCATGTCTGTGTGGGTTTCCTCCCAGTGCGCAAGTTACGTGGACTGGCTGTGCTATCGTGTCCAGGAATATATGGGTTAGGTGGGTGCTACAGCAAATGCAGGGATTGGGTGGGATGCTCTTCAGAGGGTCAGTATGAACTCACTAGGCCAAATGGCCTGCTACCACACTGCAGAGATTCTACAAATCAAATCCCTGATGTGTTGCCCATCAGGACACTGCTAAAATCCTTTGCTGGTACAATTGCACCAGGAACATTGACCTTCTGATGAATTGATTGGCATTTCCAGAGTCTCTCTCTGCAATTTTTTTATTCATTCACAGGATGTGGGCACATCCCTAACTGTCCAGATGGTGCTTAAGAGCCAAGCACATTGCTGTGGGTCTGGAGTCATACGCAGACCAGAATAGGTAAGGATGGCAGTTTCCTTCCCTAAAGGATACTAGTCAACCAGTTGGACTTTTTCCAACAATCATCGATAGACTCTTAATTCAAGATTTTTATTGGATTCAAATTCCATCACCTGCCATGGTGGGATGCGAACCCAGGTTCCCAGGACATTACCCGAGTGTCTGGATTAACAGTTCAGTGATAATACCACTGGGCCACTGCCTCTCTCTCTGACTCTAAGCTAAGCATAGGAGACTGAAGAAGCCAGATATTCCTTTCCAAATACTTAGCAAGAAATGTTATGCTAGTTCATGCCTCATCGAAATCAGAGATTAGCTGCAGAAACTGAACTGAGAACCACAAAGCCAATCGCCCTCAGCATACTGAGCTGCATTGACAACGTGCAGGGATGTGGTGACATTATTGATGCGTCTACAGGTGTTTCTTGCAGCATGCCCTGTCAGGACTGAACGTTGTCAGAGGCTATGCCTGTATATACCTGATGGCCATGTTTAGCCTTATGGGTAAACCAGTCTGCTTCGTAATATAATTATTTTCGGTAGGAAGTGAGATTAATCAAGTGCTTCAGTCTCAATGCTGCAAAAAGGCAACAGGGTGAATGTGTGAAAAAAGATTCGTTACTGAGAAAATGTACTTATCAAGAAAGACCATAAACGTTTTCCCTCAAAAAGGTAGGGCAAGGGGTGACTTGAATGATACAAATGATGGACTATTCTACTTACAGTACTGCATTCACAAACCCGAGGTATTTGAAACCAATACTTACTTTCACTGTTCCTTGTCCTTTTCCTTTTGCTTGTATTGTAAATTTTTCAAGGGCACTCATCTGAAATATGGATAGTGTAGATTAGCCATTCAGCTTGACATAGCACTTATTTAACATTAAAAAAATAGGAGCAGGACTAGGCCATTCAGTCCTTCAAATCTTCTCCACCATTCAGTATGATCATGGCCAATCATCCAACTCAGTCCTCAGTTCCCGCTTTTGCCCCATATCCTTTGATCCCTTTAGCCCTAAGAAATACATCTAACTCTTTCTTACAAACATTCAACGTTTTGGTCTCAAACAATTTCTGTGGCAGAGAATTCCAGAGGCTCTCCACTCTCTGAGGGAAGAGGCATTACAAAATGGTTAACATAATAAAAACAAAGGAAGAGACTGCAAGATGAAGAGACATAACAGCTTAGGTCCAAAAAATGATGAAACAAATTAGAAATGAAAAGAAAATTATAGAAAAGCTGTCCTTTCATTCTTTGTCCTCAGAATGTGACTGACAGGTAAGGGCTGAGGAATGGAGGTGATGGGGCAGTGCTGGGGAGGTCCTTTTCTTGCCCAGCAGCAAACCCTGAAGTAGTGGTGAACATACGCGTCCAAGAATCCAATTGCGAGTTATGGTGAAACATTGGAGACAACAGTGTGCCTACTGCTCTTATTCATCTCATTGGTAGCTGTTACAATGTTGGGAATCACTGCCAAAGTAACCGCAATGAAATGCATCTTGTGGATAATGCACAATTCACTCTCAGCGCAATCACAGCCGTGGGCAAATTCCCATCTCCTTTTATTTTCCCAATGCACAGACGTCCAAGGTCCATGCATGGTCGTGACTTCCAGAAGCAGGAGTGAAAATGCATCAGCACACTAACTGGGGTTAACAAAGCCTCTGAGATGCCAAGCGCAATTGCAGGGATTGATGCTGAGCCTAAAGTCTGAGTGCCAAACAAGCAAGCTGCTTTGTCTCTGGCAGTTGGTGCTATTGGCTCTATTGTTTAAGGTGTGCGCAAGTGTCGCGTACCACTTGAGCCTCATGGACGCTGGAGAGACTTTGGACGAGCCAGCAGGTGAACTAATTCAGGCATGGTCTCATCCAGCCTCAGTCCTGACATTGCTGCCAAAGTCATAATCTAGTTATGGTCCTGTTATAAGGTTCAGGCCAATTCTAACAATGTAAGTTTTGATGGTGTGAAATCAGCAATAGCAGTGCCAGCGAAGATCAACTGAAGATCAGAAGAAACAGGAGCAGGTTTAGGCCATTCATAAAATGAGATCGTGGCTGATCATCTCTTTGGTACCATTTTCCTGCACTATCCCTGTTTCTCTCAATGTTTTTAATCGGGAGAAATCTATCATCTCAGTCTCGAACTGACTTCATCGAGTTTCTGAGACAGGGCATTCACAAGTTCCACCACCTCTGAATGAAGGAATTCCACCTCATTAGTTGCCTGCCCTGTATTCTGCCAAGGAGGAGGTACTGGGATTTTTCTAGCTAGAGATAGTCATTGCTAAGTATTCGTAGGATCATAGAAACCCTGCAGTGTGAAACAGGCCATTTGGCCCATCAAGTCTGTACCAACCCTCTGAAGAGCATCCCGCCCAGCCCCAAACCCCACATTTACCACAGCTAATCCAACTAGCCTGCACATCCTTGGACACTATGGGGCAATTCACCATGGCCAACCCACCTGACCTGCACATCTTTGGACATTTTGCATGGCAAAGATATTACTTTCCATTTGTTGGCCAGCAGCAAAGAGGCCCTGCCGCCTGACAAAGTTAAAGATTGAAACTTTACTTTATTCTAAGTAGAGGAAAGATCACAGACCTGCAACAAACTTGAAGGGCTGAATGGCCTATTCCTGCTCCAATGAAACAAACTATTTCTTTCTCCACCAGTCTTGCCAGACCTACCAAGTATTTCTCACATTTTGCGGTTTTTATTTCACAAAACCAGCATTTTCAGATTGTGGTTTTTGAAGGTGTTGTTGTAGGAATCCAAAGGCCTGGACAAAATGAGTTTGAGTGATGAGTTCAATTCTCACTCTAGGAAATATATGAGATGCTTCACGAAGATTTCTGTTCCCCCTACAGCGAAAAACGTGGTACCTGGCCAGGTAGTGCATGGCTGAAATTTGAAATTCCTTTACATGCCACTGAAATTCAAGAATTCCCTTTCTTTACACAATAAAACTGTCAACTCCTGGGCCAGTCAACACTGAAATTATTGAGCAAAACAGGGCTTTAAAGCATCATAGCTACTGAAAACATATATGCAAATGCAGGTTCATGAAGTGGGATGGGTGAAGACTCTGTGAAACATCAATGCAGGCCACAGACTAGGAGGAATGAATGATCCATTCCTGCACTGCCCACTTGTTGCAAAATTAGTTAAATACACTTCTATAGGTTGGAAACAAAAATATTATACTGAGGAACAGGCGCAAAAGCAAAATTACAATATTTATGCTCAAAACAACAACAAGCACAAGTGCCCAGTTAGGTACATTAAAAAGAATTGCTTTAAAAAAATAAAATTTCAAACTTATCTAATCACTAACCCTTTCAGACTTTGCTACATATTTATTTGATGAGTCAAAACGCCATTGAATAGGTCTGTTCCTGCCGGGAATGGTGACACTGACATCCAAATCAATTTCCTTCACTTGAGGAATATCCATCTGATATTTGGCTAGAGCTTGTAGAGCAACCATTGTTGCCTAGGGCAGGGTGGAAAGAAAAAAAAAAATGATTGTTAGAGATAATTGAGAAGTAGAAATTTGAAATTGCTTGCTTATGAAATATTCTATTGTTTGGTTTCGATTTAAATTCTCTAAGAATAATCAAGAAATTTCAAAACAAACAACGCCTACAAGGTTCCAGTTCCAACTTGGCAGCGTCTGGGGGGAGAAAGGCACTAAAACTTAAAATCACTTTAATCCAAAATCAATGGAGTGGGGCGTATAAGTCTGGACATTTTTTTTTATTATTCATTAATGGGCTGTAGGCATCACTGGTAAAGTCAGCATTTATTGCCAAAAGATCGCTGCTCTCCAGAAAATGGAGGTGAATCATAGAATCCCAACAAGTCCACACCGACCCTCCAAACAGCATCCCACCCAGACCCATCCCCCTAATTTCCCATGTCTAACCAAGCATACCTGGACACTAGGGGCAATTTATCACAGCCAATCCACCTAACCTGCACATCTTTGGACTGTGGGAGGAAACCGGAGGAAACCCACACAGGTACGGGGAGAACGTGCTAACTCCACACAGACAGTCGCCCGAGGGTAGAATTGAACCTGGGTTGCTGGCACTGTGAGGCAACAGTGCTAACCACTGAGCCACCATGCCACCCGAACTACCTTCTTGAACCGTGTGGTGTAGGTACATCCACAAAGATGTCAGAAAGGGAGTTCCAGGATTTTGACCCAGTGAGAATGGCAGATATATTTCTGAGTACGTCAGGGTGTACCACTTGGAAAATAATTTACAATGTGGTGCTCCCTTGCACTTCCTGACTTCATTCTTGTAGGTCCTAAAGGTTGCAGGTTTTAAATAACTATAAGCAAATGCAATGACAATTTTAAGCCATTTTAAATGATTTCACACTTTAGAAAAGCTCAAAACTAATTCATTTTTTCATCAAAAGGATGCTATGAACTTGCTGGGAGGGACGCTCATCGGCTAACACAACATGTTAGATGTTGTGGTTGGTTGGCTCGCCAAGCTGGTTCATAGTTCCACAGACGTTTCATTACCCTGCTGGGTAACATCATCAGGGCAGGGTCCAATGAAGCGCCATTGTGTTCTCGCGCCTGGTTTTTAAACCCTGGGGTCCGTTGAGCTGGATTACCTCACTTCCGGTTTTCCTTCGCAATGGAGTGTATGTGGGGTCGAGTTCTCTGTGGAACAACAACGAACCAGCTCGGCTAGCCAACCAACTACAACATCCACAACCCGAGCTACAAATCTACTCTAAAACCTTAGAGACAATATTATAGAGTCGTAGAGCTGTACAGCATGGAAATGGACTCTTCGGTCCAACTCGTCCATGCCGATCAGATATCCTAAATTAATCTCGTCCCATTTGCCAGCATTTGGCCCATATTTCTCTGAACCCTTCCAATTCATATACCCATCCAGATGCCTTTTAAATGTTGTAATTGTACCAGCCTCCACCACTGCCTCTGGCAGCTCATTCCATACACGCACCACCCTCTGTTTGGAAAAGTTACCCCTTTTAAATCTTTCCCTTCTCACGTTAAACCTATGTCGTCTAGTTTTGGACTCCCCTCTGAATAGACCTTGGCTATTCAGCCTGTTAATGCCCCTCATGATTTTATAAACCTCTATAGGGTCACCCCTCAGCCTCTGAAGCTCCAGGGAAAATAGCCTCAGCCTATTCATCCTCTCCCTATAGCTCAAACCCTCCAACCCTGGCAACATCCTTGTAAATCTTTTCTGAGCCCTTTCAAGTTTCACAACATCCTTCCAATAGCAGGGAGACCAGAACTGAATGCAGTATTCCAAAAGTGGCCTCACCAATATCCTGTACAACTGCAACATGACCTCCCAACTCCTATACTCAATGCACTGGCCAATAAAGGCAAGAATACCAAACGCTGTATTCACTATCCTGTCTTCCTGCGACTCTACTTTCAAGGAACTATGAATCTGAACTCCAAGGTCTCTTCGTTCAGCAACACTCCCCAGGACCTTACCATTAAGTGTATACGTCCTGCCCTGATTTGCCTTTCCAAAATGCATCACCTCACATATTTCTAAGTTAAACTCCATCTGCTACTCCTCAGCCCATTGACTCATCGGATTCCATTGTACTCTGAGGCAACCTTCTTCACTGTCCACTACACCTCCAATTTTGGTGTCATCTGCAAACTTACTAACCATATCACTATGTTCACATCCAAATCATTTATATAAATGACAAAAAGCAGTGGACCCAACACCGATCCTTGTGGCACACCGCTGGTCAGCAACCCTCCACCACCAACTATTTCTTTTGCAAAATAAAAAAAGTTCCTAACCCTAACGAATAAAATTGACTTTTATCATTCAAGACAAGAAGATCAAATTATGTTCTCATACTTGTAATCTTGACCAGTACAGGATAGTTCCTACTTGAAATGGTAATGGTTATTGAATCCTATGTTAGTTTGCCAAATCAGATGCATTCACTTTGTACATTTGGAGGACCTAATTTCTAAATTAGGTTGCTGATCTTACAGCATTGAGTAGGTGCCACAGCATCAGAAAATCCATTCTTTATGAAATAAAATATGATGGAGATCGTGTACACTGGTTCAACTGTATTTGAAAGACCTAATGTAAAGTTTCCATTGGAATTCAACAAGAGAGATTTTACTGATCAGCTGAGTGTGGGGAATTTCTGCTAACTCTCATTTCAATCTTGCAATTCCCATCAACATGTTTGGTGTGTAGAATTATACCTTCTCAAATCTGGGTAGAGGTTCTTTAACACTTTGAAAATGGTGGAAATATGTTACTCATTCCAGTTGCTATCACTTGACCCACAGTAACTATGGACAGAAGGGATAACAGCCTGATAACATTGCAGAGGCAGGTGGAGCGTGTCAGGAGTAAATGATTGTGCAGGTCAATATTTAATTTCCTTTAATGACCAGTTGAGAAAGCACTGGCTGGGGGTTCATTGCAATAGGATCCAGGGTCTGCTATAGTCGGGCAATGACCATGCTTTCCCCAGATGAACTTCCCAAGAAACCTGACAGACCAATTGACGTGAGCCTG
>NC_063369.1:5867261-5867843 GCF_021869965.1 Rhincodon typus
GTCTTATTGCTGTTGACAACAAATATATTTTTTGTTGATTCAGCACCAGTGGCCAGGCCAGCATTTATTGTCCATCCTGAATCACCCAGGGTACTGTTAAGAATCAACAACATTGCTGTGGGTCTGGAGTCACTTGCAGGCCAGAATGTTTGGATTTCTTACCCTGAAGGTCATCAATGATGCAGGTGCTTTTTTTAATGAAAGTCAAAAAAGAGTTACATGGTTATCATTTGGCTGGCTTTCTAATTCAAGAGTTTCACTCAATTCAAATTTTAACAAAATAGAAGTAGCTGGGAAGGCTCAGCAGGTCTAGCAGCATCTGTGAAGAGAAATCAGTTAATGTTTCGAGTCCAGTGACCCTTCCTCAAATTCTAACCATCTGCTATGGTGGGATTCCAACCCATGCAAAATAAATTTGCAAAACTGGAAGTGGTTTCAATCAATTTGAAAATGACACTTCATTGGAGACAGTTTCAGAAGTTATTTGATTTTGATCTGGTTTTTGAAACCATAAACAGCTGAGGATTTCAAATGGTCTGAAGAAGGGTCCAGACCCAAAACGTCAGCTTTCCTGCTCCTCTG
>NC_063369.1:5867943-5940966 GCF_021869965.1 Rhincodon typus
AGCACCTGCAGTTCCTACTATCTCTTTATTTAGTCTGGTGTCCTTGCACAGGCAAATGGGCATCACCAGAAACATGTAGCCATCATTCAGCTCTTCCCAGAAGTGGTGTGTTCAGGAGATGTCAATGAGAGGTTTGCTACAAAACACTTTGGGAGAACAGCTGTTTCAGTTTTTCAGCTGTCACAGGAGCTCCTCAGGAGGGTCCTTCAGATGGTGGCAATAGCTGAATTAGGTAATGCCTCCTCACAAGCTAACCCCAAACTGAACTCTAAACCATACCAAATAACCACAACTCCTGAAAACCATAAACCTAGCCATGTGACTTCCAGAAAGTCCAAGCAGTTCAATAATCTATCAACTTGGACAGTTCACTTAGCTCATAACATATCATTTCCAAAAAAGTGGTTTTGAAAGATACCTGTCCAATAGTGTCCTTTCAATGAACTTTAATAAAAAGGTCTGGGTTCCACCTCAATACTTCAAATGAACAAATTTTCATAATCATTTGGACACAAGCCTTTAAGGAAGTGCATTCATAAAGGAGTAACTGAGTCATCCATTTCAAACAAACTGGGTTTTTTATAGGGATAGTAGGAACTGCAGATGCTGGAGAATCCGAGACAACAAGGTGCAGGGCTGGATGAACACAGCAGGCCAAGCAGCAGGTTTTTTATAGCTCTCTTATGAGAAAAAGTCCCTTGAAACAAAAATTTCATCTAGTTCTAGAAAAAGGTACATCAGCAACTTTCAAGTGTATTGCCAAGGAGATTGTTATTTGTAAAATATAAAAGTCACAATTAGAATTCAATCAGAAATGCGCTGTTAATGAATTCTCCTTTCGCATAAATGGTAAAGAGCCTGGAAAAACAAATCATTAAACTCCTAGATTGGAATTTTTAAAAATTAGAAATAAGGATTTTAGTGAACAATGAATACTGACTTAAAAAAATAAAATTTGTTTTTGCTCTCCTCGAACCAATTCCCTTGGACACAAAAGCAACAGATAGGCTATTGCAACACCACACTCAAGATTCCTACTAAGCTGTATTCCAAAACAATGAATAATTATAAACCATTATCCCACTATTAGCGCACAAAGGTTGCATTCCTGACTGGTCCCACAAAGTCAAACTGTCATATTCCTTATCATTAAAAAAGCCGAGGAACGTCTTCCTTTTCCAACGCCTCCCTGCCATAAGGAGGAATGTCACACCATAACGTTAGTCCTGCAACAGCATCAACTCTGAGGTTTCTAGGATCCAGGAGGGGCTCATAAACTTGCCACTATAACATAAGCTCATATATCTCAAGCATTGCCCTCCAGCCTATCTGGTAGGGGGAGTCCCTAGCCATAGACTGACTAAATGGGATAACCAGGCCTGGGTGCCTAGCGTATAAATAGAGCGTAAGAGTAGGGAAGTCTTACTGCAACTGTACAAGGTGCTGATGAGAGTTCTGTCAGCAGCTTTGGTCCCCTTCTTGAAGGGAAGGTATCATTTCATTGAAGTCGGTTCAGAGAAGGTTCACCAGTATGATCCCTGGTATGGAGAGGTCATGTTATGAGCAAAGGTTAAACAGATTGGGATTCGACTCACTAGAGTTTAGAAGAACAAGAGGTGATCTCATTGAAACATACAGGATTTTTAAGAGGCTTGACAGGGTAAATGCTAGGATGATGTTTCTGCTAATGGGAGAGTCCAGGACCAGAGGGCATAGTCCCAAAATAAAGAGGTGCCAATTTAAGACTGAGATGTTGAGGAATTTCTTCTGTCAGAGGGCTGAGAGTGTTTGGAACTCCTTGCCACAGAGAGCTGTGGGGACAGAGTTCTTGCGCATATTTAAGATTAAGATAGATAGAAAGGTTCTTGATCAAGGGTAATCGAGGGTTACAGGGAAAGGGCAGGAAAGTGGATATGAGGAATGTCAGATCAACCGAGATTCTATTGAATGGTGGAGCAGGCTTGAGGGGCCAAACTGTCTGTTCCTGTACCTATTAGAGATGGTGTTATGGTCTTATAAACAATGCAGCACGAACATAAAACAGAAAGGACTGAAACTGAACTTCACCCGTAGTCCTACTTAGGCTCAATGCCAATCTCACTCAATGGAACGTAAAACAAGCAAACGACTTATTATACTGTCATCCTATTTTGTATCGCTAATTAAAACAACTTCAACTCCTCAGACTTTAATTCATGGTTTTATATGCAGGGAAAACGATCATTGCTTCAGAGATGCAATGAATCTAGAATTTTCAAATTATCTTCACTTCCATAACTATTTCATTTCCAGTGATGTGCAGAGATGGACAGAATGCCAATAGGAATGTTCTGAAGACAGGGGGGATGAAATGTGCAAGCAACTGTTAATCTGCCTTACCTCCTGAAGCAAATTTCATCAGGGTGTCCAGTTTGTTGATGTTCAATAATGAGAGTGCATAGGCTGTTATTGCCACAGAGTATGGTCTCTTCAGATTATTAAATCGATTGCCCAGGTAGTGTCCTGCTTTTTGGACGCTGTCTTCATAACTCTGAAATTAATACATCAAAATTAAATCAAAAAGCTTTCAAATGGTGTTTCATCAAGTATCATGAGGTGACACACTCTGGCCATTGTGCAATAGCTACTAAATAGGCAAAATCAGTTCCATCTTTTATCCAGGTCTTCTTGGGTTTTGAATGAATGTCAAATTCTCAAAGGCATGAAGTTTCCTCCCAAATAATAGAATTCTTCACATTCAAAAGAATTTTTAAAATGGAGACTGTAGTGATTATAATGAGGTCAGCCAGGTGGACCTCATAGAAACCAAGTTGCCTAACTGGGGCTGTTAACCTGGTCCAATCAGGGAGCCCTGGCTCATAGATATAAACGGGAGGGTCAGCCATCTCATTCACTCTGAGATCTGGCTCCGAGGGAACTGGATCAGTGTCAAGGGCTTTCCCCATGTAAATAAAGGGCGACTTGGTTGCGGGATACCAAACTCTGTGGAGTTATTTCACTGCAACAAGAGTGGGATTAGTGATGTAACCATGTGAAAGCACCTACTAGCTGAAGCACAACAGGACTTCACACAGGAACTGACATTATCGTTGGAAAATGTGGCAAGTGCAGCATATGAGTTGCAGGCTAATCCCAAGTTCCCTGATTGGGGCTGTTAATCTGGTCCAATCAGGGAGCCCTGGCTGACAGATATAAACAGGAGGGTCAGAAGGAGCTGGATCAATGTCAAGGATTCTCCACGTGTAAATAAAGGGTAACGTGGTGATGGGATAGTAGCCTCTGTGGAGTTATTTCAGACACATAGCAAGGATGAAAAATATGTCAATTGAAGTTGGAGAGCATGATATTTTTTGGGAATATAGCTTTAAACTAATCTTATGCCTTTGTGTTCATGTGGCTACAGCAGAGGAGGTGAATCATATGCACTGAACAGTATGGAATTGCCAAAGCTTCATTTCACGTTTTGCAAGGTTGCGCCTCTAAGTCCGCATTGTAAAACCACGGACGATATCCTGTTCTATCTGACTGCTGCCAATCCAAATGACCTGGCCTTTCAGTTTCACCAGCATCTCATAATCTATCCACTGCTACTGATCACAGTCCTTTCTCTAATCACCTCTCCTAACTGCCAACCTTTGAACTTCCTGCTGGCCCTGAAGTCACTCCTGCTGCTGATTTATCCAGCCAAGCATCTTGTGTGGCTGTCAACGGGGTTGGACATGTTGCTGTGTGGCATTGAACTACATAAATGTCCATGTGCCAGCAGTGTTTGCAACAAACACACTGCAACTGCTTCAACCAAAAAGGCTCTTTCTCAGAGTCTAAGGGGATTAATCCTCAGACAGATCAAGTGAGACAGCCTTCAGTTCGGGTGGGGTTCCCGCACGGTTAGTCAAGGTAGGATCTGCTACTGGTACCAGGGCTTGGACCCAGTCTGTTGTCCACTTGGGGTGCTAGAGTCAAGGGATCAGTCCCTCTATATTCCAAGGATTAGGTCCCAGTGAGTCCTGTAGGCCTAGTGCACACAGTCTGGGGATTCACAGTCAGTCAGTCAGGGAACTACGCAGACATCAGTCAGGGCTTATAAACTTCTATAAGGTCACCCCTCAGCCTCTGACACTGCAGGGAAAATAGCCCCAGCCTATGCAGCCTCTCCCTGTAGCTCAAACCCTCCAACCCTGGCAACGTCCTTGTAAATCTTTTCTGAACCCTTTCTAGTTGCACAACATCCTTCCTACAGCAGGGACTGTCCAAGTCAGTGATGGGGTGGGCTACAGTCAATCCCAGGGATCAGCCCAATGACCGTCAAAGATGGTTACCAGGAATCATTGCTGTGGTTAGGAAAATGGGGACACGAATTGTTTGGATTGGAGGTTGGGACGCAGAGGGAACACGAATTGTAAAGGGGTGGGAAAACGCAAGATAGGAGGGTAGTGGTGGAGGGGAGATGATAGTGCATTGGAGGACATAGGTTACTGCAGCAGGTGCTCATCGACAGTCACAACCACCCTGGCTTCATCAGGGAGACAGTACAGCATGATGGTTGGTATGGCTTAGCTGTAGCCCACACTGGGCACTGGGGGAAGAGTGGCACTCCAACAGATGGGGTTCTAAGATGGAATGATGCCAAGGATGGGCAGCCTGTGCAGTTTGGTTCTGAAACGTTAGTACATTTACAAATGAGCATTTGTGTTTGCAATGAAGAGTCAGCCATGCCACTTATGTGGAGTGGCAGGTGGAGTTGAATTTAGATAAATGTGAGGTGCTGCATTTTGGAAAGGTAAATCAGGACAGCACTTATACACTTAATGGTAAGGTCCTGGGGAGTGTTGCTGAACAAAGAGACCTTGGAGTGCAGGTTCATAATTCCTTGGAAGTAGAGTCACAGGTAGACAGGGCGGTGAAGAAGTTGTTTGGTATATTTACCTTTATTGGTCAGTGCCTTGAGTATAAGGGTTGGGAGGTCATATTGCAGCTGTACAGGACACTGGTTAAGCCCAATTTGGAACACTGCATGCAATTCTGGACTCCCTGCTATAGGAAGGATATTGTGAAACTTGAAAGAGTTCAGAAAAGATTTACAAGGATGTTGCCAGGATTGGAGGGTTTGAGCTACAGGGAGAGTCTGAATAGGCTGGGGCTATTTTCCCTGCAGTGTCAGAGGCTGAGGGGTGACCTTATAGAAATTTATAAAATCATAAGTAGGGTGAATAACCAATATCTTTTTCCTGGGGGAGGGGAGTCCAAAACTAGAGGGCATAGGTTTAAAGTGAGAGGGGAAGGATTTAAAAGGGACCTAAGGGGGCAACATTTTCACACAGAGGGTGGGGCGTGTATGGAATGAGCTGCCAGAGGAAGTGGTGGAGGCTGGTACAATTACAACATTTAGAAGGCATTTGGATCGGGATATGAATAGGAAGGATTTAGAGGGATATGGGCCAACTGCTGGCAAATAGGACTAGATTAATTTAGGATATCTGGTCGGAATGGATGGGTTGGACCAAAGGGTCAGTTTCCATGCCGCACAGCTCTATCACTCTATGCCTCTATGTATCCCTTGTGAATTTGCCCTTTCACTATTTGCATGATGAAAGGCAACTCCTGGCCGAGAGCACTTGGCCTGGTGCACAGCCGGTCTTCAAAAATGGCACCAGTGCTGGGAATTCTGGGAGGTCCCCACTGTGGCGAGTAACCTTATGTTCTGCCTGGGTGGGACAGTGGGGTACCAGCAGGACACCTTGGAGAGGTTGTGCTTTGGTAATGAGGCGAGCTTCAGAGAAAGCCACGAGAAAGACACTAGGGATCACAGAGAGAAACCTTCTGTGAAACTTGCCAAGACTGACACTGATTTCTGTAAAACATCACCCCAATTCTCTGAATTAAAATATCACCTCAACGTCTTGAGCACTAAAAGATAAAGTCATCATAGCTTACCAGATCTAGCTTACCAGATAGAGCTGCTCTCTCATTAAAGAAAGAGACAACTGGTGATGGTTTAACCTGAGGGTCACTATGCCTCAAGCAAGCGGAGAGGTTGAGGAGGAAACTTCATGGTAACCGCAGCCAGTGTGGGAATTGAACCCACCCTGTTGGCAGCACGAACCATCCAGCTAACCAACTCCAGCCTTGAATAAAAACCGAAAGAACTGCGGATGCTGTAAATCAGGAACAAAAACAAAGTTGCTGGAAAAGCTCAGCAGGTCTGGCAGCATCTGTGAAGGACAAACCGGAGTTAACATTTCGGGCCCGGTGACCCTTCCTCAGAACGGACCCGAAACGTTAACTCTGTTTTCTCCTTCACAGATGCTGCCAGACATGCTGATCTTTTCCAGCCTTGAATACTATCTTACACTGAATAAAAGGATCTCTTTACCTCCATATAAGGAGAACAAACAGCCTTAGACTCAACCAATGCAATGAGTACAAATGCAGTCAGTGAAGCATCACTTTCCGATCCCTTGACTCCTCCCTATAAAAGGAAATCAACACGCAAGGGAACAATGAGACATCTCATTCTGGCACTTTTCCACACTATCACTTCAAGCAAATAACAAGAGTAAGACCAAAAGCGATCGCTGCATTAATTTCTGGAGTTCAGGATTTAGCAAAGGTTTAAAAAGGAAAAACACGAGAAAACCCAAAGAAGATATTGACCCCAAAATGTAACTAATCTCTACACGATTATGTCAATGCCTCAATTTCATCTGAGGGAACAATGTGCCCATTTTAGAATATCAGGTATGCTGTATGAATCCAACTTGGGCAAGAACTGAACAACTTAAAACAAAAATTCTGGAAGAAAATTGTAGCCTTGGCATTTACCTGTTTTCTTGGTTTTTGAACAAGCCGTTAAAATGCTACGAGTTAAATGTTTTCCTAAGCAACTTGTGTTTATAAACATGGAGACTTTCCCATTAAAAAATATTGTTGGATGATTTGCAACATAGAAGGGAGTGGAACAGATATCAAGGAAGAGTGAAGAATGTAATTATGGAATTTAAAGTGGGAAAAGGAATGCTATTGTTCAAGGTTTGCATAGGTCCAGAAGACAGCGGCTCATAGGAACTTAGGAACAGTAGTAGGCCACTCAGCCCCTCGATTCTGTTCCACCAATCAATGGGTGATATGCATGTTAAGAGAACATTGCTCAATAGCGAAGGGCAAATAACAAAAGGGTGAAAACAGAATGTAGGAGTTACGGTGGGATAAGTCCAAGCAGGCATTCAAGAGATGGGAAACGATAAAAGGATAAGATCAAGAGAAGTTTTAATAAAGGTGCCCAAAATCTTTGAAAGTTTTGATACAGTAAATAAGGAGAAGAAATTTCCAGTGCCAAGAGGGCCCAGATCAGAGTAATTCATATACGAACCGGAATTAATGAGGAATTTTGTTAATGTAATGAGTCTTCATGATCATGGAATGCTCTACCTGAGGCAGTGCTGGAAGTAGATTCAGTTATAACTACCAAAAGAGGATTGGAGGAATAGTTGAAGGAGAAATATGCAGGAAAGAGCTATGGACTGGGATTAACTGAATAGTTCTTTCAATGCATTAGCACTGGTATGATGGACCAAATGGCCTCATTCAGTCCTGTCTTGTTTTATGATTCCATGATTTGATGATTTAGTTTTTTTTCAATGCAACCATCCTGAATGATGAAGAATAAAAAGAAACACTTGCGTACAATCATCTCTCCATGAATTACGGGAGCATCTTCTTTGAACGAACCATCAGGCTTCTGTTTATTTAATATCAGCCACTTTGCAGCTCCACATAGAACATTTGGATCAATTGTGATGAAATTGTATGACATTGCAAATACTTTCACCACGTAAGCAGTCAACCTACATAGAAAGAAAGCCAGCTTTTAAAAGAAGGATCTGACAAGGAACAGATTTTCCAGAGCAAATTGAACTGAAGAATCGTTTTACACTAAATATGTATCACTGCCACAGTAATCATGACCCAAGGTACAGATGCTGAATAAATATTATTTAATCCAAAGAGATAGAAAGAACTGCCGATGCTGGAATCTGAGATAACAAGGTGTAGAGCTGGATGAACACAGCAGGCCAGGCAACATCAGAAAACGTCTTCATTTTCTGAAGAAGGGTCCAGACCCAAAACATCAGCTTTCCTGCTCCTCTGATGCTGCCTGGCCTGCTGTGTTCATCCAACTCTACATGTTGTTATTTAATCCAAATCTATTTACTTTCGTGGAAACAAGCTTTTTAACTAGAATTGAATACTTCCAGAACACTTTCGCTGAACCTCTCCATCTCTTTCCTCTCCAACCCTCTCTAAACCCAAAGTCTGACTAAGATTTTGGCTAGGAGCAAATTACTGCAGATGCTGGAATCTGTACTGAAAACAAAAAATGCTGGAGATCACAGTGTGTCAGGCAGCATCCATGGAAAGAGAGCAAGCGAACATTTTGAATCTAGATGTCTCATCACCAGACTCTTCATCTTCTCAGCTCTGATGCAGAGTCATCGAGACTCAAAGCGTTAGCTAACATTTTGGTTATCCAGCCTGGTAATCCCTCTTATGAATCAGCTTGAAAGGTTTCATTGTGTTTAGCAGCTATAGAAAGTATCACTCATGTTGGTTCACAGGAGATTAATTGTTTCAGAAGGGAATTCTCCCTACAAATTGTGGGAGTTTAGGGTTGTAGTGATAATGTCATAATCCAGAACCCTAGGCCAATGTTCTGGGGACATGGATATGAATTCTATCAAGGCAGATGGTCAAATTTGAATTAATAAAAATCTGAAGTAATGCTGACTGTGTAACTGTTGTAATCGCTGTAAAACCCATCTAGTTCACTAATGTCCTTTAGGGAAGGAAAATCTGCCATCCTAATGTAGTCTGGCCTCCATATAACTCCAGACCCACAGCAATGTGGTTGACTCTTAACTTCCCTTTGGGGCAATTAGGGATGGGCAATAAATGCTGGCCTAGCCAGCGATGCCCACATCTATGAACAAATCAAAAAGATTGCATGGGATATTGCAAAACGATTTGTACATCCTGCACAGCTAGCAATGCAATGTGAATTTTTTTTTTGACACCAGTACAATTAGCTGGTACACAGAAGCAGCAACATTAAAATAAACCTAAGAGTTCATAACTGGAATGAACTGCCAGGGGAAGTGGCTGACTCAGGTATAGTTACAGCATTTAAAAGACATTTGGACAGGTACGTGAATAAGAACGGTTGAGAGGGATACCAGCAAAATGCAGGCAAATGGGACTATTTAGTTTGGCATCGACAAGTTGGACCAAGGGGTCTGTTTCCATGCTGTATGACTCTATGACTATATTAACGGCAGTTGCTAGAGATCTGAAACAAAAACAGGAATTCCTGCACTCAGCAAATCTGGCAGTATCTGCGAAGACAGAAACAGAGTTAATGTTTCAGGTCATAGATGTTAGAATCCGTTCAGACCAGAGAGAAGCCATTTGGCCCATCAAGTCTGCACCAGCCCTCTGAAGAGCATCCCACCCAGACGCCATACCCTGCATTTACCATGACCAAGCCACCTAATCTGCACACCCCTGCACACTGTGGACAATTTATCATGTCCAATCCATCTAACCTGCTCATCTTTGGACTGTGGGAGGAAACCGGAGCACCCAATGGAAACCCACGCAGACACGGGGAGAAAGTGCAGATTCCACACAGTTACCCAAGGGTGGAATGGGATCTAGTTCCCTGGTGCTGAGGTTTGAGTCCTGTGATCCTTCCTCAGTAAGGGACTTTTGTTTTAGAGTCAGTTTCAGAACAGTTTTTTGTCCAATGCCTCGACATTGCAAAGCATTTCAGAGGAGTACCTAGGATGTGTCATTGTAAAGTATGTCACTATAGGATTACCAGAAAGAGAAAGGAGACATTTAATTTACTAATTTAACTATAATCTTACCATGTGCTCGGTTCTCGAGATGTAAATGCTGCATAAGCACCACTTTGTTGGCGATAAGCCAATTGCTGAGCATAGCCTAAATGGAATACAAACAATGTGAGAAGAAATTAAACTCTACCAATGCTGAAAATACAAAACAAGAAAACATAACAGTTTGGACAAGAACAGTAATCCAGTACAGAATCACAGAAACTGGAAAATATTGGAACATAGAAAGCCTTCAGAAAATACTGACCAATTAAAGCCAATCCCAAACAGAGAAGTAAGAGTTTTGTCAAGTACCTCAAATGTCAAATAAAAGCAAAATACTGCAGATCCTGGAAATCTGAAACAAACGCTAAAATTGCTAGAGAAACTCAGCAGCTCTGGCAGCATCTGTGGAGAGAGAAACAGAGTTAATGTTTCAAATTCAGTATGACTGTTCTGCAGGACTGAAGAAAAAATTCTAAATGGTCACTGGACCCAAAGATGTTGCCAGACCTGTTGAGTTTCTCCAGCAATTTCTGTGTTTGTTCCTTCATCCACTTCCTCTAAGATCCTAAGAGGCTACCTAATCCTAAAATAAGTTAGCTATAGAGGTTTCCAGGGCACTCCAGCACTGTATGCAAAATTTAAATCTAAAAATTGAAACAGAAAACACCCCTCTTGTTCTTACCCCTTCATTTCCGATGTCCCATCCATGCCCCTGCAGCTCCCCCATAACCCTGTATTGGTCTATGTTCATGCACTCACCTCATATACTTATGTCAAAGTATGCCCATCTACCCCTTTCCCATAGTCCCTCACTATCCCAGGTCAACCTATGGCCATCTACCCATCTTCTGATGTCCCCTTATACCCCAATACTACTCTATGCCCCTGAAGCCACCCCATGACTCCTCTTATTTTCTGTACCACCCCATGACCATCTCTCATGGTCCGTTATATCCTATATGCTGACAATCATCCCCATGGTCCTTGAAACCCCTATGCCAACTCAGTGCCAATTCATCTCCCATCCACCAGCCTTTGTCCTTCCCTCTCCAAACCAATTTACTTATTATCCAACATGGCCAGTGATCAGAAGGCAGCACAACAGAAAATAAAGTTATGAGTCTGCTGGCTAAGTCATCATTAAAAAAAACACTGTCATCGATACAAATGAAACATTGAATACAGTGAAATTGCAAGAACGAATCCCTTAGGAAACGGAACATTTCACTTAACTGTACAATGCTTATTTCAACAAATATTTCACTTATGGTGAATACCTTATGTCAATAAACATCTCAGCCAAATATCTAAAAACCTTACAGTAAGCAACAGTTCCCTTAAATAAGCAGGTGGAGCTTTCCATCAACAGGTCCTCCTTTGGGAAAATGATAGTACGGGAAATCAGCCACACAGCTCTGATCCACCTAGTGGGTTTATATAACCAGGCACTCTCCAACTCAGAGCATTGTTTTTGTTAACTGTATGTTTTTTTGGATGGTTTCTTGACACTTTACTGAGTTTATGCACAAGCATGCCTTTCCACAGTCTGAAAGAGTACCTTAGCTCTCCCTAAGGTGACATGGGGCCATTTCCAAATTGGGTGTCTTATCTCTTCAAAAGGAGAGAAATATAAAATATCGCTATTGCACTCAACATCTCACACACACACACACGCGCACACGCACACACGCACACAAATTCACCATACCCCACTCAAGCCAACCAGGGGTGTTCAAGTCCATGACCTATTTTAACTCAACACCAACTTAGTTACTAAGCCCACTCAGAGTATCCCACATGACTGTAACCCCAACATAACACAAGGCACTCAAAACCATCCAAGACGAAGCAGCCTGTATGATTGGCCCCTCAGCTAACAGTTTCAAAGTTCACTCCATCCAGCAGCGTTGCTATCTACAAGATGTTGTGCAACAATTCACCAAGGTTCCTTAGGTGGTACTTTCTGAACCCACAACTTACACCATCTAGAAGGACAAGGGCAGCAGACACATGGGAACACCACCTCCCAAATCCACTGACCATCCTCACTTGGAACTATAAGGCCGTTCCTCCACCATTGTTGGGTCAAAATCCTGGAATTCCTTCAGTAATAGCACTGAGTATCTGCTACCCTTATCCTTCTAGGTGGCAAAGCTCATAGGCTTCGAAGGCATTGTCAACGCAAAGCAACGCAAGGATGTTGTGAATGTGATATTGTAAACTTTAAGAACTATCATCGATTGAAAGAATCGGAATGAATCAAAAAGACAGAATAACTCTTTGTGGGATAAACTGTTTCCTGAGACAAAGGGAGAAGGAATTAAAAGCAATATGCCAATTAACCATTCCTGGGAAAAAAAGGAGTCGAAGCTCCATAAACAACCTGTTTTAACAACTGCTTGATAACCAGCTGGCTTTTGACACATAGTAAATTAAAGTTGCCTGCAGAAGAACTTAACGAGTTAATGGCAGGAACAGAGAAGCAAGTTGCAGACATTGTGACTTCAGAAGTGTCATAAATAATGTCATACCACAAACTTGATAAGACAGAAAATCCTATAAGAATTTAACTTTGGGATTCTACAGCAGTAGAACCCCAGAAAACCATCCTGCATAGGGATCAAACCTTGGACATATCCAGATACAGATGCTATTGGTTGGAATGTAACTAATTCCACCATTAACTGGGTAATAGCTAAGTTCAGTTGTGAGGCTTAACTTGCTTACTTGAGGTATCTTGTTTTGGTTGCTAAATGAAACAAAGTTTAAATAATTGTTTCAGTATTTAATAGTGAGATTTCACAATAACTAGCCAAAGTAAAGGTAGCTTGTGTTAATTTACACACAACATCAGCATCAGGTAAGGGCTTAGCGAGTGAGCATTAAGAAAGCAAATGAGCAGCCCTGAGATGCAGCCTGGTCCGGTACATGAACAGGGTGCCTGTCCCTTCATGAAAATTGTAACTGCAGCTGGCTTTCAATGAAAAGCGACATAGAGTCCATAGAGCTGTATAACACAGAAACAGACCCTTTGGTCCAACTCATCCATGACGACCCAATATCCTAAATAAAGCTAGTACCATTTGCTAGCATTTGGCCCATATCCCTCTAAACCCTTCCTATCCATGTGCCCATCTAGATGCCTTTTAAATGTTGTAATTGTACCAGCCTCCACCACTCCCTCTGGCAGCTCATTCCATACACGCCCCACCCACTGTGTGAAAAAGTTGCCCGTTAGTTCCCTTTTAAATCTTTCCTCCGTCACCTTAAACCTTTCCCCAATAGTTTTGGACTCTCCTACACTGGGGAAAAATGCATGTTAAACTGCAGCGGTGCAGTGTAGAAGCACAGTATATGTGGATTAGAGATAAGTCATGAGGGTGCAGATAGCCTGTATCAGACAACAGTGTAATGAGGTGGAATTGCATGAGGCCTCTGCCCATGTTACATGCCCTGCTTCATTAGCGTCCAAGATGGAATTCTGGAGGAACAAGTCATGAAATGGAGTCTCTAGTACCTGCTCAACTCCCAAGCCAGGAATTTTCTAAGTCTAGTTTCCATCTGACACACGTTGTATTGGAATCTGCATATGAATGAAGTGAGATTAGGCAGCAATGAGGATAAACAATGACCAATAAGCCCAGTTAATGGACATCTCCCCATTCTCCAGCAGAAATCTCATCTCAAACTTCCGGGACTCTTGTTGGAAAATATGACTTGCTGGTCTTGTCTTTGAGAAAGGCGCAGTTCGACTCCTCGCTCAATTCCCCCAAATTTCTCACCATATCCTGTGCTAAGATTGCACCGACAGTCTATTCTGTGTTTGATTTCTGCTAAATCAACAGTGATAGTGTCTACATGCAACAACTTGTAAAATTCAATTTCCAAAACATGACATTCCTTATCTCAACAAACTTAAATATAAAAGGAGTGAGACGTACCTGTTTGAATGTTCTTCACTGAAGCTTCTCGCTTATCCATTCCCACTCTTTCCCACTGCCTCGTTTTGTCCAGAAAGTTGGTAACAATCACTCCTGGGGTTATCGATGCCATGTTCTGCTCTCCACAGCCAGTAGGAACTCTAATTAGATGTTTCAGTTTGGCCCCATCAATGGAATTTTCAATTGCTTGGGCTAAAATGTCTCCTGTTTGGGAACAAAATACATTAACATGTAAAAAATATTGCAAATGTTGGAATTCTGGAATAAAAACAAAAAATGCTAGAAATATTCAGCAAATCAGTCAAAATATGTGTCAAGAAAATCTTTTTGATTTTGCATCAGAACTGAAGAAAGTTATCAGTCTACTTGTTTTTAGGTAGGCGAAAGGGATAGTGGAAAAAGAACATAAGTGAAGGTCTGTCAAAAGGGAAATAATCAAAAGTACTTCATCTTTTGATTAGATGTTTTGTATCCTTCCAGATTCAATAATTAGATCAAGGATTGTATTTCTGCCCCCATGTTATTTCCATCTCTTTATATATTTCTATCTTGCTTTTCTCCCGTTTTTGCTTCTGAATGGCAACTGTTCATTATTCTGTTATTCAGACCCCATGTAGTTACATCTTTTCTTTAACTATTAAGTAATCACTTCCTTTAGATGTGTTGTCATTCAATGTTTCCCCTCTATCACAGGCTTTCCTTTTGTTTCTTTATCCATCCCCACCCCATTTCACCTGCTTAAGAATCTGTAACATCTCTAAGCTTTCCTGGTTCTGATGAAGGACAATCAACCTGAAATGTTATCTCCGTTTTCATCTCCACAGATGCTGCCTGACCTGCTGAAAATTTCCTGCATTTTCTGCATTTAGATTTATATCAAACAAAAACATAATCAAAATCAGGCTACATTGATAAAACTGTTGCACTAAATATCAGAAAGTAATTCTCCCCATTTACATCCACAAATCTTTGATTTCTTTCACTGTCTTGGAAGAAATTGACAGGCAGTCCCTGGGTTATGAACGGGTTCTGTTTCTGAGTGCATTCATAAATTGATTTGTATGCAAGAAAGAACACAATACGTCACAATATAAAATAGCTGTTCAGAAAGTCAAGCAAATGTTCGCATGTCAGATCTTTAAAATTAATACTAATACATCTCTCTGTATGGGATCGCGTTCCTAAGTCGGACATTTGTAAATTGGCAATTGCCTATATTGCCAAGATGCACTTTGAAAATAATTTCTATATCTTGTAAAAGAATAGCAAGTATAAAATTGTAAATGGTTATTTGCAAACTCTGCCCCAATAGGAGGATAAACTCATAAGACTCTATTTTAAACAGTTGATCTTTTACCTTATTTGCAGAGGATTTATAGAAACTAACAGAACAAGATAAAAACATTCATCCAGTTGCATCTCTGTCAGCTCTTAGGTAGAGGTATCTACATGGTCTCACATGCCACTCTTTGCTCTTTGTCCCTTTATGTTCTCCCTTTCTATTTCTCATCTTATTCTCTTCTGCAGTTACTAAATGCATCTGCTTCCACCATTCTTATGTGCAATGAATCCAGCTCACACCAACTTATTGCATTAAAAATTTATCATCTTGGCTCTTTTGTGGGAGTCTGGAATGCCTTGCCTGGGAGGATAGTTGAGGCTAGAAACCTCAAAACCTTTAAAAGGTATTTGGAAGAACAAATGAAGTGTCATAACATTTAAGGTTGTGGGTCTTTGCAGGAAAGTGGGACTGGTGTAGACAGTATATTTTTGGCAGTACACACTTGATGGACTGAAAAGCCTCTTCTGCACTCAATGATTATGTTACAATTATCTTAAATCCACATTCTTCAGTTACTGGCTTCTCAGTCGGGGAAGGAAATAATCACTCCTTAGTAACACTATCAAAATTCTACTTTTTTATACACTTTATGCAACAGCAACAAGCGTTAGTCAGAAATTATAAGAAGGAAAATAAGGTTTAAAAATTAAGATGGATGCTCACAAATTCGTAGCATACTCTAGATTTAACACAATTTCCTTCAGGAAACAGTTTTCTTTGCCAGTGTACTTTTAACCGCATTAGTTATGTCCTGGGGAGATTCACATACTTTTAATCTCAAAAACAAAAATTTCTGGCCTCGCAAATGAAGGCAACAGAAAAACAAGCACAGGAAGATGGGCCAAATGGCTTCCTTCTGCACTGCAAATTTTCATGATTATGTCTACAAGTGGTGGGACACAAAATGAAAATCACCCATCATCTTCTGATGTTGGAAAGTATGATTAATCAATGGTAGCTACTGAGAAGAGGGCCAAAGAAAAATCAGCGAACCACGTATCACACAGTTAAAATCAAAAGGAAGGAAATACCGTCAAATTTTTGCACTATGTATGTTAGAAAAGACCATGTTTGTACACTCCAAGAAGGAGCTCTAAGATCCTGAGCTAGCCCTATAAAGGTAAAATCAAACATACTTAACTATTTGGCACAATATAAGCATGATCCAAATCAATCTACCTTGAACACTGATGAATGATAATGGCTCCGTATCTGGAACAACATCACCTGGGACTTTGATATCAATATCAATTGTTTGTTGCTTACCTAAATTGAAGGGAGAACGTGTTGAGTTATATAAAGCAAATCTTTCATTTAAATCATTGTTTTTTCTCTGCAGCCATTGGTTTGCATTGTTTCCTATGAGATCTTTCCCTCTGGCAGGTCAGTTAGCTCAGTTGTTTGGACAGCTGGTTCGTGATGCAGTGTAACACCAACAGCCTGAGTTCAATTCCTGTATTGCCTGAGGTTACCATGAAGGACTCTCTCCTTGCCTGAGGCATGGTGACCCTCAGGTTAAACCACCAGTCATCTTTCTCTTTAATGAGAAAGTAGGACAATGGCAACTTTACCTTTGTTTACCTGTAACTGCTTTACTGAGTCCACCTGGAGTTTACTCGAGATTTCAGCATTTTAATTCCTCCCAAGCTTTTGACTAAATTAAGGAAGTTCCAACATTCTGATATAGCCCTATAAAGGGAAAATCAACAATTTTTAGCTTTCTATCCAGGTCTCAGTTTTCCCTGAACAGATGGTTAGGAGTGGAAATTAATTAGTGACGTTAAGCACTTAGTAATGTCTAGCTTAAATTTGGTTAGAGAGATAGAATTGAGAAGCAGAAGAGTTCTGGTAACCTTGCCTTGAAGTCATTTGGTCCATACCTAAGACGCTGCGCAAAATTCCGGTCTCCATTAGGATACAGAGGTACCAAACAAATGGAAAGAAACAAGATTCACAAGGGGGTTATCAGAACTGAGATGTTATACCCTACAGGAAAGATAGAACAGGCTGGAAATTTTTTCCCTAGAAGAAAGAAGCTAGGGAGTGTCGTAGAGTCATAGAGTCATACAGCACAGAAACACACCCTTCAGTCCAACCAGTCCATGCCGAACATAATCCCAAACTAAACTAGTCCCACCTGCCTGCTCCTGACCCATATCCCTCCAAACCTTTCCTATTCATCTATCTATCCAAATGTCTTTTAAATGTTGTATTTGTACCCACATCCACCACTTCATCAGGAAGTTCATTCCACACGCGAACCACGGTCTGTGTAAAAAATTTGTCCCTCATGTCTTTTTTAAATCTCTCTCCTCTCACCTTAAAAATGTGCCCCCTAGTCTTGAAATCTCTCAACTTAGGGAAAAGACACCTACCATCAATTCTGTCAAACCTCTCATTATTTTGTTAACTTCTATCAGGTCACCTTTCAAACTCCTACGCTCCAGTCCGAGCCTATCCAGGAGAAGAAGGGTCTAGGCCCGAAACGTCAGCCTTCCTGCTCCTCTGATGCTGCTTGGCCTGCTGTGTTCATCCAGCTCTACACCTTGCTATCTATGTTTCAGTGTAATTGCATTGAATTCCTTCCCTCAATCCCTTGCCAATGTCTGAGGCTGCTCAAGCCTTGACATACTATTTTAGCTCTGAGCTGAGTGTCCAACCTCTCTGTTACCAAAGTCACACTATAATATATCTCTGTCTTGTCTTCAGCTCATCTGCTGCTAAAACCCTTAGCCTTGCCTGTTACCTCTAGACTCTAACTATTGGAATAGTATGCAAACCAGCCTCCCATTCTGTACCCTCCATATCATTAACTTCATCCAAAACTCTGCTGTCAATATCCAAACACACAAAAGGTCCGTTCACCAAAGAGTCCCCATAACTGACATGAACTCCGAAACTGTCAACACCCCAAGTCAACACGGCTTTGCTGCTCCCTGCCCTTGTCGTTTTCTCCAGTCCTGAAACCTCCCTGTATTTGTCCGAATGAGTGCAAAATGAAATGAGTAACTCTGTTTTCGGAAATAACACGAATAACATTTTGACAACCACTTGCCATTAAGATATAAGCAAAGGAGAAGAATCTAACCTTTGGGATCCAATTCATAAGTTTGCACGGGACAGTCAATTTTCTTTCCCTCTGGCTACAGGAAAGAAAACCAGAATAAAATGAGTTAGAGAGTCTGCTTCTCAGTTTATGCTTAAACCGTCATGATTCTGTAGCTTAAAGCATTTTACAACATAATCCTCCCACTTGCCCCAACACTTTATGCATCAGTGTCATTAGCATTCACTTTCAATAAAGTCACCTCACTATTCAGGACATACGTACACCTTTTTTTTTAACAAATCTACCAGTATAAATTCCTGAAATTTACAGCAGATAGAATATTTCCCAACCTAATCTTACAATTCCCATTTTTCCCAAAATAAAAGTTTGTCGTTCAGTGTGATATCCAACTGATATCAGAGTGATGTCCCATGTCCACCACCCAAATCTTTTACATTCTTCGTAATCAAAGACACTGCCATAAATATTCAATTCCAACTCCAGTCTCCATTGCCCAAGGGTGTGGTGCGGCAGATTCAAACATAACTTTCAAAAGGGAATTGGATAAACCACCTAAAGATGGGGGTAAATGCAGAAGCTCAGAGAAAGGGCTGGAAGTCAGACTTTTGCAAAGAGTCAACACAGGCTTGTGGGTCTGAACAGCCTTTTGCACTGCAAACATTCATTGATTCCTATCCATTAATTAGCAAGTGGTGACAAATGCTAAGAACATCTGAAGGTTTTGTACCTACCACCACACGAAGGGATTTTCTCACACCATCAGTCACAAGTTTGTCATAGACTGAAGCTTTAACTTCTATATCGATTTGTCCAATTATTAGTGGAACTATGACGTAAGGCACAGCAACGGACCCTTTCCCAGGGATTTTTACTGTTGTTCTGAATCGCTTTGTCGGCTTTGCACCGCTGCAGATATTTTCATTGTATGGAATCTCTACACGCACCTACAATTTAAAATACAATGGAATTATGAAAAAATCATGAATCATTCGCAAACAATTTACATTGGTACAAGTACATCATGCCAAAATTAGAACTGCAACATTATGCTCCTGACTCATTTACACCAAAGTGCTGTAGATCCACCAACTGTGATGGAGAAAATGATTTTCTATTGGAATTATACAGTTAAACTGTGATTGACTGCACTGTGTACATTCAATGGTTTATTTTCAAATAGCAACATCTCATCAACAACATCAATACATTGTACACGGGAAGAATTTCAGTTTCAAAACGAATGCCAGAAACTAATTGCAACAGCCTCCTGAGACCTGAAGCTCTGAACTGCAAAGGATTCCAAGCTGCTTGAAAAGCATGCAAAATGTGTGCCTGGGATTTCCAGTTACAACTTAAAATAAACAAAAGCAAGTAACACCAGAGAGCTGGAAAAACATTTGCAGTTCCACACTTGGGGCAGCAGCAGTGATTCTCTCCTCCTGTCAAAAATTTTCAAATTAAGCAAACCTTCGGTAATTCAATATAGAGTCATACAGCCAAACAGCACAGAAGCAGACCCTTTGGTCCAACCAGTCCATAATCCTAAACTAAACTAGTCCCAGCTGCCTGCTCATAGAATCCCTACAGTGTGGAAACAGGTCCTTCGGCCCAACAAGTCCACACCGAACCTCGGAGCATCCCACCCAGACCCATCCCCCTATAACCCACCTAATCTACACCTCCCTGAACACTACAGGCAATTTAGCATGGCCAATCCACCTACCCTGCACATCTTTGGACTGTGGGAGGAAACCGGATCACCCGGAGGAAACCCACGCAGACATGGGGAGAACGTGCAAACTCCACACATACAGTTGCCCGAGGCTGGAATTGAACCCGGGTCCCTGGTGCTGTGAGGCAGCAGTGCTAACCACTGTGCCACCGTGCTGCCCAATACGTGCTCCTGTCACATATCCCTCCATACCTTTCCGTACTTCTCTAAGTGTCTTTTAAATGTTGTAACTCCACCCGCATCCAACACTTCATCAGTAAGTTCAATCCACATGTGAACCACCCTCTGTGTAAATAATTTCCCCCTCATGTCTTATTTTAAATCTCTCTCACTCACTTTAAAAATATGCTCCCTAATCTTGAAATCCCTCATCTTAGGGAAAAACACATACCATTAACTCTATCTATGCCCTACATGATTTTATAAACCTCTACACTCCAATGAAGAAAGTCCCAGCCTATCCAGCCTTTCTTTATAACTCAGACCTTCCATACCCGGCAACATTCTGGTAAATTTCTTCTTAACCTTCTCTAGCTTAATAATATCCTTCCATGGTCAACATAGTATTGTTATCAGTCCTACAAGGGATTTGTTACTGATGATAAAATTTATCACTTTCATTTCTCACTGTTCTTACACTTAACCCAGCTCTACAATTCAAGCTGCTAGATTATTTTTTGTTGTAACTTTATTGTACTGGATAAAAAAATGCACATTGACACTAATATTCTGTGATCCAGTACTGTGTCTGATAGTAGCCTCCAGTAACCACCCTAACACTAAACTATCAACCAACTCCAACAAAAACAGAAATTCAGCAGATCTAACAGCATCTAACTTCAAAAGCTTCAAACCTAGTGACCCTTCTTCGGAACCCTGATCTCCCTTGACTGTCTAAAGTCCTTGAAAATATTATCTCCCAAAAGCCATATTTGTTTTGTTCACACAATATCATAATTGAATCTTTCCAATCAGCTGTTTTTCCCTGCTATAGAATTGGAAATCCCAATTGGAAGTAACCCTAATATTCCCTGTGACTTTATGGATGGCACATTCACCGTTGTAGGCTTCATCAATCTCTATCATTCCTTTAACACAATCCATCATACGATCCTCTTTCACTGCAGTAATCCCTAAACTTTCCTGGTGAGAACCCATTTCAATCCCTGGGCTTCATGTGATCCCAGGTGGAAATTTGGAAGTGAAGAGTTGCATGGGCAGGCCAGCAAGGGCTTCTGTTGCAGCAACTGGTCTGAAAAGAGTTGAGCATACCCAATGCACCCCTTTTCCCTCATCTCTCATCAATCCCCAACTTCCCCTTCACCACCATCCCCCATTCACCCTTGCTTCAATCCCATCCCCCACCTTGTTCACACCCAATCTTCCTTTCCTGCACTCCTATCTCTCCCTCCTTAAACCTGCATCTCCCCAATTGGATTGATTTCCACATCCAAATCACTCCCATTCTTCCTTTCTTTCACACATTCTATTTCCTCCATCTCCTTACCTCCCCTACTTTCACTTCCTCCATCACACCCATCAACACGTTCTTTAGCCCCTGGTCGGTCACTCAACCCCAGTAGATAGTTTGGCCCATCACCCTCTCACCCATCTATGTGCCCTTCCTATCCCCCATTTCCGCCCACCTTCACCAATTTCTCCCTCCTTAAGACTTAAATTTCTCTCTTTGCACCACTTCCTTAATTTCCTCCTCCTCCTTTACCCCAATTATCATACTTTCATTGCTCAGATACAGATTCTTTCATCTTACCCTCCTTCAATCTCATCTCTACTTCCTTCATCTCTCCTTGTCCCCCATCCCCTCCTTCAACACCCCCTCCATCTTCCTACCTTCACTGCTCATATGCAGTGTCCTTCACTCTTCAGATTGCTGCTCCCCTCTCCCTTCATTGGCCATCTCCTTTCTCCTTTAACCGCCCCATCTCCCACTTCATTCGGCCCCACCCCTCCCACAGCCCACGACCAATCTCCCTTTCCGATGAATTCATAGTAACCTCAGCCAACGTGGGAATTGAAACTACACTGTAGGCATTGTGCCGCATTGCAAACCAGCCATCCACCAATTCAGCTAACCAACGCCCCCATTGGGATGATGAATGCATTACGAAACTTACTTGAATCTCTTCTTCATCGTAATTGTACAGGATCGCTCTAATTTCCACTTGTTCATTGCGGACGACAGAATATGGAAGTCGAAGATCAATGAAGAAATCCTTCTGCACTGTCAGCTCATAAGGTTGAGCAATACATATTCCTGGGTACAAGAAATATAATTTAATAATAATTCAGAACAGGTGGCACAATCCTCATTTTGAAAACAGTGTTCATTTCGTGTTGCAGGTACACCTAAAGCTGGAAATAGTGAATGGGAAATGGCAACCCCTACTTTTCTTTTTAATTTCATCATCTTTGTCACTGCAATTGTCATTGAATGGATCCTACCATCGCCACCATGCACTTGGAATTGCATGTTTACAAGTGTGACTGTCACTTCAGTGGGTGTTTCCTATAATCACTGATCTCCCCATTCTTCTCTTGTCCCATCACAGTCACAACCCATCTACAACATCATCTACAAGGGCACACAGCAACAGCAAGGCTCGTTGAGCAGCACCTTCCAATTTGGTTCACTCCACGTGATATCAAGAAACAGTTGGAGACACTGGATACTGCAAAGGCTATGGGCCCTGACAACATTCCAGCAATGGTACTGAAGACTTGTGCTCCAGGACTTGCCACTCCCCTAGCCAAGCTGTTTCAGTACAGTTATAACACTGGCATCTACCCAACAATGTGGAAAATTGTCCATGTATGTCATGTACACAAAATGCAGGACAAATCCAACCTGGCCAATTACTGCCCCATCAGTCTAATCTTAATCATCAGTAAAGTGATGGAAGGTGTCAGTAACAGTGCTATCAAGCAGCACCTGCTCAGCATTAACCTGCTCAGTGACACCCAGTTTACGTTCCGCCAGGGCCACTCAGCTCCTGACCTCACTACAGCCTCGGTTCAAACATGGACGAAAGAGCTGAATTCCACAGGTGAGGTGAGAGTGACAGCCCTCGATATCAAGGCTGCATTTGGCTGAGTATGGCATCAAGGAGCCCGAGCAAAACTGGAATCAATGGGTATCAGGGGGCAAACACTCCAGTGGTTGGAGTCATACCTGACACATAGGAAGATGGTTGTGGTTGTGGGAGGTCAGTCATCTCAGTTCCAGGTCATCTCTGCAGGAGTTCCTCAGGGTAGTGTCCTTGGCCCAACCATCTTCAGCTGCTTCATCAGTGCCTTTCCCTCCATCATAAGGTCAGAAGTGGGGATGTTCACTGATGATTGCACAATGTTCAGCACTATTCGTGACTCCTCAGATACTGAAGCAGTCCATGTTCACATGCAACAAGATCTGGACAATATCCAGGCTTGAGCTAACAAGTGGCAAGTGACATTCGCGCCAGACAAATGCCAGGCTATGACCATTACCAATAAGAGACAATCTAACCACCGCTCCTTGACATTCAATGGTGTTACCATCACAGAATCCCCCACGATCAACATCCTGGGGGTTACCATTGACCAGAAACTCAAATGGACTCACCACATTAACAGACTGGCTACAAGAGCAGGCCAGAAGCTAGGAATACTGTGGTGAGTAACTCATCTCCTGACTCCTTAAAGTCTGTCCACCATCTACAAGGTACAGGTCAGGAGTGTGATGGAATACTCCCCACTTGCCTGGATGCGTGCAGCCCCAACAATACTCAAGAAGCTTGACACCATCCAGGACAAAGCAACCCACTTGATTGGCACCACATCCACAAGCATCCACTCCCTCCACCAATGATGCTCAGTAACAGCAGTGCGTACTATCTACAAGATGCACTGCAGAAATTCACCAAAGATCCTCAGACAGCACCTTCCAAACCCACGACCACTTCCACCTAGAAGGATAAGGGGCAGCAGATACATGGAAACACCACCCCCTGCAAGTTCCCCTCCAAGTCACTCACCATCCTGACTTGGAAATATATTGCCGTTCCCTCATTGTCACTGGGTCAAAATCCTGGAATTCCCTCCCTAAGGGCACTGTGGGTCAACCCACAGCAGGAAGACTGCTGCGGTTCAAGACGGCAGCTCACCACCACCTTCTCAAAGGCAACTAGGGATGGGGAAGAAATGCTAGCCCTGTCAGCGACGCCCACATCCCACAAATGGATAGAAAAAAAAAACCATGACCTCTACCACATACAGTAGGAGAGGCAGATACATGGGAACTTCAACACTTATGTAAGTTCCCTTCCAAATCACGGGTCAAGGTTAGACTTACTCAATTCATACTTTGTTTGCAGTTTCCTAAAACAAAACCAAATGTCGACAAAATATCATCAGAAGCAAAAAATCTGGAGGTAAGGCATGGTGAGCAATTTGATAAGAAGAGTGCACTGGAAAGGTTAGGTGGGAGGTGCCAGAGGATTGGAGAGTAGGAATTCATACTGTGAATCACAAAAATCTGTAAGACTTCCCAGTAACTATGACAGTCAGTTGACATCGGTGCTGGACAAGAAACAATAATCACGGGTAAAATAATCGAAAGGCACTAGGAGAGTTGTGAGGAAGTAAGGAGAGCCAGCACAAACTGGCATAAAGCTGATTATGTTTTACAAATTTAATTGATTTTTCAAATGAAGTAACAGAAATTTGATGCAAGAATAGAAATGAATGTTGCTTCTGTGGATTTTACGAAAGTCTTTGACAGTGTACCACATAAAAGGCTGGTTATCAAAACTGCGGCTCAGGAATTAGAAAAGTCAGTGTCTTAAGAACGGAAAACATTAGGCATGATAAATGGTTGCTTAATGTTTAATTTAATGCAGAGAAGTAGGAACTGATGTAGTTTGGCAGAAATAATGGGGACAAGCAACATAGATTAACTGGAACATTTCTGAGGAACATACTTGGACCGAGAGGGCTGAGGGTTCATGCTATAGATCTTTGAAGGTGGCAGTACACATCAGGAGAATGGTTAACCAAGCAATTAGTTCTTGGTCTTCATGAGTAGAGATGTTGAGTTCAAATGCTGGGACATTATACTGAATCTGTATTAAGTTATGGTTAAACTACAACGAGAGCACTGCACCTAGTTTTGGTTACTATACTTTTGGAGGGATCGAGTGGCCCTTCAAAGGGTGCACTGGAGGTTTACCAGATTGGTTCCAGCCGAGATGGACTAAGTTTCGAGAAGCTGGAATGGATCCCTTGGAGAAATGACAATACAGGAGAAATTTGATACAGGTTTAAAAGATTATAACATGCATGTGTCTGTGCAGTTGTCCCTGGGACAGCAGATGAGGCTAGCAGATAAGGATTTTTTCTGAAGAAGGGTCTAGACCCGAAACGTCAGCTTTCCTGCTCCTCTGATGCTGCTTGGCCTGTTGTGTTCATCCAGCTCTACACCTTGTCATACAAGAATCTATGTGTTAAGTCTTTTATTGTGGGGAAACTGATGCACTGTAGCTGGTTCTGGCTGACCTGGAAATCTTCCTGCTCTATGCACCTTCCATAGAACATAGTGAAAGGATTTACAGACTGATAAGCATGAAGTATCTTTCGTGGACATTAAGCTCTGAGGTGGGGCTTGAAGAGGGAGCTTCTGGCTTAGAGGGTGGACTCTATGACAGGTGGTTTAGATAAGTTAAACAAAGAAAGGCTGATGGACTCATACAGCCATAGAGATGTATAGCACAGAAACAGACCCTTCGGTCCAACTTGTCCATGCTGACCACAAATCCTAAATAAATCTAGTCCCACTTGCCAGCATCTGGCCCATATCCCTCGAAACGCTTCCTATTCATGCCCCCAACCAGATACATTTAAAATGTTGTAAATGTACCAGCCTCTTCCTCTTCCTCTTCCTCTTCCTCTGGCAGCTCATTCCATACACGCACCACCCTCTGTGTGAAAAACTTGCCCCTCTGGTCTTTTTTATATCGTTCCCCTCACCTTAAACCTATGCCCCTCTAGTTTTAGAATTCCTTACCCCAGGGAAAAGACCTTGTCTATTTACCCTATCCATGCCCCTCACAATTTTCGGAAGAGTTGTGGGAAAGTAGTCAGGAAACTACCTGAGCTATTGCTGCCCACTGTATTTCCATTCCAGAAGGGTAGATATTGGATGGAGTTGCCCACCTCTCCCTCCCCCATTATGCCCACCCTCCAGGCATCTGGGTAGCCTGGCCAGTGGGCTGAAATGCTCATCACAATTTCAAACAAACTCAGCCTAATTGGAATGGTACACCCTCAAACACTCAACCTTTAACTCAACATCTTCACTTAAATCCCAAACACCCCAGATAGCCCCAAGCCACCTCTGTGTCCCTATGCAACTTCTATGCCAACTCTGTGACTCTACATGTCCTCCATAAGCATTCATTCAGTAGCTACTATGGGCAGACCTCAGGAGCCATGTTTCAAAACAGGATACAAAAAGAAATAACTTCAAACAATCCTTAACAGAACCTTCATTCAAACGCACACATTATTGAAAAAAACTCATTTATGAAACTCATGCCAAAATGTAAATCCCTAAAGTGGTCAATATATTGTTAAAAAAAAACAAACTTCACAGATCACATTTAATAACCTCTTAAAACTGTCAACCGAACTGTGAACATAGTTCCTTGTTTAGATGAGAGATAGTAGGAACTGCAGATGCTGGAGAATCCGAGACAACAAGGTGCAGGGCTGGATGAACACAGCAGGCCAAGCGGCATCATAGGAGCAGAATGGCCTGCTGTGTTCATCCAGCCCTGCACCTTGTTGTCTCCTTGTTTGGATGAGCGGTTTTAGAACTTTTGAAACTCAGGTCAATCAATCACATTGAGCTCAATTGTAATAACAATGTAAGCGATGGATTCCAGTGAAACTGATAAACTGGATGGTCACATTTTTCTAAACTGCACCAGATGGCCTGTCAATCAAAGCGGTCTTGGGGAAAATATCTGCTCCAAGTTAAAGATGGAGATTGGATTATTTCTCTGATTTAAAAGGACTCATAGTTCATTAATTATTTTTGATCATTACCTTTGAAATCCCAAGCCTTTTTTTTCTTCAATTTTGAATACATAAGAGCACTTGCCCCACAACAAAAATATTCTGATTCATCTTAGCACTTAAACAATGAAAATCAATTTACCTTTATAAACAAGAGCACTTTAATTATAAAATATTTAACTTATGATATAAAATCTAATTATTGAAATTGAAAGCATAGGCTTTTTTTTCTGTATTGTAAAGTCAAACAATGGAAGAGCACCTGGAACAAGTAGCTTTTAATTGGATACTTCACTTGGGATTAGGGTCTCTACATGGATCATAACTCACCTTGAGATGCTATGAATCACAATTCCTTCCAAAAAAACATCGTGAATAAAACTGAGGGTGTAAAATGCAGCATGGAGATGACAAGGGTAGAATTGTTCAGAGGAGATTTGGTCCCCTCACTTTAATGCCAGGGCTGTAAAAAAAATCCCAATCAATGGAAATAGGGTTGGAATGCTGGAATCTGTTCTGACAGTTTTAAATTCCTCCTGTCTCCATCTATGTTAGCATGGACAGAGGTATGTAAGTCTGGGCCTGTGGATCTTTTCACTAAATCAAACATGACTTACCTTTCTGTGGAGACACACTGACAGCTTGTATTTCCCAAGTAGTAATAGAGTCTTTAAGGTAACCATTTACATCCTTTGTCACAACTCTGATGAAGGAAAATAAAAACAATGAACATATCTTGGCCTACATCACTAACACCAAGATACTTGTCAGATCAAATCTATGTTTTGTTTCCAAAATCAACTACTGGACAAATGTCTTTTTCTTATGTAAACTGCTACCCCTTGTTTGACTCTTCACCATGAAGGATGTGAACAGTGCTGTATGTTTAAGATCATGCCAACCATATACGAGTAATCCAAAGCATTCCATGACAGTTCTGTCTAAAGGCTATTGGCTACTGATGCTTCACCCTGAGCTATTTTGCTTTATCACAGGTGGTTTTGCCAATGTTTTTTTCAGTCAAGGGCAGGATAAGGAGGTCTGTCTTAAGTGTACTCAGCAGGATCAGGTACCAAACCTCTGCTATTGGTGGTTTGTTGATCCATATTGCAGACTAGAAATGGACATTTGTTTGGTAGACTCATTTTATAAGTGTTTCAGGGATAGTGATCATGTTGGGAGCTGTGTCTCCTCTGAGTCAGAAAGTGACAGTTCAAGTCCCAAAAGGTCCCACTTTGAGACTTGAGCACTGAAACTGAGGCAGAATTTCCAGTGTAGTACTGAAGGACTGCTGCTCTGTCAGAGGTGCCATCATCTTTCAAGTGACACATTAAACTAGCCCACCTGCCTTTGAATGCAAAAAAAATCTCACAAGATAAGAAGCTGGGGATTTCTCTGGCTGTACTGGCCTATTCTAATCTCTCAACAAATATTAGAAAACAATGTAATTAACTGGTCACTTTCAGTTTCTGACTATGCTATTTCCTGCTGTCATCCTAAACTGGAAAATCTCAGTGGCTTTATTTCCAATTTCTACCCTTTCATCGCCTACACATTGTGAACCTCCAACTCTTTCCTCCCCTTCCGTGGTTTTCATTTCTCCCATTTCTGAGATGAGGTAATCAACTAATATACATGACAAGCCAATTGACTCCCACAGTTATCTTGACTATACTTCTTCACATCTGCTTCCTGCACCGTCAGTTTCTGGATCCCTGTCACATGTGCTCGAATGGTACAACTTTACCTTTCCTTTCTTTCAACTGCGGATTCCTCCTGCTGTTGTTGATAGGGTCTTCAACTGTGTTCATTCTATTTTCAGGTACTTCTGCTGTCATCCTCTCCTCACCCTTCCAGAGCTATGATAGAGCTCCCCTTGTCCTTACCTTCCATTTACCAGTTTCCATATGCAACAGGTAATTCTCAGCTACTTCCAATATGATGTGATCAGCAAACAGCCCTTTCATTGTCACCCCTTTCAGCATCCCAAAGGGAGTCTTCACTCATGACAACCTGGTCCACTCCTCTCTCACTCCCAACAACCCCTCCCTTTCCTACAATACTTCTCCATGGAGATCCAATTTGAGTCTTTTTAACCTTCTCCCTTCTTTAAATTTGACGCTGGGTTTTCGCTGTTCAGCATGAGGTCTTCTCTATATTGGGGAGACCAAACACAAACCCATGTGATTTCAAACCAAACACAAACTTTTGAGTTGCAAACATGACCCTGTCAGTTCAATCCTTTACTTTGCTCCAACTCTGACCTCTCTGTCTTTGGCCTGCTATTGTGTTTCACTGAAGCTGAACACGAACTCAAGGAATAAGACCTCAAATTCCAACTGGAAACTCTATAGCGAATAAGAGTTCAACAATTTTAGATCGTAATCTCTGGTGTTTACTTTCTCTCTCTGATTTCTCTTAATAACTTTGCATTTTGGACATCAGCTATCCTGCCATTTACACCTCTTATGGACACATATTTTGCTTCTTCATTTGTTCCATTACCATTCCCTATAGCTTCTCAACATACCTTCAGCGATTTAATCTCACCTCCCCTCCACTTTATCAAAGACCCTCACCTTTTGTTCATTCCTGCCCCTACCACACCATCAAACTCTATTACATTTCAAACTTATCCCAGTTCTGACACAAGGTCACAAACCTGAAATGACACCCCGAATGCCTCTTTGCAGATGCTACCCAGCCTGTTGAGTATTTGCGGCGTTTACAGTTTACGTTTCAAGACAATGTTCTGCTTCTGTATCATCACATTACTGTCTGAGGGAGCTTGCTGTGGGCAAATTGGCTGCTGAGTTTCCTAAATCACAAATGGCATCCCTCAAATTAAATTTTACAAAAACCCTTCAAGAAAAGAAAGTGCTCAATTAAATGCAGAAGGTAGGATTGCCGTGGTCCTTTTGACCAGAGGGCTGATGTCTCATTAATGAGAGATGACTGGTGGCAGTTTAAAAGGACAGAGGTTGAGAAGGCAAACTGTTCAGCTGGTGCAGTAATTGACCCCACCCTGATGGTGTTTCTTTGCATTGCAATTCAGTCATCCTAGCTAAAAGACACACCCCTCCCCCTTCAAAATTAATTGTCTGTAAAGATAACTGGAACATTCATAGGCCAGGAAAGGTGTGACTGAAGTCTTTCTCTTCCACAAACCTTTAGACTGGAAAAAATCCTACTGAGTGACAGTTTCATGCATTAAAGCAAACAGAAGCATTGTAAAAACTCCACATTCTCACAAATACATATAATAATTAGTACCCGTTATTGTTATCTATGGGTAGAGACTTCAGTATCCAGAGCCAGCTTTCTGGGAAGTCACTTCTGGACATTATATCCTCATAGGGAGAATAGTAGTCATCATCATCACCTAAAGAAAAGAGCAAATGGTAAATTAAGGATTTCAATGCAGAGTTTCATTGTCTCTAAGTTAAAAGATTTTGGTTTACATTTTACATTCCAGAAGGAAAAATGATACAGAATGAGTCAAATTGTGTCAAGTAAGGAGTGAGCCTGTACTACCCTATTCCTGTTTCTCAGTTGAGTCTCTTCAACATATTGAATCTGTTCAACATATTTCGAAGACCAGCTTTGCCAAAAAAAAAAGCACAATTGGGCAAGCCACATAAATAGTGCTTACAAGAGCAGGTGAAAGAAGTTTGGAAACTCTGCAGGAAGTAATTCATCTTCTGACTCCCCAGACCTGTCCACCATTTTCAAGGCACAAGTTAGGAGGGAGATGGAATAGTCCCTACCTGACCTGAGCTCCAAAAGCACTCACAAAGCTTGACACCATCCAAATAAAGCAACTCTGACTGAATCCCATCTACCCACCTTAAACTTTCACTCCCTCCACCATTGGTGGACTGTAGCAACTGTGTCCACCATTTACGAGATGCTCTGTGCTAACTCTCAAAAGTTCCTTCCACCAGCTCCTCCCAAGCCTGCAATCCCGACACTCCACAAGACTTGAAAATATATCAAGCACTTCTGTGCTGTGATTAGATCAAAATCTTGGAAATCCCTTCCCAACAGCACCCTGGATGGACATATGCCACATTTACTGCAATTCAAGAAAGATGCTCATGAGTGGGTCATTCTCACAGATAATTAAGGGTGAGCAATAAATGTGACTTTTCCTGTGACATCCATATCCCCTTAATTTAACAAAACGTCCTTAACTATTTCACCAATGCATAGATGACTGTTGCTATCTCTAATCTACTGTTTTACCTTTTCTAAAAATAAAATGTATGCTGAACTAACTTCTCTACCGTTTCCAATCCTCATTAATATTTGCTCCCTGTTGTTTCGTATTCTCAAAACATCTTGCTTGAATTATTATTGTATGATGTCATAAGGCCAAGTGATTGGAATATATTCAGGAAAGAGATTTTCTTGAGAAGTTAAAGGCATCATGGGGTATGGGGTGGGGAACTGAGGAATATGGCGTTGAGATAGAGGATTGTCCATGAGCATATTGAAAGGCTGAATGCCTACATCTTCTCCTATATTCTAAATTGCTAGCTTTGTAATTTAACCAGCATAATGCAAAGATTAGAAAGCTCCTCTTGGATGGGCAGTACTGACTTAGCCACATCACATTCAGTCCTATTGCAGTCGCTGAAACCAAATATGGGTGAGGGAGTACACCAGCAGCCATCCAGATGTATCCTGATAATTGTCCCAAAACACAAACAAACAAAATCTCCACCCCAACATCTCTCCTTTGCAAGGCAGGAAATAGCTTCCTTTCACCTTCAAAAGTGCTCAACACTTCACATTTTTAAGCATTCACCTGGCATTTTGCGAAAGAAAAAATACTATTTCAGTTTACTTCTGGAAATAGTTGGAGCTTACTTCTTGCTAAAGTCATTTGACTACGCTTCTGCAGATCCTTAAATTTTTGGATGTGGTTGCAACAGTCCAGGAAGGCGGCTTTACAGTCTTCCCGTTGTGTTATTCTCCTTGCTCTGCGTGCACATGAAAACCCCATGGGGTTTCGTTTCATTCCATCGTTGCAGCATTTATTTAATATTTTCGCCTTGTACTGATTCACTAAAGTAGAAAGATACAATGATTCAACTAGAAAAGGGAAATCCTCAAAGTTGTAGCTGTGTGCCTGAAAATCACTACTTTAATTGTAATAATTAAGGGCTGAATCTGAAGCTTTTTATTGGCTAATTCCGAATCGCTTTGATACCCTCGATAATTTTTCACCAGGAAACCGAGCAAGTTCACGCGTCGCATGTTACCAAAGTCGCCTCATTAATTACACCACCCCATAGTGCCTCTCACGTTTCAGTTTCCGCTCTCTCTTACCCATGCCCCAATCCCTTGAGGACGGCTGGTTAGTTCAGTTGGCTGGATGGCGGGTTTGCAATGCAGGGTGAGGCCAACAGCGCGGGTTCAGTCCCTGCAACAGCCAAAGATCGCTCCTTCTCACCCTCTGCCTCAGATGGTGTGGTGCCCCTCAGATTGAAGCACCAACACCGTCATGTCTCTCTCCAATGAGAGATAGTGTCCCAATGCAACCTGGCGACTTTACTTCCATCTACAATAACTCACCACTCAGTGGATACCCACAGATACACCAGGTCCCCCTCCCACCTGTGCCACCTTTAGAAGCGTGCTGTGCACCTGGGTGGGCACTGGCATTCTGAAGCCATCCGACTCAGTCAAGGATGGAGTCTGAGCATGGCAGAGAAGGGGATAGATTGCAGCACGATTATCCAATGGGGACATGCATGTTCCAATAGACAGGGTGCTACCAGAGGAGAAGCCATACCATCAAACTCTGCCAGCCCAGTCTGAGGTCACCACCCAGGTCAGTGCCATCTCCAGGGTGCAGCCAAACAAGCAGCAATGCAGAAAGAAGGTGGCGAGCTTCTAGGGTTCAGTGCCACTCTCATCTCTCTGCGACCTCACATTCACTCTACCTCTGCTACTGCACCCATTTCTCACCCAGGCGCATGCTCTGACACTCTCACTGTTGCATGCAACATCCCTATTATACCTGTCTCATACGACGACGCCCCCACCATTCACAATTGCATTCCACCACTGCTCGTAGGAAGACTAACATGCCAACATCTCCACCAATGCCTGGCGTGGGTGTGGTATTGATGTAGCATCCTGCCACATAGCAAAATGTACACCCACTTTGACTGAGGACCCCGGACCAGCAAGGTAAGCTGCCTGCATTTGTGCCCACGCTAATACAGCACAGGAGGAGGTCCTTCAGCCCATCGTGTCCATGCCGGCCAACAAACATCAATCTATTCTAATCCTGTTTTCCAGCACTTGCGTTTTAGAGAGAGAAAACATGAAGTATCCAAAACAATGTCCACAACATGCACTGTTCTAACCAAATTTTAGTAAAATTTTAGTTGGGCTAATATTATAGGTTAAAAAGCTCCCATCAGAATGACCCTTACTAAGATGATTAATCGCAATGCATTCTTTACTAAATCAAAAACACATACATTTAGCGATCTTAACATCCATAAGTCTTGTTGCACGACGTCTACGTTTCATTGGCTGTTTGCACTTCAGGTCTGTTGAAGAGATTGGAGATAGATGTTAAAATATGAGTTGCAGTCCAGCAGTTTCAAACAAAGTTGACGCACGGTATGCATTTTACAAACACAATTGCATTCACTTTATGCCTCCATCATACTGTTTTTGGAATAAAAACCGAAAGAACTGCGGATGCTGTAAATCAGGAACAAAAAACAGAAGTTGCCGGAAAAGCATCTGTGAAGGAAAAAGCAGAGTTAATGTTTCGGGTCCGGTGACCCTTCCTCAGTACTGCACTCTGAGTTCTGAGGAAGGGTCACCGGACCCGAAACGTTAACTCTGCTTTTTCTTCACAGTTTTTGGAATGTTGACTATCAGGAATATCAGTGTTGGGGGTGGATTTAAGATGGAATAAGTGCAATGTAGATGTGTATTGTTAACCTGAACTAGACTTCAGCACAGTTCCGGCACTGTGCATTAAACCATTATCTCATTCATCCTCTACCACAAGTTATTGCTGTAAATAGAATTTCAATATCACCTTTACGAGTTGCAGAAGTTAATTCAACGAGTGCTTCCCGGAAACAGTACCTGTTCTTGTAGCCGTCTTGAGGTTGCTGTTTGTTACAATTGTTAATCCTGCATCTGTGAAAACACCAAGAACATCACTGCCACTTCCAGGCGTGCAGCCGATGTCATTCTTCTCCACAATGTCCCAGATCTGCAGGAAATACACACAAAGCCGCTACGTGAACCAGACCGGATTAACAAGGTGATGTTGTTACTGCGATAACAAGGTGTAGAGCTGGATGAACACAGCAGGCCAAGCAGCATCATAGGAGCAGGAAGGATGAAGTTTCGGGTCTAGAACCCTTCATCAGAAAGGGTCGAGGCCCGAAACGTCAGCTTTCCTGCTCCTCTGATGCTGCTTGGCCTGCTGTGTTCATCCAGCTCTACACCTTGTTATCTCAGATTCTCCAGCATCTGCAGTTCCTACTATCTCTGATGTTGTTACTGTCCCCACTTCTCTCCGGTCGGAGAGTCAGTGGTGGAGCAAAAATGTTCCCAAACTGAGGAAAGGACACCACAGACAGTGGAAATCTGAAAGAGCAGGGAATACTGTGCCAGCATACAGCCCAGTGTCTGTAACAGACGTACCACCTCCAAAACTGCCAAAAAGCAGTTCAATAACCCTAACAGTACAAGCATATTTCAGACAGATGTAGACAATTTATCGAATTAAGATCTCTTGTTCCCTTTTCATTCCACATTTTGCCAAATGAGATTGCCAGTACAAAGTCCAGCATGGAGCCCTCAGATATTGTCCTACTATTTGTCCTGATTTCTGAGTGTGACTTGAGAAAGAGTCCTAGTAGCAGTGTGCTCCAGCACACAGAAGCAAAGTCCATAATTCTTTACTCAGTCATTTTCCTCTGCCGCTTTTTTAATAAATGGGTGCTAGCAAACTGCGTCATTTAAACTGTGGCACACTCTGAAGGGCTGGTGGATGTAATTTCTTTCTTTTTAATTCTCTTGTAGGACATAGGCATCCTGGCTGGGCCAGTATTTATTGCCCATCCCTAGTGGTGAGCTGCCTTCTTGAACCACTGCAGTCTGTGGGCTACAGATTGACCAAAAATGCCCGGTGGGAGGAGGTGCCAGGATTTTGGACCAATAACACTGAAAGAATGGCGACATATTTCCAAGTCAGGACGGTGAGTGGTTTGGAGGGGAACTTGCAGGTGGTGGTGTTCCCATGTATCTGCTGCCCTTGTCCTTCTAGAGAGAAGTGGTTGTGGGTTTGCAAGGGGCGGCCTAAGGATCTTTGGCGAATTTCTATGGTATTTCTTGTAGATAGCGCACACTGCAGCTCCTGTGCGTCGGTGCTGGAGGGAGTGCTGTAAATTAAAGAACTTGCCATTCCCCTTTGAAGCTCAATGTACTTTATTAAAGAGTATTGAAGTGTGCACCTGTTCTCCACTTTCATCTGTTTTACAAGGCTGGTAGGTGTAGGGAATGCTGGATGACTAGAGAAATCAAGGTTTTGGTCAAGAATACAAAGGAAGCATATGTCAGTTATTGACAGCAGAGATCGAGTGAATCCCTGGAAGAGTATAAAGGCAGTAGCAGTATAGTTAAGAGGCAATTCAGGAGGGCAAAAAGGGGACATGGGATAGCTTTGGCAAATAGAGTTAAGGAGAATCCAAAGGGATTCTACAAATACATTAAGGACATAAAGGTAACTAGGGAGAGAATAGATCCCCTTAAAGATCAGCAAGGCTGCCTATGTGTGGAACTGCAGGAGATGGGGTAGTTACTAAATGAGTATCTTGCATCAGTATTTACTGTGGAGAAGAATATGGAAATAGAGAACATGGGGAAACAAATTGTAACATTTTGAAAACCATCTGTATTACAGAAGAGGTGGTGCTGGACATCTTAAAACGTATAAAGGTGGATATTTACAATGATGTTGCCAGGGTTGACCGATAGGGAGAGGCTGGATAGGCTGGGGCTATTTTCCCTGGAGGATCAGAAGTGTCACTTACACCAGAGACGCAACCTTCACTTCCACCTATGTGACCATCCCCATAAACACACCCACTCCTGAGACCGTCTCCACCCCCATTCCCAGCTCCAGCTCTACATGTAGTCCCAGCCCCAGTCCCCAGCCCTGCTGGGTATTCACCATCCTTCCCAGACTTTTCCCTCACTGAGGGACGAACGGTCAGTCCTCAGTAAAGGACTCACCTTCATCCCCCTCTGCCCACACATCAATGAATACCGCTCACACTTGGACGTCGAACAGTTTGTCCGCTGCCTCTGCCTCCGCGCTTATGTCTTTAACCGTGATTCTAACCCCCCCCTCTACAGACCCCTTCTCCCACCTTCAACAAACCCCATCCTCCTGAGCACCACCCCAAGGCCTCCTACCATCCCTCGACCTCTTCATCTCCAACTGCCATCGCGACATCGATCGCCTGAATCTCTCCACCCCGCTCCCCCACTCCAACCTCTCCCCCACAGAACGCGCAGCCCTCCGCTCTCTCCGTTCCAACCCCAACCTCACTATAAAACCCGCGGACAAGGGTGGCACAGTTGTGGTATGGCTAACTGACCTCTACATCACTGAGACCAGGCGCCAACTCTTTGACACCTCCTCCTACCACCCCTTTGATCATGACCCCAACCCTGACATCTCCCAGACCATCCATAACCTCATCACCTCAGGAGACCTCCCACCCACAGCCTCCAACCCTGCACTGCCAGTTTCTATCTCCTTCCCAAAATTCACAAACCCGTCTGCCCCAGCCGACCCATTGTCTCTGCCTGCTCCTGCTCCATTGAACTTATCTCCACTTAGCTAATTCTATCCTTACCCTCCAGTCCAGGAACTCCCCACCTACATTCAGAACACTACCCACGCCCTCCACCTCCTCCAGGACTTTCATTTCCCCAGACTCCTAAATCTCACCTTCACCATTGACATCCAGTCCCTCTATACTTGCATTCCCCATGCAGGTGGCCTAAAAGCCCTCCGCTTCTTCCTCTCCTGTAAGTCCAACCAGTCCCCCTCCACCAACACCCTCATCCACTTGGGGAACTTGTCCTTAGCTCCTCTCACTTCCTACAGACTAACGGGGTGGCTATGGGCACCCATATGGGTCCAAGCTACGCCTGCCTCTTCGTAGGAAATGTGGAACAGTCCCTCTTCCACTGTTACACTGGCACTATCCCACACCTCTTCCTCCGCTACATCGATGACTGTATCAGCACCACCTCGTGGTCCCATGAGGAGCTTGAACAATTCACCCCGACCTCAAATTCACCGGACCATCTCCAATACTTCCCTCTTCTTCCTGGACCTCTCTGTCTCCATCTCCGGTAACCGCCTCAACACCGACAAGCCCACCAACTCCCACAGCTACCTTGACTACACCTCCTCTCACCCACCCTCCTGCAGGAATGCGATCACTTAATCCCAATTCCTTCGCCTCTGCCACATCTGTTCCCAAGATAGAGAGTGCCACTCCCGTACATCCCAGATGTCCTCCTATTTCAAGGACCACAACCTCCCCCCTCCGGTGATCGAAAATGCCCTCAATCACATCTATTGCATTTCCCGCACTTCTGCCCTCACACCCCCTCCCTACAACAAAAATAAAGACAGAATCCCCCTGTTCCTCACATATCACACCCCCAACCTCCATATCCAGTGTATCATCCTCGACCACTTCCACCACCTACAACCCGACACCACAACCAAAGAGATATTTCCCTCCCCACCCTTATCTGCCTTTCGTAGGGACCGCTCACTCTGCAACTATCTCGTCAGCTCCACACTTCCCACTAACCCCACCACCCCCAGCACTTTCCCCGCAACCGTGGGGAGTGCTACACCTGCCCTACACCTCACCCCACACCTCCATCCAAGGTCCAAGACAAATTTTCCATATCCAACAGGGATTCACCTGTGCATCCTCCAACCTGGTTTACTGTATCCGTTGCTCCCAATGTGGCCTCCTCTACATCAGTGAGACCAAGCGCAGACTCGGTGACAGATTCATGGATCATCTGCGCTCTGTACGCAATAATCAACAAATCCTTCCGGTCACTAACCATTTTAACTCCCCCTCCCACTCCCTGGGTGACATGTCCATCCTCCAGTGCCGCAATGACACCACCCGCAAACTGGAGGAGCAGCACCTCATATTCCGCCTCGGGAGCCTACAGCCTGATGGACTAAACATGGAATTCACCAGTTTTAAAATCTCCCCACCCCCAGCCTCATCCCACATCCAACCCTCCCACTCATCCCACTTCCTTGACCTAACACAACCTGTCCATCTTTTTTCCACACCTATCTGCCCCACCTTTCCACTAATCCCTACCAACATCCACCTATCACCATCCGCCTACCTTTCCCAGCCACACCCCTCTTTCCTCTATTTATTTCCCAGCTCCCTGTCCCATTCTCATTCCTGAAGAACGGTCTCAGCCCGAAACATTGACTCTCCTGCTCCTCTGATGCTGCCTGACCTGCTGTGTTCCTCCAGCTCCATATTGTATCGACTCGGGGGTGACTTTATTGTCGTTTATAAAATCATGAGGGGCATGGATAGAGTAAATAGTCAATGTCTTTTTCCTACGGTAGGGGAGTTCAAAACTGGAGGACATAGGTTTAAGGTGAGAGGGGTAAGATTTAAAAGGGACCAAGGGGCAACATTTTCAAGCAGAGGGTGGTGTGTGTATGGAATGAGCTGCCAGAGGAAGTGGTGGAGGCTGGTACAATTACAACATTTAAAAGGCATCTGGCTGGGAATATGAATAGGAAGGGTTTAGAGGGATATAATTACTGACCATTTTGTTTTCAAATAAGCAGGTTAACTTTAAAACATTGAGCCAAGAAATACAAATCAAGTTAAGTTTTCACTCATTATTAAACACTAACCGTGCTTTCTCGACTTTAAAGCTTAGAAATATATCAGGAAGTACTTGCCTTGCTCTGCGTCAATTTATTTTTCTTATTCAACATGAACACAGCTTTATCCACAGCAACGAGACCAACTGTTGCCCCAGAGTCACCTGTGATTTTCAGTTGAAACTGTTTGCCAGGTTTGTAAATCTTATTTTCATCGTGTTTGTTTGCAGCAGACACTACCAACTGTGAAGAAATGTATGTCAGTCTGAAATATTCACAAACACCAGATTACTTTTGATTGGTGCAGCTCATTACTGCTGGAATTTGAGATCTGAAGTACCAAAATTTTAGAATTAAAAGAACAAAACAATACAGAAAGAGATTGTTCAGCTTTATTCATTTGTAAGAATTATTCAGCTCGGCCAACTCCTTCTGTTCTGACGTCCTACCCCGGTAAACTTTCCCCTTCAAGTATTCACAAATTCTCTCTTTAAATTTAATGCTTTCGCCATCTGCTACATCAGCAGCTCTGTCTAGCTATTATAAACTCAGTCCCTTCGTCCAAGATATTAATAAAGGTCATAGTTGATGACCCAGCACTGAGCCATGTAGCCCTTTACCAATTAAGTTTGCCAACATGAAAATGGAACACTTAGCCTGACTCTCTGTTTCCTATAAGTGATCATTAGTCTATCCATGCTCATATTATCCCTAATTCCATGGTGCCTTGTATTTTTTAGAACCCTTAGTAACATTTCATTATTTTTATTTTTATTCTTTTATCAAGTTTAGTTTGGAGCTGTGAACTGTGAGCTGAAGATGACCTTTGGACTGTGGGCAGCATCATGTGTTTTTAAAAAGGGACAAAAAAGGCTGTTGTTTGTTTGTGAGGCCAGGCCTGAGAGTAAATTGCAGGTTGGTTCTTGATCAAAGTGCCCCATGGATGCTTCAACACCAGGGATAGCAGATGTTTAGCCATTAATGTGATCATTACCTGGGAACTGGTGCCAGCAAGTCCAGGAGAGAACATATTGGTCAAACAGATGGAGATATTAGAGTGTTTTAAATTTTTTTTGGACTGGGTTGCTGCGAGAAGGAATTTGACTATTGATGCTACGCATCAAGATTTGAAAGTTCTCTGCTTTACCTCCCATTATCAGTCCTTGGAAGTTCAGAGGATAGAAACTAAGTTATAAGTATTACTGACTTCTTCAGAGTGAACTGAAAAGGGGGCCCTGATCAATGTCTTCAGAAAATCAATCAATAAACAATCGTAATTGCCTGTGGAACAATACATCATGAGCCTAAGTAATCTGATCAGTGTTGTTAGTTTATTTATCCCTTAAATCTGTTCTTTTGTCCCTCTGACTTTTGTGTGAATATGGCTAAAGACAAAGGTTATTGGGTTTAAATCATAGACATAATTAGATTTCTTTGTTGTTTCATTTTGCTGCGCTAAAGTTTCTGTATTTGTTAATAAATAGTTAAATATTTTCTTTAAGCTACAAGCCCTGGGTCAAGAATTGATTATTCACAGAGTCTGGGATTGGTCATTTAAAAGATTTGTTTAGGTATCATTTTGAGGATCTTTGCAGATTTTAATTTGATCGTGTTACAAATACAGAGGTAGGAAGGCTGATTCGATTTGGTTGTCTGTCTCCATGTCATAACATATTACAGAGTAACCTTTAATATGGCACCCTATCAAATGCTTTCTGGAAATCCAAATACAATACTTCTATGTGGGTCTCCTTTATCCAGTTCACTTGTAAACTACTCAGAGAAAACTAATAAATCTTACATAAAACAACAGTGACTCTGCCTGATATTGTCACGGTTGTCTAAATGTCCTGCTACTATTTCTGTAGTAACACATGCTGTCATTTTCACAGTGACAGATGTTGTGCCAACTAGTTTGGCTTTGTGTTTTCTTTCTCCTTCACTTCTTCATCCAATTTCTCAGTGCTGGGGCTGTGTGTGAAAATGTTGCGGATTTCTAACCCAAAGAAATCCATCAGAAAACAAGAATACTCACTTTTCCCATGCATGTGTCTTTCACATCAACCCATACAGAATCAGCAACGATTTCTATTGCTGGTCCCTTTGTCAGGTAGTAATAGACCAGCAGTCTGAAGGATGGTATTAAGTCAGGAGTGACTGGAATGAGCATGTTCACCACAATTTGGCCAACCTCCCTTGGCTGTCGTCCAACTGCCACAATCTTTCCTTTGTTTATCAACTGGTTAAAAGGAAGTGAAAATAAGTTGAGGAATATAGAAGTAGGTTAAAGTACAATAGATCATTTTGAAGCAACCTAAAACAGAGAATTATGAAGAAACCTCAGCAGACATGTGGAGAGAGTAACAGAGGTAACATATCAAGTCCGGTGGGTCACTGAACTCAAAACGTTAACTCTGTTTCTCTCTCCACAAGCGCTGCCAGGTCCTGCTAAGTTTCTCCATAACCCTCCATTTTAGCTTGTTTCAGATCTCCAGCATCCACAGTCCTTTGTTTTATTTTAGATCATTTTGAAGATCTGTGGATGCCTTTATAAGAGAAAAGGCCTTTATTGCATTTCAGAAACCTCGCTACATGAAGTAACTGAAAAAGTAAACAGTATACGTGCCAGTAAAACAGCTTAATAAAAACTATAAATATATACTTTTTACAATTAAATTCTTACAATTCCAAATCATATTAATGAATAGCCATGTCTGTTTTAGCAGAGGGGAAGCAAATCAAATTTTGAACAAAAACAAAGTTGCTGGAAAAGCTCAGCTCTGGCAGCAACTGTGAAGGTAAAAACAGAGTTAACGTTTCGGGTCCGGTGACCCTTCCTCAGAACTCAGTCAAATTTTAAACTACCCAAAGGTTTTGTGCACTTTGAAAGGGATGGCAGAAATGATTTTGGGGGTAGAATGTACTATACTGTCGTTCTTGGAATACCAGAACCTGCTGTTGATCCATGGCTAACACTTATTTTCCCACACAAGATCTCATATTGATCCTCCACCCAACCATCAAGGATATCAAACCACCTACTCCAAAACCCTTCCTTGTAATGGCGCTAGGCTGAGCCAGAAGCAAAAGCAAAATGAAAAATGATGGAAATACTCGGGATGTCGGGCAGCATTTGTGGAGAGATACAACGTTAAGATATCCTGGAGAGAGGAAGTCTGTGAGAGGAGATCTGATTGAGGTTTTCAAAATCATGAGTGGACTAGATAGAATAGATAGTGTGAAGCTGGCCCCACAAGAAACAAGGACGAGAGGATATTGGTTTAAAGTGATGTGTAAATGAAGCAAGGCTGATGTGGGAAAAAGAACTTTTTCCACACAGTGAGTAGTTAGGAATGCAATGGTCTGCTGGAAATACGGTGGGGGCAGGATCGATTGAGACACTTCAGAGGGCACGGTATTCGGCTAGTAATGGTGCGCAGCGATACAGGGAAAACGCAGGAGGATTACGTTTGGTAATGGAAGCAGTGCAGACACAATGGGCTGATTGGCCTCCTTCTGCATCATAATAATTCTGTGATTTGAGGCTGATGACCTCAATGAAGAGACAACAACATTGCTTCTCTCCACAGACGCTGCTGCCCATTGTTCTGTTTATTACACGTTTTCAGCATTTCCAAAATTTTTGTATCAGACTTAACCAGACATGGCAACTTTACCTGCTATTGTACTCCGAGATGATCTTCCAAGCAATATTCTCTCTGTCAGAAAGAGCCCTACTTCTCACATTATAACATAGGCAGGAGACTGTATTGGAATTTAAATACTATTTATCAAACACTCAGGACACCATAAAGTAATGGATTAATTAAGTGTTTTTGTATTGTAATCACTGTTGTAATGTAGAGGGAATATTATCACCGATTTGCAGACATAAAGACCATACCTATGGCAATGAGTATCTGAATAGATAATGTTCTTTCGAGGCATAAGTATTGGCTACAGCACCTCTACTTTCTTCAGACCAAAGGAAGGTTCACTTTCAACCTGCATTTGAGTGGACAGACAAGGCCTTGGATAAACACCATCCCAAAATCTACATCATGAAGACTTTTTGATTCCATCTTTCTTCTCATGCAGAATGAATATTCAGCTCCTGTTCCATCATCCAATTCTGCGTTTTAACATAGCGCCAGAGAGTGGTGACACTATACAACACTAAACTCTTTTACTGTATTTTGTAACAAATACATGTAACAATAATAAACAAATCAAACAAGTTAATTCATTCAGGGCTAACAGATCTCCACCTCTTGTGCTTAAGTACATAAACTTTAATACCCATAATTCCAGAAAAAAAGCTCGCTTGTGAAAACTGGACTTGTATCAGGAATGCATAAGAATCTCACGAATTGGAGGAACTTCCATAAATACAAGCGCTGGTAATAACAAGCTGTAGAACACAGAGGTGGAACCAGGGGACCAGATATTGTCATTATTGACATCCTTATATCTGTGGACATGCAGAAAATCAAATGTTTTGGAGATAGGGTAGCCTCATATGGTGCACTTGATGCTCCATTTATCCTGTAGTTATTGCAATTGATTCTTTCCGCCTCATATTCAGATGGTTTCTGCGTTACATATGTCTTGAGGAATGGATCCTATGTTCCAACATAGATGGAGGTGGTCTCGAATCTATGGCAATAGGTGTGACTTTCATGTTTGTAGGGAATAGTTGGGATTCCACCCTCGCTAGATACCTTTCGATCTAAGAGGCAATTTCAAGTTCAAGTGATCTCCATCTAACAATAATAGGAAGCTGTAGGAAAGCATTACTAGCAAATGTCCGTTGCACGTAAGCGCATCTTGCAATTGCGCTCGGCCAGGGGTTCACGTCTGTTTGCCTGTCAGTGAATACTCTCACTCTTTGCAGATTTCAAGGGGAACAACTTAGACAATCAAAGGACAAAATGCCTTCTCAATCCCATCGTACAGAGTGCATAAATTCCCATTGTCAGAGGTGGCTTGGTTTTCTTAAGATAAAGAGGTTAGATTTCACTGAAACCTCCCCCAGACAGCTGAAAGACTCGCAAAAAGAATCTTGGAGCATAGATATGGGATAATTTGCAAGGTAAGTGCACAAAGAGTTACAGAGTCAAGGTGAATGAATGTAGCTAGGTTACAGATCAGCTATGATTTCTCTAAATGGAGGCATAGATCCTGAATGTCTTCCTGTTGCTATGTTCCCACATTCTGATGCACCATGCACAATCAGCTCAGTTGCTTATCCCTACTGGAGACCTATGCACGTATCCTAGGACCCCAACTTGTATAGGAAATAGTTCTACTACCTGGCACCCTCAGGAGGCTCAGCCTAGAACCCTTGGAAGAAACAGTGATAAGTCAGCCTGACTCCACTGTAAATTTTATACAGGTGTGAGGAAAGCCACAGGTCAGAGTTAGAGCTAGTAGGAACTACAGATGCTGGAGAATCTGAGATAACAAGGTGTAGAGCTGGATGAACACAGCAGGCCAAGCAGCATCAGAGGAGCAGGAAAGCCGACGTTCCGGGCCTAGACCCTTCTTCAGAAAAAGAGTTAGCACTGCTGCCTCACAATGCCAGGGATCCAGGTTCAATCCCAGCCATGGGTGACTGTCTGTGTAGAGTTTGCAATGGCTCCCTGTGTCTCTGTGGGTTTCTTCTGGATGCTCCGGTTACCTCCCACAATCCAAAAGTGCGGAGGTTAGGTGGATTTGCCATGCTAAATTGTGTGTTGCATCGAAGGATGTGCAGTTGAAGTGGATTAGCCATTGAAAATGCAAAAGACAGGGGCTGGAGCTGGATGGGATGCTCTTCGGAGGGTTGGTGCAAACTCAATGGGCCAAGTCGCCTCTATCTGCTCCCTAGGATTTATAATTCTGTGATTCAGAGCTAACCTGCACCAGAAAAACAGATTGGGACAAATTTCTGCATAGAACGTGTTTTTAATTTTATTCATTCACACAACATGGGTGTTACTGGCTGGACAATCACTTAGTGCCAATCCCTAACTGTTAAGACTCACATGTATGTTGGCAATGCTCTTCTCTGAAGGAACCAGCTTGCTTTTACAACAACAGTAATGATTAGACTCTTAATTCCAGGTTTACCTGGATCTCTGGATTAATAGTCGAGCAATATTACCACTAGGCCATCACTTTTTACTTCATATTCCTTTAAAAAATTCAGTAAAGTTAATACTTTATAGAGGAGGTGATGCCCTAGTGGTATTGTTGCTGAGCTGTTAATCCAGAGACCCGAGAAATGTTCTGGAGATCCGGGTTTGAATCCAGTCATGCCCTGGCATCCTGGATGGTGGAATTTGAATCTAATAAACATCTGGAATTAAGAGTCTAATGATGGTCCATTGTTGATTGTCAGAAAAACTCATCTGGTTCACTAATGCCCTTTCGGGAAGAAAACTACCATCCTTACTTGGTCTGGCCTACAAGTAGCTCCATACCCATAGCACTCTTAACTGCTTTCTGGGCAAATATGGGTGGGCAATAAATGTTGTCCCGGCCAGTGATGCCCACATCTCGTGAATAAATTAACAAAAAAAAAATCCATGAGTTATAAGAATACACAACCCCAATGGACATCTCCTCCCTACATAATTGATCGCCTTTTAAACTGAGCACCCTTGAACCGTCTCTATAAAAATTTCAGAACAATAAGACATGACTAACAGAACAGAAAACATACCATGTAGCTGAAATACTTTATCTGGTTCTGGATATCTGCATTGTCATTACGGAGACTGAGATGAACTACTAAATTACTTCCAGGATTTAGTTCTGCTGGTTGAATACCAATGTGCAAGTAGTTTACTGAACCACCTTGCGTCTTATATGGTTGCGCCACCATACTTGCAGAGGCCTGACGATTTTTAGGAGTATTGGCAACATTTGTTTCAACCTGTAAGTGGGGAAATGAACAAACCAGAAGCAACACTGCTGTCAGTTAGTCACATTGAAATAGCAAACATTTACTAAAGTGAGATGAATTTCCCATATTAGGTATAAAATCAACGGGGGGAGGTTGCTACACGAATTGAGATACGTGGCTCTCCAATTCTGGCCTCCCAACCCATCATGATTTTAATCATGCCACTACCTCTGGGCATGTCTTAGCTGCCAAGGTCCAAAGGTCTGGAATCCCTCCCTCTGGGATTCAATCCCTCACTAAATCAAGATAAGTTCTGTGCCCAGGAAATTAACCAGGAGCCCAAGTGTGTTCCAATACATTACTTTTCAAAGATTAATTTTATACAATTTAGATCTGATATTCTGAAGTCTTCAAATGAATCCATACCACAATTGTTAATTAAATCATTCATTGTCATAAAGTATTGAATATTCTCTTTGTGACCAGAGAAGGTCAAGGGGAAATTTAATAGGTGCATTCAAAATTATGAAGGGTTGTGATACAAATTAGGAAGGGCTGTGATAGAGTCAGTAATGAAAGACTGTTTCCATAGGTGGAACCAGAGATTGTAAATTTAAGATAGTTGTAAAGAAATGAAATGAGATTGTTCTCTATATTGTGAATAATTACAATATGGAATTAACTCCCTGAAATTAGAAGTAAATGGTAGAAATAGATTCAATATGTGATGATACATTGGCTTTAAAAAGTGTATTTTGTCTTGGATCTTTCATGAAGAAAGATTGAGACAGAGGTGGCAGTCTACTCAGAGCCAAAAAAAAGTAAACAGGTTGTGGTTTTTTTTTTTAAGTTAGAACAATAGACGCAGCCTAAATGGGTAGATTCAAGCTCCTATAGAACCAGTTTTTGGTTTTAGTTTTCAGTAGAAGTTGCTGCTGAGGTATTGAAGCTGGGTGTGGATGCTGTTTTTCCTCTCTCTGTTACAGCTAAAAGCTGGGAGTTCTCCTCCTGCTGCTAGAATTGCATGAGAGACAATCAATTTTACTGAATTTGCCTTTGCCAAGGGTGTGTTTATGGGAACCATCAGGGTTTGTTATGTAGACCTCAGATAAAGAAAAAAGCGATAAAACAATCTTTATCCTATTTCTCATGTAGCAAAGATACGTAGTTAAGGAGTAGAAAGAAAGGGTGAAATAAATGGAGAGGTTTGTACCATTAAATCAAATGGCATTCCAGGATTGTAATACTTGGAAGTCTTGGTGAATGATATGGTATACGGGGAGGTGACTATTTTTATTCCTAATTTTTTTGCTTCAATTATGTCACTGCCCAAATCAGAAATCAAAAATTACTATATTGGAATAGTTACTGATTAATAGACTCAGAGCACAGAAACAGACCCTTCAGTCCAACCTGTCCATGCCAAATTAAACTAGTCCCACCTGCCTACCCCCCAGCCCACATCCCTCCAAGCCTTTCCTATTTATGTACTTATCCAAATGTCTTTTAAATGTTGTAATTGTACCCACATCCACCACTTCCTCAGGAGGTTCATTCCACACATGACCCACAGTCTTTGTAAAAAAATTGCCCCTCATATCTTTTTAAAATCTCCCTCCTTTCATCTTAAAAATGTGTCCTCTATTCTTGAAATCCACCATCCTAGGGAAAAAGACAACTACTATTAACCCTATCTATACCCTTCATTATTTTATAAACTTCTATCAGGTCACCTCTCGATCTCCTACACTCCAGTGAAAATAGTCCCAGCCCATCCAGCCTTTCTTTATAACTCAAACCTTTCATTGCGGCAACATCCTGGTAGAGGAGACAATAAGGACTGCAGATGCTAGAAGCCAGAGTCTGTAGGTGTGAAGCTGGAAAAGCACAGCAGGTCAGACAGCATTCAAGGAGCAGGACAGTCAACATTTCGAGCTGAAACCCTTCATCACTCCTGACTCCATCATCCTGGTGAATGTCTTCTGAACCCTCTCCAGCTTAGTATCATTCCTATAACTCGGCAACCACAAGAAGAAGCCTCACCAATGTCCTGTACAATCTAAACATGACTTCCCAACTCCTATACTCAAAGGACTGAGCAATGAATGCAAGCATGCCAAGCATCTTTTTTACCACCCTGTCTGTATGTGACGCAAACATCAAACAATTATGTACCTGAACTCCTAGGTCCCTCTGTTCTACAACACTACCAAAGGTCCTACCATTAATTGTTTAAACCCTACCCTTGTTTGTTGTACCAAAATGCAATAGCTCACATGAATCCAGATTGAACTCCATCTACCATTTTTCAGCCCATTTGATCACAATCCCTTTGTAACCTTAGAAAACTTTCTTCAATGTCTAGTGTGCCACCAATTTTGGTGTCATCCACAAACTTACTAACCATGCCTTCTACATTCTCATCCAAATCATTTTTTTAAATGACAAGCAAAAGTGGACCCAGAACCGATCCCTGTGAAAAACCGCTGGTGACTGGACTCCAGTCTGAAAAACAACCCTCCACTACCACTCTCTGTCTCCTGCCATCAAACCAATTGTGAATCCAATTGGCAAGCTCACCCTGAATCCCATGTGACCTAACTTTACAAAGGATTCAGGGTGAGCTTGCTAAGTGGATATATAATTGGCTTAATGACGAGAGAAAGAGAGTAGTTAAATAATCTATTATTCTGTTAAGTTTTCCAAGAGACTTAAGTTATTCCAATTCTTTCTTTTGTTGTACCTTAACTATAGTGGATGAATAAAGTGTGTTTTTCTTCAAGCCTGGTAGTTTGACCAATCGAATTGCATCTGGAATTCAGCGCCTTCCACTTACCTTTGAAATGGGAAAAAGTTAGGATCTAGGTTATCTTCTTAATATATTTTGAGGGGGTTTGGTATGATCTTTAACAAATAGTAACATTCAGAAAGGGCACTAGACATATATGTGAAAGGATGTAACTTGCAGGTTTAGAAGAAAGAGCATAATGATTGCACCAAACTAAGTGACTCCTTGGGACAACGAGGGCTCCCCTGTGCCTCATTGGCCTTATATTCAGTGTACTCACTTTTACTGCTAGAAGCTGTGACTCCCCAACTGTATTTAGTGTCAACCTGGCAAGACCATCATGTTGGGTTTTTGAATGGCTGTGCCCGCTATTGACTGTCACAGGGATTCCATTGGCTGGTGAACCATCAGGGTTTGTTACGTAGACCTTAGATAAAAAAGAAAGAGATAAAGCAATCTTCATCCTATTTCTCATGTAGTAAAGATACATAGTTAAGGAGTAGCGAGAAAGGCTGAAGTAAATGGAGAGGTTTGTACCATTAAATCAAATGGCATTCCAGGCTTATAATACTTGGAAGTCTTGGTGAATGATATGGTATACGGGGTGGTGACTATTTTAATTCCTAATTTTTCTGCTTCGACCATGTCACTACCTAAATCAGAAAGCAGAAAGAAATAAGAATAAACATACAGTGTTTTACCAAATATCAGAAGTGAAACATTTCTGTTGTGGGTTTATAAGATGGAACACAGTTACTGCCACTGATGTGCAGCTTTCACAAAAAATAAACAGGGAATAAGATTCCCAAAGTGATCTGAAATTACACAACAAACCAAACTGAGATTAAAGATTCATTGGGTTTACACTAATTGGTTTTGCAGTGAATTCATTACTTTTTCAAATGATAAATCATTTAAATTTTACTGGGGGACAGTTGGTCAGCAATGATGGAAAAGACAGCTACCATGAACTCTATCTATACCTCTCATTATTTAATAACCTTCTATCAGGTCACCTCTCAACATCCTACACTCCAGTGAAAGAGGTCCTAGCCTATCCAGCCTTTCTTCATAACTCAAACCTTCCATACCTAGCAACATCCTGGTAAATCTCTTCTGAACCCTCTCCAGCTTGATAATATCCTTCCTATTACAGGGAGACCAGAACTGGACACAGTATTCCAGAAAAGGCCTCATCAATGTCCTGTACAATCTCAACCTAATGTCCCAACTCCTGTACTCAAATAAAAACTGAGCAATGAAAGCAAGCGTGCCAAATGCCTTTTGAACCAACCTGTCTATATGTGACACAAACATCAAACAATTATGTACCTGAACTCCTAGGTCCCTCTGTTCTACACTACCAAAGGCCTACCATTAACTGTATAAGCCCTACCCTTGTTTGTTGTACCAAAATGCAATACCTTGCATTTATCCAGATTGAACTCCATCTGCCATTTTTCAGCCCATTGATCCATTTGATCACAATTCCTTTGTAATCTTAGAAAATCTTCTTCACTGTCTACAATGCCACCAATTTTGGTGTCATCCACAAACTTACTAACCATGCCTTCTATAAAAGGTTGGAGCAAAACATGACTGTGGGTGTTTTTTTTTTTGGACACAAGTTGCATTTTCCCAAATCTTTTCTTCTAAATTACTAGACATCACTGAGAACAATGAGTGGAAAAGACATCCATTATAAACGGGCACGGAAATGAGGAGAAATTGAGTAACTCTATAGTCGCTAGAATTTAAAAGATTGGCAGCTGATCTCTCACTGAGATATTCTTAAGGGGCTCAAAGGTGAAGATAATAAGAATGTGTATCCTTCCCTACCCTTGGACTAGGAGGCCCAGGTTCAAGTCTCACCTGCTTCAGAGGTATGTAATAACATCTCTGAACAGGTTGATTAGAACAATAGGCTAATATAAAAAAGAACACTTTCCCTTCAATGCAGAGGCTAGAAAAGAGATAACAGTCTCAGAATAAGATGTTGACTATTTAGGACTGGGATGAGGGGAAATATCTTCACTTAAATTATTGCAAATGTTTGGCTTTCTCTACCACAGAGAGTTTAGGCTTTTTCAAACAATGAATCTTATTCAAGAAAGAAATCAACAGAGTTTTGGATCTAAAATCATTGGATATTGAGGTAAAAGGACAACCAAGCTGTTGTTGAATGGCTTACTCCAGCTCCTGTTTGTTCTGCTCTCACAAAATGAACACGTTTCTGGTGCATTTATTTGGATTCAGTATTTATAAATGTAAATACTAAAGGCAGAAGTCAATCCTTGTCTTCACACTTTCGAAAATCACACGTACAAAATTGTCCGTTAACCGTAGTAAGCGACATGAAATGTACATACCTGTGTGCGTTATGACACTAGCAGTAATATAGATTGAGCATCCCACAAGTTCATAAATGTTGGGAAAGCTGGCTTTGAACATTGCACTCGTCATGGTAGCATCTCCTTGCCCATCTGTAATCTGAAATTAAATACTTCAGATCAGCAAAGAGTCCTACAATAAGTGCAGAACCCTAGAGAATAAATTATTTAATAATTTTCCAGTGTTCTGCTGTGTGCCCTTTGTGTTTGTAAAGAAGTCTAGTCGACACTGGGCACTGTATGTTCAGAGCCTAAAAACATTGCACAGTGTGATTGACTTTCTAGCCCTGATTTTAAATCCTACTTCAGGGCTAAGAACATTTAATAACTCTGTCATACAAAACTGAAAGCTATCAACAAAACAATGTAAGTATCCTTCACCATTGAAATGTTTCTTCATGAAGAGAACAGTTACTTTCCTACTTAGTTAATTCTTCAAACCCTTGAGGTTTTCCACTTGTCAATGTGATGCCGATCCAGATGAACAAGATGCTGATCCAGATGAACATGCCACTAGTTGGGTAAATCCCAAATTTGCAATATTCAGGAATCTTTTGCCTTTTACTTACCTCTATTGATTGAAGTGATGATGGAATTCCTATCCTTTCGCCATCCTTCATTATTCCATACATAACAAATGCACGACCCTCAACAGGCTTTCCATAAGTGAATCTAAAAATGAGAAAATAGAACCATTAAATTGTCATTGAAATAAGCTCTCTGGAAAGCTCTGAAAAAAAAAATTACACCAACCTTGCAGTGACTGAAACATCCAAATTATTATCATCAACGTAGAAAAAATGCTTTTCCGTTTCGAGGGTAACTTCAAAACTCGGTAACACTATCAAAACAAGCCAAGTTAAAACAGCATTTAAAAACACTACAGTTACTGACTGATTCTCACGCTGTTACATTTTCAAACATAGACACATACCAAGGTATCACAGTCCAATGAATCATAAGACAATGATTTTGATGGTGCTCATTGAGAAACAAATCCTAGAATGAAAAATAAAAATAGTTCCATGAACTTTTTCTACTAGTTCTAACGGGTGAAACTGCAGGTTGGCCGCGTGAAAGTGAATGATAGAATGGAATTGAGGAATCTGAATCCATCACCTCACACTGCAGTTCCTTTATACATATTGAATCAAAAGTCCTGTGAAGAGTTTAACCTCCGTTATCTACAGCAATGGAAGAGATGTGTTAATCAGTGGAAATCTTCAGGGATTAAAGAAATCCAAATTTGATGTTACATACCAAACGGGAGTAGAATAGGAACAAATTGTATCTTTCATTGCGTTTTTTTGAGAAGAACACTTTTTGTAAGATAACTGTGCCATCTTGAGCTGAGTAGGATATCTGTCAATTACCACAACCTTGCTATTGACCTGGCATGTTGGGCTGATGTTAAAGGAGGCAAGTGGGGGGGTTCTTTGAGGCCCCTGGTTGTGACCGTTGAGGAAGATTTGCAAAGTGGTATTCAGACATGAGTATTGTTGGATATTATAATAATAATTCACCCAGGGTTTAGGGTAATTGCTGGATTCTACATCACAGGCGAGTGACGAATAGGGGTTTGGAGCGGTGGGGCCAATGAATGGGACTGACAGTGGGGAAATGGGTGGTGTGTACTGTGCTGCTGTCCTCATTTTGCAGCTAGATGTTAAGATCACTGAAAGTTTCCGAAAATGCCAGTGGGGCTCTCCTTGTGAGGAGCAGCAAGGCATGGCTGTCAGCTGGCCCCACAGCCACCCTGCCCATTCCAGAGATAGGCTGACAGCCTATCAGATGGCCTTTGTACAAAAGATTCTAATGTTGCAGTGTCTCCCACAGGATTGTTCGTATGATTCCTGCATTCAAGCATCCTGCCTGCTGCAGAAGTGGTATTGATCAAGGGCCTCAATAAGCAATGTACCATCCGTAGACCTCCCTGCTGCAAACTTAATCAGGGCTATGTGGCAGGGATCCCATTCAACTGACCACTACCCAACTAAGTCATCATATTACGGAGGACCTTAGATTCCATCCCAGCTATGAGCATCATCAGTTAATATAGAATCCCTACAGTGCAGGTAAAGGCCATTCAAGTCTGCACTGACCTCCACTACCCCCCTCCGAAGAGCATTCAACCCCCCTACTCTATCCCTGTAACTCCGCGTTTACCATGGCTAGCCCACCTGGCCTGCATATCTCTGGATGCCACAGGGCAACACAGCACAGCCAATCCACCCGACCTGCACATCTTTGCACTGTGGGAGGAAATTGGAGAACCCAGAGGAAACCCATGGAGAACATGCAAACTCCACACAGGCAGTCACCTAAGGTGGGATCAAACTCAGGCCCCTGGTGTTGTAAGGCAGCAGTGCTAACTGCTGATCCACCATAACACCTAATCATGGGGAGGGAGGGACCTACCAGCAGCTTAAGAATAGATCCTAAAGCTCAACAGAGTGATCTTAACATCTGATTGCAAAATCAGTACAATATACAGAAATACTTTGTCGTAGGTTTTATACAATTTCTTTTTATTCGTTAATGGGATGTGAGTGTCACTGGCCAGGCAAACAATTATTGCCCATCTCTAGTTGCCCAGAGGGAAGTTGAGAGTCACCCACGTTGCTGTGGCTCTGGAGTCACATGTCAGCCAGACCAGGTAAGGATGGCAGATTTCCTTCCCTAAAGGACATCACGACAATTGACCGTGGTTGTGTGGTCATCATTAAACTGGCTTTGCATGCCAGAATTTTTTTGTTGACTTCAGATTTCCCCATCTGCCTCGGTGGGAGCCCATGTCCCTAAGGATAAAAGCCAGGTTTCCAAACTGTAACATTTATGCTGGTTTATTAAAACCTACGCTTTGAAATGTTTTCCTTTCAACATCTGTTTCAACGAAACCACCCAGGACAGAGAAAAATATAGACATTGGTTCAATTTACCCACCATATTCCTTAACTTCAAATTCAGTGGTGTAATTTACATGGCTGGCTTCTTTGTAGCTTGCAGCAATCTTCCACACTCCAATACTGGAAAATATACCAGTTAAGTAATTTCAGATGTTTGCTTTGTGCATTATATATAATAGCAAATCTACGAGTAATTACGGTTTTAAATCCATGTTTAATCAAAATATATTCCCCAAATACCAAAGCAAAATGAGCTGTTGTTTGGTTTTATTTAAAGAACACACTGAACAATAAAGTTTTGAATTAATTAAAGAAATAAGTCTGAGAAATGAAATTAAGGGAACATATTTTCTAGGAGGTTTCACACATCCCTTTTGGATCTTAATTTCTGTGAGCAGGTCCAAATGATTTTCAGCGATTGAATTGAGTCAGTAACACACCAGCAAACCAAGAGGTGGGGATAAATGGGCTGAGATTTCAACTCTGTGAACGCCCTCCTTGTGCTGCAGAAATACTGTAGAATTTGTTTTAAATCCTGGACCCAGTGAGCAGGCCAGTGGTCCTCCTTCCCATGGAAGGTGCCGGAAGGGGACACGAAGCATCTGGTAAGTGCAAAACTCCAAAGGGAATTGAGTTCAGTGTGAGTTTTGGGGAGATCTGATGTTCAGAAGCCAGAGGGCCAGGTGTGGAGTGAAACATGAGGTGATTTGAGCTCACCACGTAATGCAAGAATTGCAAGGAAAAGGCCTCAGATGCCACTGTGTCAAAAAGAAAACTGTGTTGCCAGGTAATGCTTGTTTAAGCTATTCATTTTAGTATATAACTCTCAACCTCTTAATTCACCTGCTGTTACACTAACCCCAATTGAAAATGTTTAATTTCCAAACTCCTAATGTCAAGCTGAGGCATAGAAAAGACTTAAGTATGTATCAATCAATTGACTTCTCCCTTATGAGATCACGCTGTTATTTACATTAGAATACAATTAGTAATACCACAAGGTGTGCAGCCTGAAACATTAACTCAGATTTCTCACAGATGTTGCCAGTAATTTCTGTTTTTGTTTCTGATTTGCAGCATACACAGTTCTGTCGGTTTTTAGTTTTTTCAGATATCCACTTGCACTTCTCACTGCTCCCTCTGAGACTGATATTTATACCTACTCACAGTGTGCTCACTGCTCCCTCGCAACTGGTATTTATATCTACATACAGGTACACAAAAAATAGAAATTTCTAACAGAAAATTTGCAGCATAATTGATATCTTACTAGGTTGTAAATGCTCCTAAGGCAAAAAAAAAAGTCCTAAAATGTTTTCAGAAACTGTTTTTAAAAAATTACCACGGTTACAGAAACACTTAAAGTTAATAACTAATTTCTTCAGACACATAGAAACCCATATGTCACTACTTCAAAATTCAAAACTCCAAACTTTACAAATGATACTAAATATGTATACAAATCACACAAACCACATCACACTTGATGTTGATGTGCAAATTGGAGATGCTGTTTGCACAATGTCAATGAAATTGTAGCCTGAAGTGAGGTTATCCAGAGTAAATCAAATTTTCTTCTGCAAATCAAATTGTGTTGTATTGTTGTCCATTCCACACAAAATGAAGGTTACCCCATTTTAACACTTCAAGAGAAATAATCTTTCACCGTGTCAATCTCCAGGAGAACTTACCTCAAGTATCTAAAGTTCAGATCCAATGACTGTAACATTCCTACCGTGACTAGCCTTTGCAAGGAACTAGGCATGAGTGTAGCATGATGATCAATTAATATTTATTCATGCATATAGTCTTATTAAAATTAGCTAAGAGATTAGTTAATTTACTAATGTCAGAACCTATGGCATCATCTAATAGCTTCTACATTAGTTATTATTGTGAAAAGGCTCTGCCAAGTCAATGAACAATTAAAAAATGTTTATTCACTATGCCTTGGCACCAAGCTGTGATTGTACTTCACACATTTTGCACTTACTTCACAATCTCGGGTATTTTAAAGGTGCTTCCAGTAATGCCAGTAGCATCTTTGGCAAATACCTCTTCCCTCTTGACAATAACATTTTGTGGATTCTGAAAGAAAGATATGCAGTAAGAATATGTTCTGTCCTGACTAAAATGAAATAATTGATAGCTGTAGCAGCCAACTGAGTTCCAAAAGGTTTAACACAATTGATTTAGCAAAACCAAAGTTTGGGAATCACCGATAATTTTGTTTCTTTAAGACAGAGAAATTATTAAAATAGGATGAAGTAAAACTGATGCTCAAGAGTATCAGCTGATCACAATCTCCAAGTTTTTGGTGCTTAAGAAAAATAGGGATTTGTGAAAGAGAAAGTATGTTTGAATTAATTATTAGAATTTCACTGAGGAACATAGACAAAGGGGAACCTGTAGATGTGGTGGTACTGAGATTTCCAAAAGGCATTTGATAAAGTGCTACATCACACATTATTGTGCAAAATAAGAGCTTGTGTTGTTTGGAGAAACTGAATAGTATGAGCAAAGGATTTGATGGCTAACAAGAAGCTACAAGAATGGGGGTAAATTTGTCATTTTTAGGTCGGCCAGCTGTAATTAATGAAGTGCCACAGAAATCAATGATCAGATTTTAAGTACTTAGAGCTAATATCAGTGACTTGGATGAAGGGACTGAAATGCATGGTTGCTAAATTTGCTGAAAACGCAAATATAGGTTGGAGAGAAGGTTATGAAGAGGATGTAAGGAGCCTGCATAGAGGAGGTTAGTTGAGGCAGGAAACCTCATAACCTTTAAAAAGAACTTGGATATGCACTTGAAATGTCATAACATTCAAGGCTTATGGGTCTAGTGAGGGAAAGTGAGGCTAGTATCAGTAGCAGTGCATTTTTGGTGTTGAGACTTGATTGTCCAAAGGGCCTCCTTCTGTACTGATTGATTTATTTTTTAAATTTTTTTTTTCCCTTTATACATTCAGGGGATGAGGGTGTCGCTGGCTGGGCAAGCATTTATTGCCCCATCCCTAATTGCCCAGAGGGCAGTTACCAGTCAACCACATTGCTGTGTGGGTCTGGAGTCACATGTAGGCCAGACCAGGTAAGGATGGCAGTTTCCTTCCCTAAAGGACATTAGCGAACCAGATGAATTTTTCCTCAACAATTGACAACAGATTAATGGTCATCATTAGACTCTTAATTCCAGATATTTATTGAATTCAAATTCCACTATCTGCCATGGTGGGCTTTGAACCCAGATCCCCAGAACATTACCTAGGTCTCTGGATTAACAGTCCAGTGATAATACCACTAGGCTATCGCCTCCCCATGATTCTATAGAGTCAGGTTAAATAAGCGGGCAAAACATTGGCAACTGGCTCATTATGTGGGAAAATGTGAACTTAAACATCTAGGCAACATGGATAGAGAAGCAAGGTAGTATTTTAGGATTGTATCCTTAGGGAGAAGAAGGCTGAGCTGAGATCTGATTGAGGTTTTCAAAATTGCGAGCTGGTTGGACAGAGTAGATAGGGAGAAGCTGTTCCCACTTATGAAGGAAGAAAGAACAAGAGGCAATAGATTTAAAGTCACGTGCAAACAAAGCAAGGGTGACACATGAAAAAATATTTCCACACAGGGAGTAGTTAGGGTCTGGAATGCACTGCCTGGAAATGTGGTGGAGGCAGATTCAATGGAGGCCTTCAGGAGGAGCACTGGATGATTCTTTTGGAAAAATTAAACGGTGTGCAGGGATTTGGAGAAAAGGCAGGAGATTGGCACTAGGGAACATAGCCAGCTCAGGCAAGATGGGCCAAATGGCCTCCTGCTACACCTTAATAACGCTGTGATTTAAAGAGATAGAGGAACTCTAGTACAGAGGGATTTGAAAGACTTAGTGGATCAATAGTGTAACGATCATATCATTATCTTCTGTATTTCTGATTGTGGACAAAAACGAAAGAAAGTCAGTTTTTCTATTGAATTCAAGTATCGCTATCTACCCTGGTGGGATTTGAGCACGCATGCCCAAAACATTAGCCTGTGGCTCTGGATGGCTCACCCAGTGACATTATTGTTGTACCACTGCTTATTGCTTCTCTCCCACTTTGGCTGCTGATGGGTTCCTACCATCGCAAGCCTATCTGCAGAAGCATTGGGACAGAACTGGCCTCTGATTGAAGGAGCAGCTCTTTGCTAATTCCTTCCAATCTATTTTCAGGGTCGGCTTTTAGCTCAGTGGTTGTCACCCTGGGTGGTTTTGTTTGGGCAATTTGGGGTCTTCAAATGCATGTGATCCTGGTCGAGATCAGGTAGGCCAGCTCTGTGCAGTGATTGAACCAGACACCCATCTGGGTCCTGCTCCATCCTGGACGGTATCTTTAGAAACTGAGATATCAAGGAACTCCCAGTTTCACTGTCCTGTGAGTGAGACAAACAGCTCTTGCACAGTTGTATGATATATAAAAATATACATTACCACAAAATCAACAAGAGTAGTTTTTTTGGCGGGCTTCATTTCATTGTTCACAGTAAGCAAACGGTAAAGAACTAGAGAAAAACAAAGCAAACAACAATTAATTCACGTCCTATGTTTTCACAGTGAACTATAAATAAAGCTTTGTGTGTTATAAAAGACGTAATATTAAAAAGCAGATAAAAACCGCACAACAAATTATAATACTGTATATATAAAAATAGCAAAGCATGAAAGTTGCCATTGACAATACTAGATAGGTAAAGGAAAACAAGTTATTAAAAATATGTAAGATGGACACTAGATGTTGTTTTGAGTTAAACATTGAGATCTGGGTACAAATTCCAAATTCAGAAATAAATATATCAGAGTGGTTTTCCCAAAAGTTGACCTTGGATGCAAGGAACTAATAATGTTGTATTTCTATATGCATGACCACAGGAGTCCAAAACATTTTACACTCAATTAAGAGTTTCCTAAATGTAGCCACCATTGTAATTTAGGAAACCTGACAGTCAATTTGCACAAAACAAAATTCAATATGGTTAACGACCAGAATATCTGTCTTTTTTTTAGCAATGTTGATTCAGGGATAAATATTAGAGCAACACCAGTTCTGTGCTCAAGTCCTGGAGTGGAATTTGAAATCACAAGCTTCTAACTTAGAGATAAGAGTGCTAACAACTGACCCATGACCAATGCCACATCAATTGAAAGACCTATCTATCCAAGTTGGACAGCTATTACCGAGTGCATTAGGAAACAATGATTTCTTTTTTAAATAAAAATTCCATCATCATTTTGTTAATGGTCATCGGGCTGAATTTTAAGATGTTTGTTCTGAAGCTCCACTTAAGTGATTGAAACAAAGAATTTTTCACATCCTACAAAACTCAGCAACATTGGGAAATCTTATCTTACATCTCCATCTGACTTAATATCAAAAATATTATCCTCACCCATAAGGAATGTGTTCCATTAAGTACAAACGCACATGCACACACACACCCACACCCACACACACACATGATTATCAAAGGTTTCTAATTTAATTCAATTTTATAATCTGACTCAGAAAACCCAATGGATTTAAACATGACCTTGCTGTAATAGAGATCACTGTTCTAAGGTTAGGCTGCCTTATGCTGATGGGGTAGTGGAGAGGATATAGCTGTAGCATCAGAACAGGAGGAAGTCATTTAGGTCCTTGAGCCTGTTTCAACTTTGAAGAGGATCACGGCTGACCTGTGACCTAACTCTTTATACCTGCCTTGAACCCACGGTGCAGAAGATTGCTGATGCTCCATCACTGAGTATGTTAAGGTAGATTTGTTTGGTCTGCCGGTGAATCAATGGATATGAGGGCAGGGTGGAAATTTGGAGGTGAGGCACAATATGATTTGTTTGAACGATGGAGCAGATTCGAGAAGCAATGTTAAAGGCAAAAAAACTGCAGATGCTGGAATCCAAGCTCGACAAAGAGGAGGCTGGAAGAACACAGCAGGCCAGGCAGCATCTGGAGGAAAGGAGCAGTCAATGTTTCGGGTATTACCCTTCTTCAGGACTGGATATGGAGGCAGGGGGAGCTGCAGATAAAGAGAGGGGCGAGGGATGGTAATAGGTGTATCAATGTGAGCTACTCCTGCCCTTATCACTTATATTGTTGTGTTGAAAAACTCGGTTAACAAAACTCTGAAAATCTCAATGTCAATAGATGTGGAGCTGGAAAAGCACAGCAGATCAGACAGCACCCGAGGAACAGGAAAGTCAATGATTTGGCCTAAAACGTCGCCTTTCCTGCTCCTCAGATGCTGTCTGACCTGCTGTGCTTTTCCAGCTTCACATCTGTTGACTCTGGCTTCCAGCATCTGCAGTCCCCTTACTGTCTCCTCTACCAATCTCAGTATTAAATTTAATAATTGATCCAACATCTATTGATTTAAGGAAAAGAACAGCAAACATCTACCACCCTTCGTGGGAATAAATGCTTCAGTACGTGGCTTCAACGTAGACACCTTTAATACTGAAATGAGGAGAGCTCAATTCTCCATTCCCAACATCACTCAACTTGACATGTCACTCCATTTTTTTGAACATCATCCCATTCAGCCCAGTTCTTTACTTCTGCATTAAAGAGATATCAGGAATAATGCAGCTGTAATTACCAGTCTGAGTTGGTGTATAGATTGGTTTGTCAGTCTGTATGAATATGTGTCCTATTTGGTATGAAATAAGGATGTTTCGCTCCAAGTGAAATGTTTTTGATACTGCTTCCACCACTACATATTCAGGTAACATTGTATCTTTGGGAATTCTATTGCTGGGTATCTACAAAAGAAACATATAGAGAAATATTAAACAAAATAAATGCAGTTGTTTTACAACCATTGCCCCCAGCATTTCCTTTAGTATCACCTATTGGCTTAGAAATTCCCTAGGTTTTCATCTTCACTGAGCTGATAGTTTTGATTATAGTAAGGCCTGATTGCAGAGTTATGCCTCTGGTCTTGCACTCCAGTATAGGGGTCACTCCCTACGCAATATTTCTAGATTGTGGTCCTCTGACATGTGGCAACTTTTGTCCTTTTTATCAAATGGGATGGTGGGATTCAATGCTTTAGTGAGATTTGTGAGGCAGGGAGGCAATGTCAGAATCACTGGAATGCAAACACAGGGTGCGCTGCAGTGACTGAAGTAAACACAAAGGACTGTGCAGATGTTGGACATCTGGAATCGGACACTCTGACAAAGGTTCACTGGACTTAAACTCTGCTTCTCCTCTCTACAGATGCTGTCAAACCTGTTAAGTTTCTCCAGCGCACACTATTTTTGTATACAGCAGTCACATTGCATGATGTTTGGGGCATGAATCAATCGATGTACCCAGATATGGATAGTGAGAACAGCCGCAGCTTCAAATAATGAGGTCAGCAATGCACATACCATTACAGCTCTGACATGAAACTTTAAGTACCTGCTGCACTCAGTCATTCCTCACACAATCAGCCTGCAGAGACAGGCAGGGGAATGACAGGCTGCTGTACCCAAGGCTCTCAGTGGCCCACAGCAAAAAGGGAGAGAGTCTTTCCAAGGTCTCACTACAGTGGTGGCTTCAGTACATCAGCACTCAGTGCCTCCATGGAATGGGGTGCCGGTGGTGGGGCGGAGACACCATGTTCTTTCTTATTACTGTGGTACCTGTGCAGACTTCTGAGTGGTCTGAGCAGAATATTTAAATCAGGGCATCCATGTAGCAGAAGTCACACTGTAATTTCTTTTCTCAGTGTGTTCATCAACCATTGAAAGTGGGAAAACGAGTAAGTCAAATAGTCAGGGCGGGCAGGAATACAGCAGAGAATGCGTTAGGACTGATAAATTAAACTGCATTTATTTCAATGCAAGAGGCCTAACAGGTAAGGCAGATGAACTCAGGGCATGGTTGGGCACATGGGACTGGGATACCATAGCAGTTATAGAGATGTAGCTCAGGGCTGGACGGGACTGACCATGTAATATTCCAGGGTACAGATGCTATAGAAAGGATCGAAAGGGGGCCAGGAGAAGAGGGGAGTGGCCTTTTTGATTAGGGATAACATTAGGGATTAGGGAGGATATTCCTGGGAATGTGGTCAGGGAAGTTATTTGGGTGGAACTGAGAAATGGATGATCACCTTATTGGGATTTTACTATAGATGCCCCAAAAGTCATCAGGAAGCTGAGAAACAAATTTGTAAGGCGATCTGAGTTATCTGTAAGAATAATAGGGTGCTAATGGTAGGGGGATTTGACATTTTCAGACATAGACTGAGACAGCCATAATGTTAAGGCCTTGGACAGAGTGGAATTTGTTAAGTGTGTAGGAGAAGATTTTGTGATTCAGTATGTGGATGTACCAACGAGAGAAGGTGCAAAACTTGACCTACTCTTGGGAAATAAGGCAGGGCAGGTGACTGAGGTGTCAGTGGGGGAGCACCTTGGGGCCAGTGAGCATAATTCTACTAGTTTCACAGTAGTGATGGAAAAGGATAGACCAGATCAAAAATTTAAAGTTCTAAATAGGAGGGAAGCCAATTTTGCAGGTATTAGGCAAGAACTTTAAAAAGTTGATTGGGGGCAGATGTTTGCAGGTAAAGGGATGGCTGGAAAATAGGAAGTGTTCAGGAATGAGATAAAGAGAGACCAGAGACAGTATGCTCCTACTAGGGTGAAGGGCAGGGCTGGTAGGTGCAGGGAATGCTGGATGACTAGAGAAATTGAGGTTTTGGTCAAGAAAAAGAAGAAAGTAGCAGGGATTGGGAATCCCTAGAAGAGTATAAAGGCAGTAGAGTGAACTTAAGAGGTAAATCAGGGAATCCAAAGGGATTCTACAAATACACTAAGAACAAAAGGGTAACTAGGGAGAGAATAGGGCCCCTTAAAGATCAGCAACACCATCTACATGTGGAACTGCAGTATATGGGGGAGATACTAAATGAGTATTTTCCATCAGTGTTTACTGAGAAGGAAATGGAAGATATAGAACTTGGGGAAAGAAATAGTGACATCTTGAAAAATTTCCCTATTACAGAGGAGGAGGTGCTGGAGTCTTAAAACGCATAAAGGTGGATAAATCCCCTGGACCTGATCAGCTGTACTCTAGAACTCTGTTGGAAGCTAGGGAAGTAATTGCTGGGCCCCTTGCTGAGATATTTGTATCATCGATAACCACAGGAGAGGTGGTGGCAGACTGGACATTGGCTAACGTGGCGCCACTATTTAAGAAAGGTGGAAAGGAAAAGCCAGGGAACTATAGACCAGTGAGCCTGACATCGGCAAGGTTGTTGGAGGGAATCCTGAGGAACAGAATTTACATGTATTTGGAAAAGCAAGGACTGATTAGGAATAGTCAACATGGCTTTGTGCAGGGAAAATCGTGTCTCACTAAAATGATTGAAATTTTTGAAGAAGTAACGAAGAAGATTGATGAAGGCAGAATGATTGACATGATCTACACGGACTCCAGTAAGATACTTGACAAGGTCCCGCATGGTAGACTGATCAGCAAGGTTAAATTACATGGAATACAAGGAGAACCAGCCATTTGAATGGCTCGAAGATAGGAGACAGAGGGTGGTGGCGAAGGGTTGCTTTTCAGATTGGACACCTGTAACCAGCGGTGTGTCACAAGGAGCGGGTCCACTGCTTTTCATCATTTATGTAAACTATTTGGATGTGAACATAGTGATATGGTTAGTAAGTTTGCAGATGACACCAAAATTGGAGGTGTAATGGACAGTGAAGAAGGATACCTCAGAGTTCAATGGGATCTTGACCAAATGCACCAATGTGCTGAGGAGTGGCAGATGGAGTTGAATTTAGATAAATGTGAGGTGCTGCATTTTGGAAAGGGAAATCAGGGCAGGACATATACACTTAATGGTAAGGTCCTGAGGAGTGTTGCTGAACAAAGAGACTTTGGAGTGCAGGTTCATAGTTCCTTGAAAGTAGAGTCACAGGTAGACAGGATAATGAAGGTGGTGTTTGGTACGCTTGCCTTTATTGGTCAGTGCATTAAGTATAGGAGTTGGGAGGTAATATTGTGGCTGTACAGGACATTGGTTAGGCCACTTTTGGAATACTGCATTCAGTTCTTGTCTCCCTGCTATAACAAGGATGTGAAACTTGAAAGGGTTCAGAAAAGATTTACAAGGATGTTGCCAGGGTTGGAGGGTTTGAGCTTGAGGAAGAGAATGAATAGGCTGGGGCTATTTCCCTGGAGCGTCAGAGGCTGAGGGGTGATCCTATAGAGGTTGAGAAAATCATGAGGAGCATGGATAGGGTAAATAGCCAAGGTCTATTCCCTGGTGTGGGGGAGTCCAGGATTAGAAGGAATAGGTTTAAGGCGAGAGGGGAAGATTTAAAAGGGACCTAAGGGACAACTTTTTCACACAAAGGGTGGTGCAGGAAGTGGTGGAGGTTGGTACAATTACAACATTTAAAAGGCATCTGGATGGGTACATGAATAAGAAGGGGTTAGAGGGATATGCTGGCAAATGGGACTAGATTAATTTTGGACGTTAGACCAAAGAATCTGTTTCCAATATATACAGTTCTGAAACTCTATAACTCTATGATTATCTTATTTTACAGAGACAAGTATTCTACCTACTAAAATAAACAAAAATGTTTGCTTGGGTCAGAAGTCTTTGGACTAGTTCAGTGGTGTCTTTATGCATAATGTGTTTAACAAGATAACACTAGCAATTTCTTCACTCATTTATCGGCAGCGATTTGCACTGAACCTTACTTTCTGCCCAATCATTGTGTACTGCATCAAGATTGATATTTTGGCCTGATGAAATGTCGAACTCAAGCCGTATCAAATTGTTCAAGTGATCTATTTCAAATCTTTTCATAGAATCCCTACACAGTGTGGAAACAGGCCCTTCAGCCCAACAAGTCCACACCAACCCTCAGGGCATCCCACCCAGACCCATCCCCCTATAACCCACCTAATCTACACCTCCCTGAACACTATGGGCAGTTTAGCACGGCCAATCCACCCTAACCTGCACATCTTCAGACTGAGGGAGGAAACCGGAGCACCCGGAGGAAACCCCACGCAGACACATGGAGAATGTGCAAACTCCGCACAGACAGTCGCCTGAGAGTGGAATCGAACCCGGGTCCCGAGTGCTGTGAGGCAGCAGTACTAACCACTGAGCAAACGTGTCACCTCAAATTCTGGAATTACACTTAATCAAGTGATTCAGGCTAAATTTGTGCTCACAGTCAACAGCTGATGCTCAAAAAGGTTTGCACTAATGTCCAGAAGAACGGATATTTCTTGAAACTGGTCATCCTTTAGGGCACAGTTGAGCAAATCACAGAATGCTTGAATTGAACCCATCCACAAAAACAGATGTGAAATCGCGATACATTCACATATCTTTGTGGCCATACTTTCTTCGTAGTTTTTGCTTTAGGTATGAAATATTTTGCTATCAAAAGCACCACATTTTCTATTCCAAGTTCATAACCAATGGTTTTGGAGATTACAGCTTTATCAAATGCAGGTCATTCCATTTATTGCCAGTTTGGAAATCTGCTATTCAGGTGGTCACATCAAAGTTGAATAAATTAAAGGTAAACAGCAGTGTCCACATTACTGTTTAGAGCAGCCAGAACCTTCTTAACTTCATCATTCATTCACCTCGAGACTGACTCATCTATTTGGGGTCTCTGCAAACTGCATCACTTCAATCGCTATCAAACAGCTTCGCTATCACAGGTTACACAGTGATGCCAGTTCCCCTACAGTATCAATCAGAGCTGTCAATACAACATGATAGTGTGGCTTTGTGAGCACTTTCAGCCAATATTTGTTTATTGGATCATTGCACTTATTCACTTGCTCTGCGCTGTACTTGGTCAGGACATTATAGCTTTCCATGAGTGCACTCATTGCAAAGAACCTTGACAGTCACCTCACTTTATTCAGAGATCTAAATGCCACATCATCACCCTCTGTTATTTTGGCAGATTCCTCAAACAGTCCTTTCCACACAGTTGACCCACTGAACATTGTATGTGCTGATCTTAGAAGTGTTTCAATGTCTTGCATAGTTAGCAGCTGTATCCATCTATTCCCAGATCTTCTCTATAAACAACGCAGTGTTATTCTGACATGTTTGATTTCACATTAAAATACTAATGCGACTCAATTTTCCTTTCCCAGCATAACAGAAGCTCTGTCTGAAGGACACATCATCTTCTGTGAATCAAGGTCACCATTAGTATAAAATTGTTTGATTGCTATCAGAGGGAGATGTTGCCGGTTTCAAAATTCCTGCGAAGGCAGTCTTGTGAGGAACTTCAGATCCTGGCTGAAGCTTGATGTATAAAATCAACATTCTTATTGCACCGAAATGCCCATACTTCCATCTACGATCAATGCATGAAAAGGTGATTGGTCCAGGAGCTCTGCTTGACAAAGCTGATGCACTGCACAATTTCGGAGGTATAATTCCTGCTATGTCAGCTCTCAGTGATCATTACTGTGTGTACCACCAGATGGTCATGAATGTTGCACAGAAAGCAAGTGGGACTTTCTCCCTGAAAGATGTAACCACATGCCCAGCAGTTGGGGATTGCAGTCAGGCACTGCAGATTATACTGGGGGACATGGCGGGGTGAATGGTAAAGCTTATGGGAGGAATCAGGGTCCGCGATATGTGCCTTGGAGGAATGTATCGTGTTCCTAAAGACTCCCGATTCCTAAAGAATCACAGAATCATTACATCGTGGAAGCAGACTATTTAGTCCATCATACCGATACTAGATCTACTACCTAGTGCCAACCTCCTGTTTTTTCCCCATATCCCTGCACATCATAACTTGCTAAATAATCATCCACTGTCTTCTAGAATGCCTCATGTGAATCTGCCTCCACCACAGTTCCAGGTAGTACATTCCAGACATAGAACATAGAACATAGAACAGTACAGCACAGTACAATACAGGCCCTTCGGCCCACAATATTGTGCCAACCTATTAACCTACGAAGACCCTGCATACCCTACATTTTACAATCCTCCACGTGCCTATCCAAGAGTCGCTTAAAAGTTTCTAAAGCATCCGACTCCACTACCACTGCCGCCAGCGCATTCCACATGCCCACCACTGTAGACCTCAACTCTTGCTGCGTGAAAAAGTGTTTTCTCACATCACGCCTGCTTCGTTTGCACATCATTTTTAAATCTATGACATCTCGCTCCTTTTCTCTTTTGCAAGCAGGAACAACTTCTCCCTGTTGACCCTGTCCAGCCAGCTCATGAAAACTTCAGTCAGATCTTGGCTCAGCCTTCTTCTCCCTCAGGATACTATCCTAAAATGCTGTCCTGCTTTTCTATCCTTCCTGCCTAGGTGCACAAGTTCACATTTTCCCACATTATGCTCCAGTTGCCAATGTTTTGTCTGCTTACTTAACCTAACTGTAAAGAATCATAGAATCATACAGTATAGAAGAGGCCCTTCAGCCCATCGATCTGTACCCCCAAAAATACACTGCTACTGACACCATTCTTACTTCCCTGAACTAGACCCTTAGCCTTGAACGTTATGACATTTCAAATGCTCATCAAGTATTTTTTTAAAGGTTGTGAGATTTCCCACCTCAATTATCCTCCTCTGTGCAGGCTCCCACCTCCTCTCCATTATCTAGTCTCCTACTTAAATTTGCGTTTTCCATATCACTCTTGCTTCTTTTGCACATGACTTTAAATCTGTGCCCTCTCATTCTTTTTCCTTTTATGAGCAGGAGCAGCTTCTTCCCATCTACTGTCTTCATCACATCTCTAATGTGCCCCCCCGCCCCCCATATAGGTACGGCTGAGTCTAATTAGTGTTTTGTACATGTTCAGTCTCCCCTCCTTGCTCGTGTACTCTATGCCCCAATTAATGAAGTTGAGGAGTCAAACGTTAGTTGTATGTGTGGGATTTTCAGGCTCATGCTGGAAAACTGAGGCAATAAGATTGAAAATGGTTACCTCAGATATGTCTGTATATTGTGCAATTGAATGGAGAGAACCACTGAAGCCTTCATATCCTACACTAGTGGACACATCATTAAGTAAAGTCAGTCAGTGCGAGGGTACAGTGAAGACTCAGTGCATTCTGCAGCACTTCAGAGATAGTGATGGACTAAGTCACACGAAGGGCAGCCTCAGCATGTCAAAGAGCTCAGAACATATGTCCAGGCAGGCTTTCCGATTTGGATAGCACTTTAATACAAGTAATGCTAAACTCCAAGAGCATGTGACCATAGAAGGGCTCACTCTCTTGCAGCTGCTGTAACCTTAACGTTGGCCGGGGACAAGGTTTGTGCCCATATCAGGCTTTTACAAAGATGATGAGATCAGCAGGAGAGTGAAGATGAGAAGTCAACATTTTATTTGCATAACAAAAGCAAAGTGACATCCATTCCAAGCAATGAGGAAAGCTGCGCAAAGGCCTTACAGCCAACTATGTAAATTAAAGCATAACATTTGCAGAAGATGTCTCTGGGCAGAACATTTGACTGTATGGTTGTTTATGTTTTCTCTACTTAACCAAACAGTGCCCTGTCTTGTTCATCTGGTTGATAATTATCCTGTGCCACCTCATGATTTTCACCCTCATCTTTCTCCTCGGAGGTTCCTATTTGCCTCTGCAACTCCTCCTCCTCTTTGGCAATGGAGGAGATGCAGGGTGCAGCAAACCACTCTGAGGCAAGACTCTCAGACATATACTGCATTACTCACTAAGGGAATCAAGGATAATGGGGGAAAGGGATTGAGGGACTATGAGTTTCAAGGCTGGAGGGAAGATCTCCAGAGGAAATCATTAGGTTGATAACAAGACCCGACCAGTGTGTGCTAAGTTATTCTAAATTAAGACTGCCGCTTTGTAAAGCCACAAAATAATTGAGCAAACTGCTTTAAACATTTAATTTTTCAATTCACTTACCTTAATAGGCACTGAAACTTGGTAATTATTATTATTTTCTAAAATGCCATTAGCTCTAAATATTACTATACTATTTTTCGGGAAAAATTGTAAACGAATTTCAACAGCTAAGCGTTCGTTGCTTCCGTGAACTTCCACAACCACATTTTCCTCGCTTTCAATTCGCAGAACGCTTGGGGCAGTCAATACATATCTGTCGGGATAAATAAAGAAATTACCATTTCCTCAGCAGCAATGATTAAGATGCTCTAGTAACAATGCACCATGTTGATTTCAGAAATAGCTTTAATGGAACAATGTAGCTATAGTTAAATTTTGCAAACCGAAATCTAATTGGTCTTCTAGTCATTACTGATCAGAAGGAACCATTTACCTCAACTGATTAATATAAAGAAATTTGCAAGAAAGAACATTCTTATAAATTGTAACAGCAATCGATGTAGAATATAAAAGCATAACTGGAGTAAATACTATAGATCCATTTCGGGAGAAGTTGGACAAGCATATAAAGAAGAAGGGGATGGAGGATTACAATGATAAACTAAGAGAAAACTTATTAGGATGACATGGAGCAGAAAGATTATACTTACAAAGGGGAACACTGGGACAGTGCAGGAATGAAGACTAACACAACAAGTAACACTGAGGTCCTCATGATGACCAACTGCTCCGCCAGGACAAACTTTCGCAAGTAATTTTACTGACTTATATAAAATCCTAGCACAGGTCTATTAATTTTTAACAATTGGGAAATTTGTACCACTGTTTGCTCTTAAGAAGTCCAGACATTCACTGGCCAGGCTGTTTATTTAAAGGTTAATTTAAACCCAATAGCCTGATGAAAATCCTGGAATAACAAACATTTCCTGACATTTGATGGCTTTTTGCCTAGGATTTAGAGTTTGACCAAGATAAGAAGTACAAGCACACCTTACGAAATACTGTTCTCAAATCTTCAGAATGTGTACTCAATAAATGGCCATAGCTCCAGGTATTTTGTGTCAATGCAATGTGGAGATTTCAATGTGTCTGTCATGCATTGATCACATGATTAACTGCAGAGAAACCAGGCCAATTTCATATTTCGTATCAGTATGAGGCACTTCCGTGAAGGAAGGTGTTTTCTTCAAACTGATATGCAACACAAACATTTCAAACTCGAGCGCATAAAAAGTATAAGCAAGCCACTGGATTGTCCTTACTGTGTCACAGTAAGACCAGCTGAACTGAGCCATCCCTGCTCCACTGCCACCTGCACTGATGTTGGGAGAGAGGTTAACTGGACACAATCTTCTCTAATGGGTGAAGGGAAAATATGTGAAAAAAAAAATCACACAAAATTCGCATTTTCGATAGCTAAGAGGCCCACAAACCCAGCCGTGGTTTTAATGTGCCTCAATTCCCATGTTGGTGCAAACGTAGCTCCTGACATTATCAGAAATGACAGCCGCTCCTACATGGTTCATCGCAGACCTTGCCATGGGTGAAGTTTGGATTTGGCACTGTGGCTGTGTGAGCTATATCCAGCTCAAGTTTCAAGCCCAATGTTCCTGTTGGCAGGCTTTGTCTGCACAGAAGGGTCATTCAAAAATTGAGGTATAGAAACCCTGCTGCAGATGGGGATGGAAGATTTGTTCTCTGTATATTGTGCAGTTCAAAGATACGACAATCATTAGTGAAGGGATCAAGTGAATCCCCAGTCGATAGTTAACACCTACACAAAATTATATGTAAATACAACTGGCAAATGGACTTAAATTTTCAAAGGTGTTCTCCCAACCTACCAGCATTGCGTTGGGAAGTCCACCAAACACCAACTAATGATGCAGAAGAATGCATGAAGAATTAGAATTTGATGCCGACAGTGACAAAGATGGTGCTGAGGATCCAAAGAAAGACAAGATCCAGCTGATTAGTTCAAAATGACAGGATGAAAATTGAATCAAAAATTTACCGTGGCAAATTCTTAAAAGTGCAGCCTTAGATTTTCTGTTTTACTCTTGTGAAAGGTAGGCAGAACAACATCACAAGATTTTGCTCGTAACCTTCATTTCTTTGAAGATCAGATCTCTTTGGTTAAGAGATTGTACCTATTTTACATCTCAGTTTCTCCTACACCACCATTAACACTCACTTTGCCTTTATCTTTGGATAAAGGCTTGCTCCTCCTCTCCCTCTGTCACCAATGTAAAAATCCACCATTTTCCAGCCTCTTTCAGATCTGAAGAAGTATATCAGATTCAAAACATTTTCATCTCTCAACAGATTCTGCCAGCCTGTTGAGTTTCACCAGCATTTTTGGTGTTTGTTTCAGGTTTCCAGCTTCTGCAATATTTTGATTTTATAAATGTTAACCATTTTGACCCTTAGTTGTGCAAGACACAAAAAACACAAACTGAGGCTAAGGCCTAATATCCAACAGACCGCAAAGCACAAACACAACAGAATGAAGGAAATTAAAATACAATGTAAAATTAATTTTGAAATCAAAGGAGTAGAATGATGTGTAATTTACTGACAGTAATCCATTAACTTAGGTAGGTGTGGGGAGAGGAGTGGTATTGGCAAGTTAGGCGTTAGCTGCTCCTAAAGCCAGATCTGCTGTTACCAGTAAAATAAAGATTTATTATAAAAGGACATTTATCAAGAAGCATAATGACAAAAAACAATAAACTTTCAAATTAAATGCAACTTATAAAATGTTCCCAGTCCTGTGAACAGTAAGTCATTACTACAACATATGCAAACAGTGAAGGAAATCATAAACTTTATCCTGTCTGATAAAACAAACTACATCAAAAATACCCAACAAAACATGTTTACCTTGTAAAGAACAAGATAAGATGACCCTGCAATTCACCATCACAGCTTTCAACATAAATATTGTGGGAATATACCTGCTTAAATAATAAAAGGTCACTGGTTTCAGGCACAATAATGAAGAATATTTGCATAACAGATAGGGCAATGGGATTCAGCTCAAATGCTAGATTTATCATTTGACTAACTGGAGTAGATCTAAAATACAGCCTACAGCAACTCTTGTTATTGCGATAATTCTCCTCCTTCTGGGAAACCATCCATCCAATAGGAGATAGTAGGAACTGCAGATGCTGGAGAATCCGAGACAACAAGGTGCAGGGCTGGATGAACACAGCAGGCCAAGCAGCATCATAGGAGCAGAGAGGCTGACGTTTCGGGCCGAGACCCTTCATCAGAAAAGGGGGAGGGGAAGGGGGTTTTGAAATAAATAGGGAGAGAGTGGGAGGCGGATAGAAGAGGGATAGAGGAGAGGATAGGTGGAGAGGAAACAAACAGGTCGAAGAGGCGGGGATGGGGCCAGGAAAGGTGAGTGTAGGTAGGGAGTTAGGAAGGGGATAGGTCAGTCCAGGGAGGACGGACAGGTCAAGGGGGCGAGATGAGGTTGGTCGGTAGGAGATGGAGGTGCGGCTTGAGGTGGGAGGAGGGGATAGGTGGGAGGAAGAACAGGTTAGGGAGCCCTCGTCCTCACGTACCACCCCACCAACCTCCGGATCCAACGCATCATCCTCCGACACTTCCGCCATCTGCAATCCGACCCCACACCAAAGACATCTTTCCCTCCCCACCTTTATCTGCTTTCCGGAGGGACAACTCTCTCCGTGACTCCCTTGTCCGCTCCACACTCCCCTCCAGCTCCACCACACCCGGCACTTTTCCCTGCAACCGCAGGAAGTGCTACACCTGCCCCCATACCTCCTCCCTCACCCCCATCCCAGGCCCCAAGAAGACTTTCCACATCAAGCAGATGTTCACCTGCACATCTGCCAATGTGGTATACTGCATCCGCTGTACCCGGTGTGGCTTCCTCTACATCGGGGAAACCAAGCGGAGACTCGGGGACCGCTTTGCAGAACACCTACGCTCGGTTCGCAACAAACAACTGCACCTCCCAGTCGCGAACCATTTCAACTCCCCCTCCCATTCCTCAGACGACATGTCCATCCTGGGCCTCCTGCAGTGCCACAACGATGCCACCCGAAGGTTGCAGGAACAGCAACTCATATTCCGCTTGGGAACCCTGCAGCCCAATGGTATCAATGTGGATTTCACAAG
>NC_063369.1:5950966-5973510 GCF_021869965.1 Rhincodon typus
GGGAGAGGTTGAGAAGGAAAGTGGTAACCTCAGCTTGTGTGGGAAGTGAATCCGCACCATTGGTATCACTCTGCATCACAAAGCAGCTTATGCAGCCAACTGAGCTAACCAGGAAGACAGGAAACAGACATTTCTCTAGGCCATGGTATTCAGTGCCCTATCATTTTAACAGAAACAAGATTTAAAAACGGATGTGTTATCAGATATGTTGATACATACAAGGAATGGGAACAAGAGAGAATTGACAAGATGAAGCGGCTTATAGGCCAGTCAGTTTAACTTCGGTGGTAGGGCAGCTTCGAGAAACAATAATTTGCTTACAACGAATGATTAGAATTAGTTGTCACATGAAAAAAGGTGGGTTGATTAGGAAGAGTCTGTATGGATTTCTAAAGGGAAATCATGTTTAACGCACTTGTTGGAGTTTTTTTGAAGAGGGAACAGAAAGGGTCAATAAAGGTAATGCTATTGATGTGAAATGGACTTTCAGATGGGGTCTGATGGAGTTGCAAACAACAGACCTGTGAGGAAACCTATAAGTCATGGTATAAAAGGGACAGTAGCAAAATTGACTGAGTGATATGAAACAGAGAGTAATGGCAATGGATATTTTTCAGGCAGGAGAAAGGTTTGTAATGGAGCTCCGGAGAGGTTGGCATTGGGACCCTTGCTCTCCTGATATATATTAATGATCTGAATCTTGGTGTGCAGGCGACAGTTTGCAGACAATATGAAACTTGAAAAAATTGTATACTTGAGGAGTACAGTGTGGAACTACAGTGTGGATGGGTGGATAGATGGCAGATAAGATTCAATGTAGAGGAGTGTGAGGTAGTTGGAAGAATGTTGAAAGACAATGTGAAATAGTAGGGGTAGAATTCTAAAAGGACTGCAGTATCAGAGGGACCTGGGTATATATGTGCACAGATCAGTGAAGGTGGCAGGACAAGTAGAGAGCGCAGTTAATAAAGCATAAAGTGACCTCAGCTTTACTAATAGGGGCATAGAGTATAAGAGGAAGAGGATGACGTTGAACTTATACAAGATACATCATAGAGCTCAGCTGGAGTAAAATGTAGACTCTAAGCACCACATTATGGGAAAGTTGTAAATCCATTGGACAAAGGACAGAAGTGTAGTACAAGAATGGTCCTAGTGGTGAGGAACTTTAGTTATGAGGATCGATTGAAGAAGTTGGGATTATTCTCCTTGGAGAGAAGCAGATTGAGAAGAGATCCGATTGAGGTTTGCAAAATTATGAGTGGACTGGACAGAGCAGATGGTGGGAAGCCATTCCCACCTGTAAAAGAATGAGAGGGCATAGATTAAAAGTGAAAACAAAAAAAATGCTGGAGATCACAGCGGGTCAGGCAGTGACGTCTTCACCAGGATCATCTAGACTCAAAATGTTAACTTGCTCTCTCTCCATGGACGCTGCCTGACCCGTTGTGATCTCCAGCATTTTTTTGTTTTTAGTTCAGATTCCAGCATCTGCAGTAATTTACCCCTATGTAGATTGAAAGAGATGCGCAAAAGAACCAAGGGTGATGTGAGAAAAAAATACTCTTTCCAACAGCAAGTAGTTAAGGTATGCAAGGGTCTTTTGGAAATGCATTGGAGGCAGGTTCGGTTGAGGCATTCAAGAGAGCATTGGACAATTATTTAAATAGAAATGGTGTGCAGGGACTTGGGGAGAAAGTAAGTGATTGGAATTGGGTAATAATGCTCATTTGAAGAATCAGTGCTGGCTTAATGGGCCAAATGGCCTCCTTCTGTGCTATATTGATTCAGTGATTCAGTTTCTTACAGGCTGGGGCATCTTCCAGTGGGGAGGCAATGGCCTAGTGGTATTATCGCTGGACTGTTAATCTACAGACCTGGATAACATTCTGGGAACTTGGGTCCAAATCCCGCCATGGCAGATGATGGAATTTGAATCCAATAAAAATATTTGGAATTAAGAATCTAATGATGGCCGCGAATCCACTGTCGAATCCATCTGGTTCACTAACGTCCCTAAGGGAAGGAAACTGCCATCCTTACCTGGTCTGGCCTACGTGTGACTCCAGACCCCCAGCAATATGGTTGACTCTGGGCAATTAGGGATGGACAATAAATGCTGCCCTAGCCAGCGACGTCCTCGTCCCTTTAACAAATAAAGGGGAAAAAAAATCAGAGCAGGATAACGGTATGTATGTAATTGAGTTTCTCCTTCAAAGCCAAGCCATTTATCCTTTTTTTTTGCTATTTCACTATAAATTTCCATTTCTATATTCACATTTGAAATTGCCTGTCAAAAAAATTGCCTGTACATTTTGAACATATATATATTAAGAGACTTTATACAGAGATTCATATGCAAATAAAGAGATGTATTTGGAAACTAAAATTCTTGACCATTAATTTTAGAAAACTGCATAGACACAATCACAAAAGAAAATGTCATCACTTTATACTCACGATACCCATCTTTACTGAAGATAGTTCCAAATATTTTCTCACACTCTGTGAACCAACACAGGATCACAGAAGAACAATCTGCAAAAAAGTCTAAATAATGCTTAAGCTCACACTATTGGGATATATGTACAACATTGGAGTGTAAGGTTTCACAAGATCTAGAGGTTTACCAAGGGATCACTGATCCAGTCATGTGACTGCGCTGCTTTTATCTAAGTATTAATCCTCTTCAAATTCTCTCCAACTCTCCATCGGAAGAAAAAACATGGCAAACGACAGGCAAAAGGTTGTCCTGATTACTGGATGCTCCTCTGGAATTGGTTTAAAGCTTGCTATCCATCTTGCAAACGATACCACGAAACAATTTTATGGTAGGTGTTCTGTTTACTAGGTGCTAACTCAAAGGAAATAATTTAGTAATACCTGAATATGGGTGCCTCATGTCAATCTTTGCAAGGGCACTTAGGAATGGACAGCTAGTGTTAGCCTTACTTGTGACGTTCACCTCCCAGGGACAAATAAGAACAAAACATTGGTAACATGGCTGCTTAAGTGCATTAACTAAACAGACGTTTTTTAAACCAGAAAAAATATATAGGAATTACATCTTCATCTTTTGCCTTAATATATTTTGTGACATCTTTGCTCCGGAATGATGTTCCAAAAGAATTAATTGTAATTCATCACAAACGCCGGGTCTAATGTTCCAGGGGCAAGCACAAATCCTACTAAATATAATGAAGAATTTCGATTGAGTTATTTGGTTTTGAAAAAACGGAGTAGTGACCATTAAACTACGGGATTATTACAGAAGCCTGTTCTGGGTCTTTCATGTCCCTTTTCAGAAGACAATCTACTGTCCTTACCTAGTTTAGCTGACATGCATTTCTAGACCTACAGCAATGCACTTAACTCTTAATTTTACCACTTCTTACTCATTCACAAGATATCGGCATTGCTGTCTGGGCTAGCATTTGTTTCCCATCCCCTACTGCCTTGATAAGGTGGTACTGAGCTGCCTTCTTCATCCATCAGAGTCTGGAATGCTGTTAGAAGGGAATGCACAGTTTTGACTCAGGATGGAAACTCATGATCTCATTCTCAGGAGTAATAAGTGCTAGTGACACCCACACTCATGACTGAATAATAGAAAGTGACCAATATTTTCAGGATCTACATCATAATTAAATTTCTCTTAGCATCACAGGTATATCCAATTCTGAATTTAATTGTAACAATTCATAAACTAGATTAGTTTGCAAATTGCTACAAATATAGGAATGTAGGGATAGCATATTGTTTTCAATGTATTATCTGAGCTTCTTCACTCAATTGGTGCACTATAAAGACTCCCAGGTAATTAATAATCGCTACATAAAAGTGCACATTTTTGCACATTCATATGCAGAACATTATTATACGAAAATGTGCCAAAGGTTTTGAATGGTCACTTTTGTCAGTAAAACTATAATTTTACATTTTAACTGCTATCAATTTTTTAGTTAAAACTGATAATCCATTTCTACTTCATTTTCTGAATTTATTTGAAAGCTTGCTGATGTGCATGAGTAACCTGAGCAGTGAAAAGATTTCTTTTTTTGTTGTCAGAAATTAGCATGATTCCCACCTGGATCAAAAACTGAGCCTGTGATATTTATGTGCTCACCTACTCCATTCTGTATTTGTGCAACCTTTGTGAGACAGACAGGCAATCACAAGCAGTTTCAAACATAGTGATAAATTGCAACGCACAGACAAATTACATCCTCAAATAATATGGAATTTAAAAAAGGTATTCATTGCCATTGAGCTGAACTCTTCAAGAAATTAGAATTCTACTCTGACTCATTTGGGGAATATATCAGCAGCTACAAATACCTGAATCAAAGACTTTGCAATAAATTAATATATTCTGTAAATTAGATTTAGAAGTATAAAACTGCCCCTTATCACAACAGCTTGAAAACAATTTTCAACTTCCAACACCTGACTTTAAATACTTCAGACTGTTCATGGATTGAAATGGTTTTTAAAGGACAAACATTGATCTGAAATGACAGTCACAATCACCTGACTACAGTTTGAGGCGTGTTCAGGAAACCAACGAAGAATAAACAAATCCATCTGAACAGAAATGACCATATTATCTAAAGATATTGAACACAGTCACGGAGTCAGGCTTCAATAAAGTGGCATCTTCCATTTCAATTTGCATGTGCTGGGGCACACATTGGATTGTGAAGGTTTGCTTGCAGATTATCCAGCTTGCATGAAAGCAATAATGCCAGACTTGGACAAAAAAAACCTGAAAGAACTGTGGATGCTGTAAATCAGGAACAAAAACAGAAGTTGCTGGAAAAGCTCAGCAGGCCTGGCAGCATCTGTGAAGGCAAAAACAGGGTTAACGTTTCAGGTCCAGTGACCCTTCCTCAGAACAGAATGCTAGACTTGGAAATGTATAAAGGGCCCAGTGAAAAAGCAAATTGAAGAAGCAACGATTCACTGAGAACTCAAAAGATATCTGAGAATACACTACTGCTGAGGATACAAGTCAACTATTGAAAAACAACTCTAGTCTCAGTTTATAATCTAGCACTTTAAGGATTCTAAGGACTCTTAAACCGTGTAGCCTTTATTCTTCCTCTCTGTACAAGACCATCTCTCTCCTTTTAAAACTTTACAGTTGCTTTCGTATGTTTGATGTTACTTTTTATAATTTTTCTTGGGGTTAGTGAGTAATAAAATTCAGCTTTCTTTCACTCAAGAAGATCTTATAATTGGCTTTTTAATATTGAGTAATCCTAAATTTTTTAACTGAGGTGTGAGATACCTGCTTGCTAATTAGAATTAAAAGAAGTTTGCTACAACTGACCTAGATGGTTAAAAAGAGATCAAATTTACACTGGTGCTAAGATTTTCAGCAAACGTTTTGTCATTATTTTCTCGTGTAAATAAAGTTCCTGGACAGGTGCAGACAAATTTACTGTGAAATAAATTACTTATAACATGGTCTAAAAAAACCTGTGAACTGGTAACGACTCTTGACTTCTACTGGACCCATCCAGCAAATTTTTACCTTCTTTATCTATCTCTTAACATTCCACTGTAACAGCAAAATTCTTGTGTTGTTAATTAAGAAAGTCTTGCTGTTATTCAAACTGCCTTGTTTATTTCAAACACACAGTATACTCACCGCAAACATGAAACTAAGAACTGATTATCCTTAAGAGGATTTGTCTCTTTACATAAAGATATGATGCTCTTGCACTGAAGGCAAATCTTTTGATTGTGATTAATGTACAGGAACCCTCAGCCCTAGAATTAAGCCTGAGCGATGCAGTTGCAGAGAACCATGTAAACATAAAGTAGAGATAATAACCATTCAGCTCATCAGTGTCAGCAAAAAAAAGTCTAATGTCACATTTCATTTCTAATACTACTTCCTGATGATATTCTGCCAGTATTGACACATTGAAGCCAAACAATTCATAACATTCTAAAACACACAACATTCAAAATCAAACGTTCAAGAAATAATGAATTGATCTATCTCCCTAAGCTAATAGACCATTTAAGAATTCCAGGATCCACAACCATATCTTTGTCTAATTCTAATCTGTTCTTACTTGGGCTGTACCTTATTTGAGTCCCAAGGTTCATTGAAACCCTTCAATGACTGAGATAAAAGTAACGCTCAAACTGTCAGCAAATCGGGGGAAGTGTCAATGTTCCTGTCTGACAAACTTAATATACTTTTAATTCACATAATGTAACATTAAAGCAAACATGAACATCAACATTTAAGGCCCTTGCTGTAAACAGAAATCCAAAACCATATCTGAGCATATTTTAACGAAAAATGTACAACAGTTCAATCCATCATTTTTCTCCTCATTCTGTGTATTTATACTGGATTAGTACTACCTGTGGGCTGAAATTTTATACCCCATGCTGGGTGTGGCCTAGCAGGATGGGCGAAATCAGATACAATGGCATGGGCAAGGTGCTATTGCCTACACACCTCCACTGGATTTTACCACCAGAGAAGGCAGGAGGTTGGGTGGGGGGGTGGTGGAAGGGGGTGGCGCACGTGGATATGTCAGGCATCCCACTAGCCTCTGGGCCAATTGAGACCCTAAGTGTCAAAAGATGAACATTTAAGGGCATCCTGCAGGCACTGTTATTTTATCCAGTGGTGGACAGCGACCTGTGGCAAGTTCACCAGTATATGTGGGTTTGGCAGGGGCCTGGGGAGAGACCGTCCATACTGGCTCACTCCCTTCTTGCTTCCCACTCCCTGCAAGCTGTCTATGCCAGCTGGAGAAACACGAGGGAGAGAGGAATGGAAGGATACACCAATATCGGGAGATGCTGTAGATTAGGAGGTGGCTCACATGAAGCAGAAACATCAGCGTTGGCCAATGGGCTGAATGGCCCGTTTGTGCTGTGAAGTTCTGTAATTTTGCTTGAGTCTATGCATTGAACCACATAATAGTTTTAATTACTGAGGAAACAAAAAATCCTGCAAGCAACATCTCTTTCCAAAAATAATTGTAACTAACCACAAGATCATGTAGTGCCATGTTGTTAGACGAGTCATCACACAGCATTATAGTGTGCTTTTATTAACATCGAAGTAAAAGCTACAAGTAGTAATTGACATTTGGATCTGGACTATAAACGTTTGCACTGTAGGACTAATTGAATAGCTCTATCACACCAGGGCTCTGTGTGGCCTCTCAGTTGGGTGTGAAAGATCCCATAGTTCTATTCAAAGAGGAGCAAGAAAGTTCTCCAGTGTCCATCAATATTATCCCTCAGCTAATCCCTGGCAGCACTTGTGGACAGAAAACAGAGTTAACGTTTCAAGTCCAGTAATCATGTTCTGAGGAAGCGTCACTGAACTTGAAACGCTAACTCTATTTCTCTCCCCACAGATGCTGCCAAACCTGCTGAACTTCTCCAGCAATTTCTGCTTTTTGCGTACTTAGATCCCCAGCATCCGCAGTTCTTAGTTTTACTTTAGCGTTTAATTTCCTACCATAGTTTGTCAAAGGCTGAGCTTGGCACAGCTGATCTGGGGTTGGATCTCCTCATCAATTGAGCATTTCAAAAGAACAAGAGGTGGCTACCAAGATGTGGGAATTGCTCAACATATTCCAGAGTATTCTTTCCAATGTCTGTGGGTGATGGAATATTTGACTGCTTAGGTCTGGTTTGATATGAGTTTTGCTTTTGGCTTCACTTTAGGACACCATTCTCGTACGTAAACTCGAAGAGATCAAGATGTGGGTTTTGCATTTGGCTCACTCCAGGACACCATTCTTGTACATGGAATCGGAGAGATGAAGATCTGAGTTGTGCATTTGGCATGTATGTAGAATTGAAGAGATCAAGAGCCCAGCCATGATCCTATTAAATGGTGGAGAAGGCTCAAAGGGGTTGAACAGCCGACTCCTGTTTATGTTTCTTATAGTCTTAAGAGGCAGCGTGCAAATAAGGTGCAGAATGGGCTGTGAAATCCTGCATGCTGTATCTCATGGGTCTTATCCTCACTTAGCTATAAAGTCTTTTAGGACAACCTACGCTCATGAAAAACACTTTAGAAATGCAAACCTTTCTTTATGATTTGATGACGCTGGCAAAATGTAGGTTTGGTCAAGAAGTGCAAGTGAAAACTTAAATGACAGTGCAATATATGATTACTTTTTTTTAAAATTCACTTTTCTTTTCAAAACAGTTATTGCTACCATGAGAAATTTAAACAGGAAAGGGCAGCTGGAAGCAGCTGCTGGAGATACTCTAAACAAGACGTTACACATCAGACAGCTTGATGTCTGCAGTGATGAGTCAGTGGCAGAATGCCTCAATAGTATTCAAGATAAAAGAGTTGATATACTAGGTAAGAAATTAAATTATAACGTCCTAAATTGTGACATGTCCAAATGCTTTACTCTTTAATTGCTTCATCAATAAGATCATTAGTGGTCATGGGTTTGGAAAGTGCAGTCTATGGCGTTTTGGTGAATTTTTGCTGTGTATCTTGCACTTGGTACACACCACTGCTCCTGAGCATCAATGGCGGAGGGAGTGGATGCTTGTGGATGTGGTGCCAAACAGCAGGCTGCTTTGTCCTGGATGGTGTCAAGTTTCATTAATGGGGCTACACTCATGGCTACAGTGAAGGGCAAAGAGCTAAGAGGTTGCTTCAATGTTTTAAAGGCACACAAGCAATCAGGTTCCCACAATAGCAGAGGATGGGGTGGATTACGATTTTTGTACAGGTGGTCTTTAGCTACATGCACACCTAGGCAGGCAGGGACAGTCTTTGCGATCCTCAATGCCAAGATGGGATTTTGTCTCCACAAGGACTGCAAGGTGGTCACTCCTACTAATATGGTCATGGACAGACACACCTGCCACAGGGAGATTGTTAAAGATGAGTTCAAGTGTATTTTTCCCTCTTGTTGGTTCCTTCATCCAGTCCAGCAGTAATGTCCTTTAGGACCCAACCAGTTTGGGCAGTAGTGCAATTACTAAGCCACTCCTGGTCCAAATCTCAAGCTAGACTACATTCTGAGACCTTTGCTACCCTTGGTGATTCCTTCAAGTTATACTCAACATGGAGGAGTTTTTTTTTTTAATTCATTCACAGGACAGGAGCATCACTGGCCAGGCAGCATTTATTGCCCGTCCCGAGGGCACTTAAGGGTCAACCACATTGCTGTGGGTCTGGATACACATGTAGGCCGGACCAGGTAAGGATGGCGGTTTCATAAGTGAAAAGGACTTTAGGGAACGAGATGGGTTTTTCCTGACAATTGACTATGGATTTGTGGTCATCATCAGACTCTTAATTCCAGATTTTTATTGAATTCAAATTTCATCTGCCATGGTGGGATTTGAACCCTGGCCTTCAGAACATTACCTGGGTCTCTGGATTAAGAGTTCAGCGATAATACCACTAGGCAGTCTCCTTCATCACCAGCTGGAGTGGTACACACTAATCAGCAGGAGGCTCCCTTGCTCCTGTTTGACTTGATGCCATGAGACCTCATGGAGCCCAGGGTCAATGTTGAGGGCTCCTGGGTAACTCCTTCCTGACTGTACACCACTGTGCGACCTCCTCTGCGGAGCCTGTCCTGTCCCAGCAGCAGGCACCGAGATGTCATGGACTGTAAGGTATGATTCTGTGAGAGTGACTGTCAGGCTGTTGCTCGGTTAGTCTCTGAGACAGCTCCGCAGAGCTTGGTAACAAGCGCTTTGCAAGGTCAACACAGCTGAATCCTTTATTTTGTTGGAGACTTTTTTACAGCTTGATACAACCATTTGAGAGGGCAATTAAAGAGTCAACTATGTTATAGCTGGAGTCGCAAGGCAGCGAGACCAGGGGAAGGAGAGCAGTTCTCCTTAGCGAACGATGTTGGTTTTAACATCAATCATAAGGTTTTCAATTCCAGACTTTTTGTAGAAGTCAACTTCCATCATCATGGGGTAATGGATCCCCAGATCACTACCTGGGTCTGGATCACTAGGTTCAACAAAATACCATGGTGCCATTGCCTTCCCCTTAAAGACTGTGAGAGTGCACAACCATAGAAAGAGATGAGGCCTCCTCAACGAGTGAGTATGAAGTGCAGAGTGCAAGGAAGTAGTTAGTAGCTCGAGAGGATAAGGTGGGTGTGAGCCTGGTAATTGACATCATGCATGTGATACTGAGGCTTACAGTCCACCAACCTTTAGTGAGCTCCATGTGCAGTGGCACAGTTCGATTGAGAGGGAGGTCACAAAGAGAAAATGGCACCATTTACGCCTGCAAAGCACATCATCGGCATTTTGCAGGATTGCTTGCCATCCCTTTAAGGCAGGACCATCAGCACTGAGGAGGGCTGCTATCCATGTTTAGGCTGATGGGCCTCTCCTTTTGATGTGGTCAGATTGGAAGGTAATGGACCTTCTCCCCACTCTATGCCCGCTCAGCAGTATCTAGGGAACACAATCGGTGAACCTGGGAGCAATCCCTGATTTCTTAGGGGAAGCATTTCTGTTCTTCTGACACTGGCCATCACAGGCTGAGGGGAAGCTCTGAGCCTGCAGCATTTGAAGTGATGTCCCGATTTCTTCCAAATATGCGGCCAGGCCTTTCAAACCAAAGGAGCACAAACATCCAGCCTACTTGCCACACAATATGTCGTACACATCTCACCTCCCTAAGTAATGCACTGAAAACCACATGACAATGTGAGGTAACTCACCCTACACATTGGGCGAAATGAATCCATTCAACACATTCACCATCAGAGTTTAATTTCTAAAGGGAAAATTCTACTCATTCTCTGGTTTCTTTAACTTCAATTACCCAGCCAATTCTTTAACAATCAGCTTTCTTAGATCCTGGATTTTATAATGACCTCTATTTTTCTCTAAAAAATTATTCTTAATCAGTTGTTCAAAGCACTAAGAGGTATTTAAGGTAAGGGGTAGAGGTTTGAGGGAATGTGAGGAAATATCTTTTCATCCAGGGGTCGTTTGGAATCTGGAACTCACTGCCTACAAGGGTGATAGAGGCACTAACCCTAATAAACATTGAAGTATTTAGATGTGCATTTGCGATGCCAATGTATACAAGACTAGGGGCCAAATGCTAGATAATGGGATGAGAATAGTTCATTGGTCACTTTTGACTAGCACAGACCTGATGGGCTGGAGTACCTTTTTCTGTGCGGTACACCTCTATGAGGCAAATCTGCACTCTCTACAAAGTACTGAGGCATTAAAGCTACTTCTGTTAATTCCCCAATGAACACAGCAGACCTAATTGCAAAATCTTCTTTATTTAAGTTCTGAAAAGCTCCAATAGACCGTTTTCAAAGCCTAATCCAGATCATTCCTGGCCAAACTCGAGTTTTGTGCGATCCGTGTGAAGACCAACGAGCAATAAAAACCAAAGTGGTCGAATTCACGCAATGAGGCAAGATTTCACTTATCATACATTTTACTGAAAGTGAAATAACTCTATAGAAACTGGTATCCAGTCACCAAGTCACCATTTATTTACACATAATTGTTCTTGACTATAGTATTGCCTCATTCAGTCAGACACCAGATTGTTAGTAACTCTGGCACTCACCTTTTCTATATGTCAGCCAGGGCTCCCTGATTGGACCAGATAAACAGCCACAATCAGGGTCCTGAAGAAGGGTAATACCCAAAACGTTGACTGCCCCTTTCCTCCAGATGCTGCCTGGCCTGCTGTGTTCTTCCAGCCTCCTGTTTGTCTACCTTGGATTCGAGCGTCTGCAGTTTGTTTTTTGTCTCTAACTCACATTCTGTAACGTCCAGCTGGCAGATTTCATTACAATCACTACAGAAACAAATCAAATCAAACATGAATTAACAGTCAATATAAACTATACATTTCACATAAAACAAAAAATATAACAAAGATTGACCACATGAATTGATTAATTGAACTTATTTCAACCAAAAAGCTCTGAACTTTCTTAGTTAGAAGTGCAGACACTTCATTTGACATTTTCACCTGATAGCTGCTCCCTCCCAACACAGGTTTCAATGTAATGGTCTTCAACAAAAAAGCAGACTTATACAAAATTCCCTCAGTTCCATTCATGGAGTCTTGATGGGCATGGATGTCCTCAGAATGATTTTTATCTCAATCATTACTATTATTCCTGTGCCAGTCCATCAATTGGTTCCTTTAAAATAATTAAAACAGCAACAATCAACATTTTCTTTAAAATCTCCACTCCTACCCCCAGCCTCTGAGCCCTTGTTTCTCTAACTGCATTGCTGCCTTTTCTCCCTTTTCCTCCAGCCAATTGGGCAACAGCAATGCCACGGACCCATTTGTGCCAAATCAAACGCAAGCTTGTCCCTTTATTGCAAACCAGGCATTCCAACCTCAGAACTTGTCTTGGTATTATCTCGATCATGAGCACAATATAAACTGACACTCCCTACACAGTATTAAAGAATCGTAGAATCCCTACAGTGTGGAAACAGGCCCCTTGGCCCAACAAGTCCACACTGACCATCAGAGCATCCCACCCAGACCCATCCACCTATAACCCACCCCTGAACACTATGGGCAATTTAGTATGATCAATCCACCTAGCCTGCACATCTTTGGATTGTGGGAGGAAACTGGAGCACCCAGAGGAAACCCACACACACGGGAAGAATGTGCAAACTCCACACAGATAGTTGCCTGAGGCTGGAACTGAACCTGGGTCCCTGGCACTGTGAGGCAGCAGTGCTAACCACTGAGCCACCGTGCCACCCCATTTTTTGTTCACTTCAAGCACTATACATTTTTCATTCACTTGTGGGATGTCAATGTTGCTGGCTGGGCCTTGAGAAGGTAGTGGTGAGCTGCCTTCCTGAACCGCTGCAGTCCATGTACTGTAGGTATACTCCCATGACCCTTCGGAAGGGAGTTCCAGGATTTTGACCCAGCAACAGTTAAGGAACAACAATATATTTCCAAGTCAGGATGGTCAGTGGCTCGGAGGGGAACTTGCAAGTGGTGGTGTTCCCATGTATCTGCTGCCCTTGTCCCTCTAAATAGAAGTGGTTATGGTTTGATGTTGCTGAGCTATGGCAAATTTCTGCAGTGCATCTTGTAGATGGTACACACTGTTGCTACTGAGCGTTAATGGTGAAGGGAATAGATTTTTGTGGATGTGGTCCTAACCAGTGGGCAGCTTTGTCCTGGATTGTTTTGAGCTTCTTGAGTGTTGTTGGAGCTATGCTTAACCAGCCAAGTGGGGAATATTCCATCACACTCCTGACTTGTGCCTTGTAGATGGTGGAGAGGAGGTGAGTTACTCACTTGAGGATTCCTAACCTCAAACCTGCTCTTGTAAGCATTGTGTTTACAATTGTAAATCCAATTGAGTTTATAGCCAATGGTGAATCCCCAGGATGTCAATGATGGTATTGCCATTGAATGTCAAGGGATGATGGTTAAGTTGTCTATTCTTGGGTATGGTTATTACCTGACATTTGTATGGCATGAATGCTACATCATCTGAAATCATTGGTCTGTTCGCTCAAATGCATGTTCATTTGCCTTTTATGATAAAACTGAGCATTTCAAAGCCTTCTTTCATGTCTTATAAATTTTCCCAGTAAATAATGCAGGTATTGGAAAGATTGGCCCAATAGAAAGTCTCAGCATCCAGGAAATGAAGAGTATATTCGACACAAACTTTTTTGGAGCTGTTCGGATGATCAAGGCTGTGCTGCCAGACATGAAGCAGAGAAAGAGTGGGCATATTGTTATGATGAGCAGTGTGATGGGACTCCAAGGTACCACAACACCTTCAGTTCAATTCATAAATAATTTTTGTTTCAAAGTATACTGAATATTCTAAAGTAAATTTGGGTCATCTGTGCAGGTTTAAAGAGCTGTGCTTGGTTGTTTAATGCGATATCAAAATAACATGCTTTCTGCAAGGGGCTTACTCCTACCTTCTATGTTTCCATATTAGAAATAAAATATGGTGAGATTTACAATGCCGGGCAAAGTTATAGGTATTAAGAGATGAACGAGGTGCAGTTGCTGGAGAGTTTGATAGAATAGTGTAAAGATTAAATATATATTTTGTCCCTTTTTTATTCTCCATGGCATGTGATCTTCACTAGCCAGGTCAGCATTAATTGCCCATCCCTAACTTTTTTTATTCAATTGTGGGACAGGGGTGTCCCTGGCTCAGCCAACATTTATTGTCCATCCCTAGATGCCCTTGAGAAGAGTCAGAGTTGTAGAAGGTGGTGATGAGCTGCCTTCCTGAACCGCTGCAGTCCAAGTGCTGTAGGTGCATTCACAATGCCCTTAGGGAGGGAATTCTAGGATTTTGAGCCAGAGACACTAAAGGAACGTTGATATATTTCCAAGAGCGGATGGTGCTCTATTGAAGAACATCAGCCAGAAAATTAAACAGCCTCAAAAATCAAAATATTTTGGTTTCTGTGACCTTTCTGCAATGTGACTCAAATCTACACAATTCTGTTTGCAACCTATACATGCAACTACCTAAACAAAAGTTCCCAGGGAAGATTGAGACAAGGATCCATTAAGGCCCAATCACCAATTCTGTGCCTTCACACTGCTGGGGGAAAAGAGGTACTCCGTCAATATTGTGGAAATCAGGGAAACTTGAGGCAATGTAATAGAATAGAATGAGGGGAGGTGATGGCCGAGTGGTATTATCACTGGACTGTTAATCCAGAGACCCAGATAATGTTCTGTGAACCAGGATTCGAATCCTGCCATGGCAGATGGTGGAATTTGAATTCAATAAAATATCTGGAATTCACAATCTAATGATGACCATGAATCCATTGTTGATTATTAGGAAAAACCCATCTAATTCACTAATGTCCTTTAGGAAAGGAAACTGCCATCCTTACCTGGTCTGGCCTACACATAATTCCAGACCCACAGCAATGTGGTTGACTCTTAACTGCCCTCTGGACAATAAATGCTGCCTAGTCAGCAACACCCTCATCCCATTAATGAATGAAAAAAAACAGAATAGCAACATCCTTGCCTTTCCATTTGCAATCTGAGCATTAACAAGCACATAGAAGCGGTCAGAAATTTGAACACCATATTTTACTCTTCGTAGCCGTGATTATTTTGCAAACTTTAAAGTTCTTTCAACGCCTTGAAATTGTAATTTTAAATGTGTTAGCACATCCTCTTTTATTTCCAAAGTCAGAATAAGTTGCAAAATATATAAACTGAGAGTGGACAAGCCCTCTTGGCATTTCCACATTGATCCTAGTAATTTAGAGTCACCTTAACAACAAAATGATCAGCTGAGCTAATCCCAACTGAACTTTATCAGTTAGGTGGCTAGGAAAAGATAACTGTCTCACATCAGTTTGAGGAATTATCAATATCAATCCAAGAAGGATGAAGGAGAATTATCCACATTTTTCTCATTGATAAAACTGAACTAAATCATGGCTGAATAGAAACAATTTACTATGAAGATCCAAGTAAATTACTGATGTCTAGTCAGCAAATTCTAGTAATGCAAAAAAAAAGTGGACCCTTCTAGACTGGGAATTTAATATTGCAGCTTAGAAACGACAGTAGGACATACGAGAGGAGGTGACCCAGTGTGGAACTGGAGGAGCACAGCAGATCAGGCAGCATCAGAGGAGCAGGAAAAGTTGACATTTTGGGTCGGGACCCTTCTTCAGAAAATGGCCCGAAACGTCAACTTTCTTGCTCCTCTGATGCTGCTTGGCCGGCTGTGCTCCTCAGCTCCACACTGTGTTGTCTCTGACTCCAGCATCAGCAGTTCTTACTATCTCTATATGAAAGGAGGAGTACTTTTACCGATCAAGAGTAACAAAGGCAATAGGAGAAAAGGATCCAGCTATCAACAAGATAAAATTGGAATCAATATGTATAGAATGAAATATGACAAAAGACACTAATAGTTGACCATCTCCAATAAGAGACAATTTAACCATCGTTTGTGATATTCGATGGCGTTATCATCATTGAATCCCCCACTATCTACATCCAGGGAATTACCACTGACCAGAAACTGAATTTAACTAACCATGTAGGAGCAACACAGAACTTTAATTGTGGATGCCAGAACATACACAAAACCAAAAATCTTAATCTCAAAACATGATTCTTTCTTTTGCTCAGGAGTTGTATTCAATGATGTCTATGCTGCCTCTAAGTTTGCCATGGAAGGATTTTGTGAAAGTCTTGTGGTCCAGCTTCTTAAGTTCAATATATAGTAAGTAAATATATTTACTTGGGTACAACAATAAACCAGGTCAGTTGCAGACATGTTCTTGTTTGCATCAAGATGAGGAAGTGACGAGGTTAAGGATGGTCATATACATTGTTATGTTCAAACAACAATTTGTCACAGGTTAACAGTCAATGTCTTTGATTTCTGAAATTTGAGGTACACTGAGCAGAGAGAAAGGCATAATTAAACCTACACCATCTTTTGGTTCTTAAAGGTTTGCTGGTACCCTGGGAGCATGTTGCACATCTCTAATTTGTAGACATCAAGCCAGACATAAAAGATAAATGGGATTTAAAGAGCAAGAACAAAAAAAAAGCCAAATACCATACAAATAAAAGTTTTAAAAGTCAGTCCAATCAGTAGAATAAGTCTATGAACAATAAACTACTTCCTAATTGAGTTCATAGAGTGGATTCTCCTCTTAGGAAAGAGTCTGTCCATTGCAAATCCCACTCCACAACCTCCTCCATCCCTGCATTGCATTCTGACTCCAGTATGCTGCATATCTCCTTACAGCTACAATGCTTCATTCCACCACTGGTTCAGAATGATCTCCATTGCCAGTCTCTGGAACCCCTTCCCCAAACCCTTGAAACATATGATCTATTAAAGAACACCCAAATTCTGTATTATCAAATGCATTTTACTGTTCTTTATAGTGTTTCAATGATAGAACCTGGTCCAGTAAACACGGAATTTGAAATGAAACTCATGGAAGAAGTGTCACATTCCACATTTCCAGGAACAGACTCAGAGACAGTCCAGTATTTTAAAGATATCTACCTCCCGGCATCACATGACATCTTTGCCACAATGGGACAGACTCCAGATACAATTGCTAAGGTAATCTGCATTGATCTTTTTTAATATATAATTATTCATTCGTGGAATGTAGGCATCTTTGCCAAGGCCAGCATGTATTATCCATCCCTAATTTCTCTTGAAGTGAATGACTTGTTAGACCGTTTCAGAGAGCAGTCATGTCAACCACATTGCTGTGGGTCCACAGTTGCATATTGGCCAGACAAGGAAGGACACCAGATCTACTTCCCTTAAAGGCATCAGTGAACCATTTGGGTTTTTATGACAATGAATGAGAGTTACTTGGTTGCCAATAGGCTTTTCATTCCAAATGATTACAGACGTCAAATTCTACTGTGGTGAGATTCGAAACCTAGTCCCAGAATAACTCCGCAAAAAATTCTGGATTACCAATACCACTGTGCCCCTGCACCCCCATAAACCACAAGCTCAAATTACACCAAATAAAAATTACCCAAGACATATTAAGCAAATGATAGTTTCAAGTTTTCATATGACACTTCCCCTGATTATTTCAATACTGGCATTAATCAATTTATATTAAATTTGTCTCCACTTACACCAAAGGTAGAAGAGAACTATACAACCATTTTGTACAAGCATTCTTTTATGGTGGTTGGCTAGCTCAGTTGGCTGGATGGCTGGTTTACAATACAGAGTGATACCAACATCATGAGTTCAATTCTTGCCCTAGTGGAGGTTACTAGGAAAGATTTTCCTCAACACTCTCCCATTACCTGAGGGTGCAGTGACCCTTAGGTTAAATCACCACCAGTCATCTCTCTGTCTCAAATAACAGAGTGGGACCCTGCTGACTTCACCTTTACTTAATGCTCAAACTATTAACAATAACTGTTTTAAATTATACAAAACTATAAATTAACTGCCTGCATAAAATCAAATGCAACATCTTACTTCCTACTACCCCCCATTTTAATAATAAACATTAGTTTCCCATTGTAAATTCTTAAGCCCATTATAATAGACGTTAGCTATGTAAACCTGTCTCACACTGTAACCACACCCACCACCCAAAGGCAATGAACTTCTCTCTCTTCCCTGATTGCATTGACACACATATGGGTTAAATGGCCATGAACCTTGAGTTGTTGAGATTTCTTTTGTTCATTTGTGGGATGTGGGCATCGTTATCTGGGCCAGCATTTATTGCCCGTCCCTAGTTGCCCCTTGAAAAGGTGGTGGTGAGCTGCTTTCTTGAACCGTTGCAGTCCACCTATTGTAGGTCATCCCACAATGCCCTTAGGAAGGGAATTCCAGGATTTTGACGCAGTGATACAGTGAAGGAATGGCGATATAATTCCGAGTCAGGGTAGTGAGTGACTTGGAGGGGAACTTGGAGCTGGTGGTGTTCCCATATGTTTGATGCTCTTGTCCTTCTAGATGGAAGTGGTCATGGGTTTGGAAGGTGCTGTCTGAGGATCTTTGGTGAACTTCTGCAGTGCGTCTTGTAGATGGTACACACTGCTGTTACTGAGCGTCGGTGGTAGAGGGAGTGGATGCTTGTGGATGTGGTGCCAATTAAACAGGTGCGGTTTTGTCCTGAATGGTGTCAATCTTCTCGCGTGTTGTTGGGGCTGCACTCATCCAGGCAAGTGGGGAGCATTCCATCACACTCCTGACTTGTGCCTTGTAGATGGTGGACAGGCTTTGGAGAGTCAGGAGAGGAGTTACTCGCTGCAGTATTCCTAGCCCCTGACTTGCTCTTGTCGCCACTGCATTTATGTGGTGAGTCCAGTTGAGTTCCTGATCAATGATAACTCCCATGATGCTGATAGCGGGGGACATAGTGATGGTAATACGATTGGATGTCAAGGGTTAGTGGTTATATTGTCTCTTATTGGGGATGGTCATAGCCTAGCATTTGTGTGGCGCAAATGTCACTTCCCACTTGTCAGCCCAAGCCTGGATATTGTCCAAATCTTGTTGCATTTGAACATGGACTGCTTCAGTATCTGAGGGGTCATGAATGGTGCTGAACATTGTGTGATCATCGGCAAACATCCCCACTTCTGACCTTATGATGGAGGGAAGGTCATTGATGAAGCAGCTGAAGATGGTTGGGCCTAGGACACTACCCTGAGGAACTCCTGCAGAGATATCCAGGAGCTGAGATGACTGACCTCCTACAACCATGACCATCTTCCTGTGTATCAGGTATGACTCCAACTACCAGCGAATTTGCCCTCTGATATCGATTGATTCCATTTTTGCTAGGGTTCCTCAATGCCACACTCGGTTGAATGTAGCCTTGATATCAAGGGCTGTCACTCTCACCTCACCTCTGGAATTCAGCTCTTTCGTCCATGTTTGAACCGAGGCTGTAATGAGGTCAGGAGCTGAGTGGCCCTGGCGGAACCCAAACTGGGCGTCACTGAGCAGGTTATTGCTGAGCAGGTGCTGCTTGATAGCACTGGTGATAACACCTTCCATCACTTTACTGATGATCAAGGGGAGACTGATGGGGCGGTAATTGGCCAGGTTGGATTTGTCCTGCTTTTAATGTACAGGACATACATGGGCAATTTTCCACATTGTTGGGTAGATACCAGTGTTGTAACTGAACTGGAACAGCTTGGCTAGGGGAGCGGCAAGTCCTGGAGCACAAGTCTTCGGTACCATTGCTGGAATGTTGTCAGGGCCCATAGCCTTTGCAGTATCCAGTGTCTCAAATTGTTGATATCACATGGAGTGAAATCGAATTGGCTGAAGACTGGAATGAATGACCGGTTTCCACACCGTACAATTTATGCAAAGCTGTGTAACCTCCAAGACTATAGAGGAATTCTATTTCAATAAATGGTACATTCTGGTTAATGGGGTCAACAATTTACTGTAAACCACTGTCTGTGTGGCCAGCACCATGACCAGCACAGCTAGTATCTCTGTACAGAGGTCTGTATTATCAACCTGTGGGATTGAAGAGCAAACAGGTGTCATTTACTGTCTGGGCAGCAAATCCCTACTGCCTCTGAGAAACTGGATAAACGCATCAATAAGCGAGTGATGATCAATGGATAGATGGCTTTTGCTTTTCCTTCAATCACTAGGAACAAGGAGTAGCGTGCAACCCATTTTACACCTCTCCGTTCCATCCCATGAGTTTTCTGCCTCATGGTTGGTCTCTGGTTCACTGTCTGCCGATGCTTCATCCTGATCTGTTTAAGTGACAGCTTTTATTTGTGGAGTAAGAACAGAAAGTGCTGGAGAAACTCAGCGAGCCTGGCAACATCTGCAGAGAAACAAACAGAGTTAACGTTTCGAGTCCAATCTGAGTTGTTTGTCATTGTCTTTCACTCACAGCAGGAGAAGGAGGAGGCAGGTCCTGAGTCTACCTCAGCTAGAACAAGAATTGAACTTGCACTACTCCAAAGTACATACCAGCCAACTGAGTTGACTGGCCTTTATTTTGCACCTCTACTAAAATTGAAGCAAACACTTGCAAAAGATTTATGAAAACAAAAGGGAAAAATGGAACATCTGGCCTCTTGTCTTTGTAATTTCCTCCAGCAACCCCTCCCCACTCCAGTAAAGCACAACTACTCATCTAATTCTGAACTCTTCAACCACAATTTCAAATCACTTCACCATTGTGCTTTCAGCCGGCCTGAGATCTCGTCTCTGGAATAACCTCACTAAATCTCTATAAACCCTTTTGAAGACACACCTTAACACCCATATCTTATGACCAAAAGCTTTTATCCTAATGTGGACCCCAGTCAGATAGTTATCCTATGCACTGTCTTGGATTTTTTTTTTTAAATCATGTCAAAGGAGCTATGTAAATGCAGATTGTTATTGTTCACTAATAAACAATCTGACTGAATGGTGGTTTCATAGCAGATACTGAGGATGATGACAAATTTAAACTGTCTCCAAACTGAAAATTCCTACAAACAAGAATACAAGTGATTTTTGATATAAATGATCATCAGTTTACACTTCACCAATTGTATTTCTTACTTTTCTCAAGGCAACCGTCAAAGTGATAAAAATGGAACGGCCAGTATTTCGTTACCAAACCAATACACTTTATACACCACTGACTGCAATGAAGTACGCTGACAATACAGGAAATATGTCAATCCGAATGTTTTACAACTTACTTTTTAATTATGGAACTTTCTTTAAAATAAGTTTAAACTGCCTCAGAATTATAACATGCAACTGCTTCCGCAGTGGTGCTGTTTCACCAAACTGAATGGGATTATGAAGAATCGGCCTTTCCTGGAGCCAAACTGTTATTTATAGCAGTGTTAGCCATTGCATTTCAATGCCCAAGCCTCAGAAATTTTCAAGTACGCAAAGCAACAAAGTTGTTTTGGATAGAATTTAAAAATCAAACACGTGCAGAGAAGACAAGATAATAATAGATAAGGCAAGACAACAATAGATAAAAATAATAAACTAATAAAAATAGACGAGATGTTGAATTATGTTCTAGGCGTCCTGGACCAAGATCCTTCAGTCATGGATAATGACATTAAATGGTTTTCTGAAAACTCTGAAGGACTTTAATAAACATATGTAGTTGAAATTACAAATTTCCTAAAACATACCATTATATTTCTCACAGATTGCAATATTCCAATTACAGTACTATATATTCATTAATTTGACGACCAATTTTCATTATTTTCAAGTGATTCGCTATCACAGTTGGCCTAACTATTCTACATGAGTTAATTATAAAAATTTATTCAAACAGAAGAATTTAGACCAAATGGGGATACAGTTCAGTTGCACTGGAACATTATCATCTCTTTCAATTAGCTACAAGCAAAAGTAACTCAATTTGAGACTCTTCCAAGTATTAGCCTTAACCCACAAGTCCAACAACCTAGACTAAGCATTCCACCAATGGCCAGGACAGGCTCCACTGCAGGGATGAGTACTGAAGCTAACAGGCAGATGTACCCTCTCCCCCATAATCCTATTAATAGCCTCAGAAGCATTGATCAGAACAAAGAAACTGGCTTTAAAAAGCCAGTTCAGCAGGGATTGACTCTCAGTTCAGTCGCAGGAACACTGTCCATATTCACGAGAGGGTACATAACCAAACAAACAGCACAAGATCATCAACCAGAAGAACCACCTGAAGTGATTAGTCCCGGAAAGAATGAAGTCTGGCAAGGAGAAGGTGGAGGTTTCAAAATTCAGAGTGTCAATCAGGAGATTACAGAGTTATACAATTGTTACATTGCGGTGTTTGGTCCACAGGTTCTGTTACCTGGTGCCAATCTCTAGTCTTTTCCCTAAATCTCCGAACACCATTTCTATCCAAATATTCATCCAATATCCTCTTGGGTGTCTGTCAGCTGAAGATATAATGAGGATAATCAATTATCTGTCAATTGGATACACATCAGTATTGCTGATAAAGTTCCATTGTACTGTGAGATAGTAAGAACTGCTGATGCTGGAGTCTGAGAT
>NC_063369.1:5973910-5986722 GCF_021869965.1 Rhincodon typus
CTTTCCTGCTCCTCTGATGCTGCCTGGCCTGCTGTGTTCCTCCAGCTCCACACTGTGTTATCCATTGTACTGTTTAATGTACGGTGACACCAACAGCGTGGGTTCAGTTCCCACACAGGGTGAGATCACAATGAAGGATGCTCTTTCCCAACCTCTCCCCTCACCTCTCCCCACCACCATCGTCCCTCCCTGTAATGACACAGCAGCCCTATGGTTTGGTAAGACTATGGCGACTTCACCTTTACAATAAAAGAAATGAAAATAACAATTATTTTTCAATACCCACAATAATTGAGCTCCCTGAGTAACTGGATGACTGACTCTGTCTGCCACCTCGTCTTCAGAAACTTCCAAGGAAATAAAATCATTTGAAAATAAAAGAAATGCTAATTATAAATAGTTGTGATTGCTTGATATGTGCTGCATAAGACTTGCTTTTCAAATAAATTCTGAAAACAAGCTGTTGCCAGTCATGTTATTTATGACGCAGACTGATAATTTTTGTTAAAAATTTTATACAAGTGCTTTTTGGGGGATGATGAAATTCATACACTTGCTATATGTGTCGTCTGCTTTGTGATTTTTTGAACTCCCATATCACCGCACCCCGCATCCACACCATATCTCAACACGTAGAAAGTCATATAACCCTTGGAATTTATAGCTGGGCACTCTACAGAAACCATAAGTGATACTGACAGAACACCAGACAATTATAAGGGTGAGTGAGTGAGAAAGACACATTCTAGTATGGCCTTTGCTGCCTGGCTCAGGGATTCCCCTTCAAGAGAACCTGTGTACAGTGAAGACCAGGTTCAGTTGTGTTGAAAGGATCATTTCTTCTGCAACCAATTCTCAGGGGTCAAACTATTACAAATCAAGAAGCCAAAGGCTAAAGTAGCTTCTTGAAGTCCTCGGCCAAGCTGAATTGCGAGCTGAAAGTGGGATTTTAGTTTCCCACCCATACGACCACAGGAGCAGAATCAGGCCATTCAGCCCACCGAGTTTTCCCCACTGTTCGATCACGCCTGTGGTTCTCAACCCCATTCTCCTGCCTTCTCCCTGTAAACCTGGATCCCCTTACCATCAAGAACCTATCTGTCTCTGTCTTACATGCACGCAATGACTTGGCCTCTACATCCCTCTGAGGCAGAGGTCCACAGATTTATCACCCTCTGGCTGAAGAAATTCCTCCTCTCTATATTTGATTTAGTATCAGATTTGAGCGTCCCCTGCCCAGCTGATGTATTGCTAATTGCCATTATTAAATTTCATTTTTTTTTAAAATATAATTTTACAATGGTGTTGTTACTTTTGAAAGAAATTATAAGTTCAAAAGGCAACCAATTACTTAACTCAGTTTGTTCACTGCACTTTGGCCAATGGGTTGTCACATTTCTCTCTCTTCTGCTTCGTCCTGTAATTATGTTTTGGAATGCAAGTGTAAAGACACAATTTGTTTTCCCAAAATTTCTTCCTTTACTATTTAATTGTTTTGTTTTAACAAATCAAAGTTGATCCAGGAACCATAACTACACAAAATCCAATGAATCTGTCAAAGAAAATACTTCAAAGCTTAAGCGAATGAAGGCAGCTCCCAGGAATTTCAGTCACAAATGTTCAGCATTCAACCTTTTGTCTTCTTCAGCTTTGCTTTCACTATCCCAATAATGCTGTCGCTTTCTCAAGTATCAGGAGTCAAAGATCCTTCACGATCATCATGATCATTAATGGTCTTCCTGTCGTAGAAAAAATGCTGCTTTCAGTTTGTGACCAGAAAGCTTCCAGAAAAATTCAAAGTGTAACTAGTCAGATAATTTTATCTTTATTCATTCACAGGATGTGCGCATCGCTGGCTGAGCCAGAAAATACTTCCCAGCCCCAATTGCCCAGAGGGCAGTTAAGAATCAACCACATTGCCATGGGTCTGGAGTCACGTGTAGGCCAGACCAAGTAAGGATGGCAGTTCCCTTCTCTAAAGGAGCATAAGTAAACCAGATGGGTTTTTCCCGACAATCGACAATGGATTCATGGTCATTATTAGACTCTTAATTCTGGATTTCATTTGTTTTGGATATGTTAATTGAGCAATTGCTATTCACAATGAAAACTGGGGGAATTCCTTGGTTTTTCTATGATCAGTACTATTGGTTCTTCTATATTCAGAGAGGACAGATGGAGCTTCACTGTAACTTCACATCTGAACTACAGTACCTCTGAGAGTGCAGCAGTCCTTCAGTACAACAATGGGACTGTTGCCCTCAATCTGTGTGGTCAGGTCCAAGGGTTGCACTGTAGTTTCTCTATGGAGTATACACATCCTAAACTTAGAGTCATAGAGCATGGAAATGTACCCTTCAGTCCAACCAATTCATGCCAACCATATTCCTAAATGAAACTAGTCTCATCAGCCTGTGCCTGGCCCATATCCCTCCAAATATTTCTTATTCATGTACATGTCTAAATGTCTTTTAAACATTGTAACTCTACCCCCTTCCACCATTTCCTCTGGAAGTTCAATCCACACACAAATCACTTCGTGCAAAAAAACTCCCCCTCGGGTCTTTTTTAAATCTTTCTCCTCTCACCTAATAAATGCCCCCAAGTCTTGTAATCCCTTTCCCTCGGGAAAAGACACCTACCATTCACCTTATCTATACCTCTCATGATCTTATAAACCTCTATAAGGTCACCTTCCAACCTCCCACACTCCAGTGAAAAAGTCCCAGCCTATCCAGTCTCTCCTTGTAACTCAAACCCTCCATACCCAGCAATGTCCTGGTAAATCTCTTCTGAACCCTCTCCAGCTTAATAATATCCTACCTATAGCAAGGAGACTAGAACTAGACACATTACTCCAGAAGAGGCCTCACCAACATCCTATATAACCTCAACATAATGTCCCAACTCCTGTACTCAAAAGGTATGAGTAATAAAGGCAAGCATGCTAAATAACTTCTTAACCACCTTATCCATATGTGATGCAAACTTCAAAGAATTATGTGCCTAAACCCCTAGGTCTCTCAGTTCTATGACACTACACAAGGCCCTGCTTTTAATTGTATAAGTCCTGCCTTTGATTGTTTTATGAAAATGCAATACCTCACATTTATCCAAATTAAACTCCATCTGGCATTCTTCAGCCCATTGATTCAACTGATCAAGATCTCTTTGTAATCTTAGATAACGTTCTTCACTGTCCACTATACCATCAATCTTTGTGTCATCTGCAAACTTACTAGCCACGTTTTCTATATTCCCACCTAAATAATTTATATAAATGACAAACAAAAGTGGACCCACAACCGGTCCCGGTCACAGGCCTCCAGTCCGAAAAACAACCCTTCACCATCACCCTCTGTCTTCTGCCATTAAGCCAATTTTGTATCCAATTGGCAGGCTCTCCCTGAATCCCATGTGATCTAACTTTACTAATTAGTCTACTATGCAGAACCTTGTCAAAGGCTTTATTAAAGTCCGAGTAAACAACGTTTACATGAATTCCCTTGTACAAAAGCATGTTGACTATTCCTAATCACCCCTAAACATATACAAATTCTATCTTTCAGTATCACTTCCAACAACTTACCCACCACCGAAGTCAGACTCACAGGTCTATAGTTCCCTGGTTCCTCCTTACATCCCTTCTTAAACAAAGGCACATCACTAGCTACTCTCCAGTCATTCAGCACCTTACCCAAATTTTTAGATGATACAAATAGTTCTGCAAGGAGCCCCACAATTTCCTCCCTAACTTCCTACAAAGTCCTGGGATACACTAGATCAGGTCCCAGAGACTTTATATTTTCTAAAACCACCAGCACCTCTGTAACGTGAATTGTTTTTAAAACATCAATATTTATTTCCGAGTTCTCCAGCCTCGATTTCTTTCTCCCCAGTAAAAACTGACACGAAATATTCATTTAATCTCTCCCATTTCCTGAGGTTCAACACAAAGATGATCTCATTGATCTTTAAAGGGCCATACTCTCTCTCTAGTTGCTCTTATGGTCCTAATGTACTTGTCGAATCTCTTTGGATTATCCTTAACTTTATTTGCCAAAGCAATCTTATATCCTCTCTTTGCCTTCCTGATTTCCCTCTTTAAAACGTCCCTACATTCTTTATACTGTTCAAGAGATTCATTTGAACCCAGTTGTTTATATCTAATATATAATTCTTTTTTATTCTTGACTAAAATCTCAATATCTTAATCATCCTTTATTCTCTAATCCTACCTGCTTCACCTTTCACTCTAACAGGAGCGTATTGAGTCTGAACTCGTCGTCACACCTTTGAAAGCCTCCCATTTATCAGACATCCTTTTACCTGCAAACAGTCTACACCAAACAATTTTTGAAAGTTCCTGTCTCGCGCCATTAAAATTTGCCTTACTTCAATTAAAAACTTTATTTTTTATCCTTTTCCATAACTATTTTAAAACAAATAGAATTATGATCACTAGACCCAGTGTGCTCCTATTGTCACTTCAGTCACTTGCCCTGTCTTATTACACAGGAGAAGGTCAGGTTTTACTCCTTCTCTAGTAGGAATACTTACATATTGATAAAGAATATTTTCTTGAACACATTTAACAAATTCTTCACCATGCAAACTTTTAACACAATGGTAGTCACAGTCAATGTTTGAAAATTAAAATCACCTACAATTACTTCTTTCAAATTTTGCCTAATATAAGACTCGTTCTTAGTGCCCAAGATCTGTCTCTTCTACTTTCCTCTGAGAGACTATCCTTTTCAACATTACCCAAAACTGTAAGTATCTGTTTGAGAGAGGAATAGTTACAGGAGACTCCTGAACTACCTTCTCACCTTTTCTGACAGTCAGCCATCTCTGACTGATCCTGCCGTGTAATCACTTATCTAACTCTGTGTCTCTTGTATGCCCTCAATGTCATTAAGCCAAAAATAAGCAGATTACAACAGTTTATTTTATATATAATGTGCTATCTTTCTGTACCCAAAGAAGCATGGGAAAAAAAGAAATTTAAAAATCAAATGAATAATCTTAAATAAAATCAACCTCTAAGCTAGACAACCAAAAAAATCTCCTGCAGACAGCTTATGGAAGTGTTGTACGTATTTAGGACAGGATATTGCTGAAGGTTGCTGTGATATTCTGAAATGCATTTACCATCTACTATAAAATACACTTGATATTTGCTTCTATTGAAATAAATGGATTGATTATTATTGAATGAAACATATCAATAATAACAATGAAATATATCAATTGTGAGCAGCATAGTGGCTCAATGGTTAGCACTGCTGCCTCACAGTGCCAGGGACCTGGGTTCAATTCCACCCTTGGGCGACTGTCTGTGTGGAGTTTGCACATTCTCTGTGTGGGTTTCCTCCCACAGTCCAAAGATGTGTGGGCTGGGTGGATTAGCCATGGGAAATTGTTCATCATGTCCAGGGATGTGTAGGTTAAGGGGTTTAGCTATGGATATTGGGGTAGGGACATGAGCCTGGGCAGGATGCTCTCTGGAGAGTTGGTGTGGATTTGTTGGGCTGAAGGGCCTGCTTCCACACTGTAGGGATTCTATTAAAAAAAAATACATGGTTGAATAGAACCTAAACATTGCTAAAGGGGAACGTGAAGTTGAATATTTTTGTTTTTCATCTGTCAGAACTACAATGCAAGAAACAAACATGAGAACAACCACTCAAACAAAACAATACACTGTGGACGCTGGAAATCTGAAATAAAGGGAGAAAATGCTAGCGAGACTCAACAGGCCTGGCTGTATGTCTGGAGAGAGAAATAGTTGAGCTTGTGTATCTGATATGACTTTTCTTCAGAACTGAAAGAAGCTGGAAAATGCTGGCAATTTGGCACCTGGTTTCCATCTCTATCCCTCCTTTACCATTATTAGCCCTCCCTTTGTGTTTTGCTCTGGACACACTCACCTCCTCCCCGTACTCCCGATCAATTAACAGATTCTGACTGTCCATCATTCCGAGTTCTGTAAACCAGACAAAAGGAAAAAGGACTCTCTCTTACCCTCAATGCTGGAATTAAGTGTGGCCGGGAGGAATTAGAGCTACAGAATCCCAACCAATCTGCAAAATCAAGGATGATGAAATCTGCTTTACCAACAATAACCTCCATTTGAACAACCTTTAAAATTAGTTCTTTGTCAACAATACAGAGGCCAATCCATATATCTGTGCCCTTTGAACTTGTGCAATTTTGCGCTCATGTCATTTCCAGTCTTTGTGTATTTAGCAGGCTAATTCTTCTCACTTTTAGTAATTAAAAAAACTCTCATTCCTTGTTAGAAAGAAAGCTTGTTATATTTGCTCCCTTTTAAGGCACAAATTCATTGACGTCGGGGAGAAAGGTATCCACAAAGGAAGGGACACTTTCTAAATTAAATTTATGGCAAACAGCTGAGGTGGGGGGGTGGTGAGTAAAGGAGAGGAGCCAGTATATCCCTCCACAGCCAGGAGTTGAACCCGGAAGGGCATTGGTGAGACCTCAGATGGAGTACAGTGTACAGTATTGGTCTTCAATAAGGAAGGATGTATCAGCATTGGAAGCAGTTTAGAGGAGGCCCATCAGATTAATAACTTGTGTTGTGATGAAAGAATGGACAGACTTCGTTTACATACGCTGGAGTTTTAGAAGAGTAAGAGGGGAGTTGAGTCAAACATAAGGTCCTGAGAAGTCTTGATAGGGTGAATACGGAGAGGATGTTTCCTTTTGTGAAAGAACCTAGGACTAGGGGTCAAGATAAGGCATCGCCCATTGAAAGCAGAAATAAGGGGACAGTTTTCTCGCAAGAGGGTTGTAAGGTTTGAAGACTCTTTCTCAAAAGGCGCTGGAAGCAGAGTCCATGAATATTTGAAAGGCAGAGGAAGAGAGATTCTTGATCAGTGAGGGGTTCAAAGGTTATTGGCAGCAGGCAGGAACATCAATGCAGTCAGATTAGCCATGACCTGATTGACTGTCGGAGGTGGTTTGAGGGGTCAAGTGGCCAACTCCGTTCAGATGGGGCAGCACGGTGGCTGAGTGGTTTGCAGGTCCCTCACAGCGCCAGGGACCCAGGTACGATTCTACCCTCAGGCAACGGTCTGTGTGGAGATTGTCTGTGTGGGTTTCCTCCGGGTGCTCCGGTTCCTCCCACAGTCCAAAAGATGTGCAGGTTAGGTGGATTGGCTATGCTGAGTTGCCCCATAGTGTTCAGGGATATTCAGGCTAGGTTGGTTAGCCATGGGAATTGCAGGGTTACAGCGATAAGGTAGGGAGTGGGCATGGTTGGGGATGCTCTTCATAGGGCTGGTGTGAACTTGATGGGCCGAATAGCCCGCTTCCACATTGTAGGGATTCTATGATGTCCATCTGAAGCAGAAAAGTACACTTGCCTCGCCGAGCCTGCAAGTGAAAATTTGGGGGTTTTTTGCTTAATATTAAGGTCAAGCTATATCAAAGTGTATTTGGTAAATTCTGGTTAAAATCATATTTGGCAAATAACATCACACTTATAATCGCTTCAGCAATTTTTAATCAACCAAAAAAATGGTGCAAAAATTAATGACAATTCCCAACGCGCAGAGGCCCTACGTATCTGCGTCAGAAGCTGTTGCTAGGGATTACAGTAAGAAGATCTATTCTGACTGGAGTTCTGTTCTCTGTGGCTGATGGTCAGACTGCAATTAATTAAAAGGTACTGTACTAATGTTGTCCTGCACAACAATGTAAAATTGCTGCCTTTGTATTGGTCCTTATTGTCTGCATTTATGTTACCTAATAACTTCCACGAGCGTGCTAAAAATCAAATTTGTTGAAAAAATTACATTGGCATACATAATAGGAGGAAATAGTGTGTCTGCTTTTGTTCGGTAGAAGTATAGTGAACTCCGAGTAAGCAGAATTCCTACCCCAATTAAAAATGTTCACTCATCGTTGTTCAAATTAAAGCTAACCTTTCTCTTAAAAATGCAGAAGTTTGTAATGTTATTCAATTCTGTTTTTACCTTAACTGTCATCCAAATTTCCAAATTCTCATCAACTATTTCGAACACCGTGATCTCTGTTGCAATAAATCTAAACTTGTAATAGCTTTCAGCAATTAGAACAGAATGCAAAATAACTGGGTCATCTGAAAGTGAGCGCCATTTGGCCTTGAGAAATTGTCATGTTTCCAGTCCATCCACGTCCACCAATTGGATAATGTGCTCTGCACGAAACTGGTGGAAGGGTCCAGGCCCGAAACGTCAGCCTTCCTGCTCGGCCTGCTGTGTTCATCCAGCTCTACACCTTGTTATATCGGAAATATATTGCGACAGCTTTTATAAATGTAAGAGTTGCAACACAATGAGCAACTGTGCAAATCAATATTACCAAGAACTCTATCTTTTCCAATAGTTCCCTTTCAATTGTCAGCGCAGAAGACAAAATATTACTGCTTCACCCTGCGCTGCTCCCGATTGCAGGCATTATACATCAGCAGCTACAAACCAAAAGTAGTTTTAAGGGCCTTTGTGGCACAGTGGTAGTGCGCCTACCTCTCAACCAGGAGACCGAGGCTCAAGTCCCACCTGCTCCAGACGTGTAATAACATCTCTGAACGGGTTGACTGGAAGATATTAGGAGAGCTACTGGGCTCTTGTGACAAAATGGTAGTGCCTCTCCCTCCGAGCCAGGAGACCAGGTTCAAATTGGCTAGAAATTATCTATGAGCAATTTATGTTCTGTGGACAGAGTGTACAAGGTGGGATTGTTCTCCTTGGCAGCAGAAAAATGGTTGAGGGTGGATTTATTAGAAACATTTAATAGTATGATGGTTTTGAATAAATTAGGTAGGGAGAAAATGTTTCTGGTATTAATCATGACACACGATGTAAAATAACTGGCCAAACACGAAGGTGGACCGGGTGAGGGTAAATCTTTTTTACTCAGTGAGTTATAATCTGGAATGTACGACCTAAAAGATTGTTGGAAGAAGATTCCACAGTGACTTTCAAAAAGGCAATTGGAATAATCTTCAGAAAATAATTCCAAGGATATTGACAAAGAGTGGAGAAGCAGGAATAATTGATAACTTTGACAAGGTCCCTCATGGCAGACTGGTACAAAAGGTGAAGTCACATGGTATCAGGGTGAGCTGGCAAGATGGATACAGAACTGGCTTAGTCATAGGAGACGAGGCTAGCGATGGAAGGATGCTTTTTGGAATGGAGGGTTGTGACTAGTGGTGTTCCACAGAGATCAGTGCTGGACCTCTGCTACTCGTGATCTACATAAATGAGTTGGAGGAAAACGTAGCTGGTCTAATTAGTAAGTTTGCGGACAATACAAAGACTGGTGAAGTTACAGACAGTGAGGAGGATTGTCAGAGGATATAGCTCAGGCATGGGCAGAAAAATGGGAGATGGAGTTTAATTCAGACAAATGTGAGATGATGCATTTTGGAAGGTCAAGTACAGGTGGAAATTATACAGTGAATGGCAGAACCTTTAGGAGTATTGACATGCAGAGGGATCTGGGTGTGAATGGCATGGATAGAGTGGAAAGTATGAAGCTTTTTCCCCAGGGTAGAGGGGTCAATTAATAAGGGACACAGGTTCAAGGTGCGAGGGAGGAATGGGGTTTAAACAATATGTGTGAGGCACATTTTTCACACAAAGGATGGTGAGTGCCTGGAATGCGCTTCCAGAGGAGGTGGTGGAAGCAGACACAATAGCGGCATTCAAGAAGCACCTGGACAAATCCATGAATAGGAAGGGAATAGAGGGATACGGATCCTGTGAGTAAAGACAGTTTTAGTGCGGAAGGGCAAAATGTGGCAGCACAGGCTCGGAGGGCCAAAGGGCCTGTTCCTGTGCTGTATTGTTCTTTGTTAGTGAGCTAACACAAGCGTGATGGGGCTGAATGAAAACAAAGTGCTGGAGAAACTCAGCAGATCTGGCAGCATCCATGGAGAGAGACAAACAGAGTTAATGTTTTGAGTCTGATCTGACCGTTCTTCAGAACTGAATTGTACAACCTTCTTCTATGATAGACATTTCTATAAAATCCAAGGGTTACCTGATTCAAACAGAGAAAATCAGTGTATGGTTTCCAAGTACATGCTGTGAAAGTAAGCCTGTGTCAGTCCTTGAGGTTGCATAATAGCATGTGGCTGAAGAGGATTTAAAGGTGGGAAATATCAATAAAGTAAGCAAATAACCTCACCAAATCAAGCATTATGTTCAAGTACACGGGGATTCCCAAGTTGACGAAGACATGCATTTCATTATAGTAGACATGCTTGCAGACATACATGCTTGCAACCTCTTGATTTTAAAATCACGTCATTCCCTCACCCCTTCCTGTTTCTGTAGTCTTCTCTAAATCTCCAACCCTTTGCAATATGTGTGTTCCTCCAATTCTGGCCTTTAAAACCTTCTAAGTTTCATTATTGGCCACCCTACCTTTTGCTGCCTGGATTCTAGGCATTAGAATTCCATCCCTAACAATTCCACCTTTCTTTTGTTTTTAAGGCACACACTTTAAAATAAACTGCTTTAATTATGCTTCTCGTCATCCGCCAAAATATTTCCTTATGCGGCTTGGTGTCAAAATATGCTTTAGAATTATTCCTTTAGATGTTTTACATCCTTAAAGGTGCTACATAAATGCAGATGTTGTCATGGGGATCACCCAGACTTAAGGCCCATAAAGAGCCAGATGGATATATTCATAGTGGGGACAAATTGCTTTTATTTTTAAGCTTCTTATTACTGCAGAAAACAAAACAGTTCAGTTGTCTGGTTTGCGATGCAGAATAATGTCAACACAGTGGGTTCAATTCCCATCAGCGGCTGAGGTTACCGTGAAGACTCTCCTTCTCAACCTCTCCCCTTGCATGAGGTGTGGTGACCCTCAGATTAAACTATCACCAGTCGTCTCTCTCTAATGAGACAACAGTCCTATGGTCTGGTAGGACTATGGTAACTTTCCTTTTTAACTCACTACCATACAATCTGTCCCTGGCACGGCAGCAATAGTAACAAGTCAGCGTCTTTTTTCAGAAAGCGCCAGTAAATTACCATAACCAATTATTTAAGTTTGCAAATGATTTGTGAAGAGCTTGTATCCCAGGCTTGTTTCTCAGGGCCAAATGTAAGTTGCTCTGTTTAACTCACTAATCTATGTGCAGATTGTCTACTTCAGAAGTGAAAAGCAGCATCTCACACACCCCGTTATCTTTGTCTATGTTTGATATTGTCTACAGTAGGAAAATCCACAATGTCTACAAGAACTGTCGTAATCACAGGCTGTTCCTCAGGCATTGGCCTGGCCCTTGCAGTCAAACTAGCAAAAGACCAGCTGAAACGATTCAAAGGTAAGACAGGAGTGAGATTCTGTTGTGTTCTACCTAAGTGTTAATATTGAAGCTAAATCTTTGTTATGTTGTGAAAATATAATAAAAGCGTCAAAAAAATTCTAGCGCAGAAGGAAGTCATTGTGGCCTTCATATCTGTGCATTTTCTAACTCTTGGTCTATAGCCTGTAGGTTATGAAACCTCATGCACTCCCAAGTGTCTCTTTTAAAACTGCAACGAGACTCTCTGTTTCCATACTCCTTGATTGGCAGCTCCAAAACCTCGAGGCAAGGGGTTTAAGAACATAAACAGGATACAGCACAGCACGGGGCCTTCGGCCCACAATGTTGTACCAAACACGACGCCAAAGAGGGGAGGCGATGGCCTAGGGGTATTATCGCTGGACTGTTAATCCATAGACCCAGAAAACATTCTGGGCACTGGGGTTCAAATCCCACCACGGCAGATGGTGGAATTTGAAGTCAATAAAAGAAATCTGGAATTAAGAATCTAATGAGACCAAGAATCCATTGTCAATTGTCAGGAAAAACCCATCTGGTTCGCTAATGCCCTTTAGGGAAGGAAACTGCCATCCTTACCTGGTCTGGCCTCCATATGACTCCAGACCCACAGCAATGTGGTTGACTCTGAACTGCTTTATGGGCAATTAGGGAAGGGCAATAAATGCTGCCTAGCCAGCAACACCCTGATCCCATTAATGAATAAAGAAAAAAAATTAATCTATTCCCTTCTGCCTGCACTTGGTGCATATCCCTCCACTCCTTGCATATTCATGTGCTTATCTAAATATCCCAATTGTATCTGCCTCCACCCCACCCCTGGGAGCACTTTCCAGACTCCTACCACCCTCTGTGTAAAAAACATGCCCCTCACATTTCCTTTGAACTATCCTCCTCTCACTTTAAACACATGCCCCCCGGTATTAGTTGTTTTAACTCTGGGATAAAGATCCTGACCATCAACCCTATCTATGCATTTCATAATTTTATAGACTTCTTTCAATCACCCCTCATCCATCGCTCCAGAGAAAATAGCCTGAGTTTTTCTAGCCTCTCCTTATAGCCTATACTCTCGAATCCAGGCAGCATCCTGGTAAACCTCTTCTGCATCCTCTCCAAAGCCTCCACATCGTTTGTGTAACGTGGCGTCCAGAATTGAATACAATACTCTAAGTATGGCCTGACCAAAGTCTTGTAAAGCTGCGACATGAGATCCTGACTCTTGTACTCAATTCCCCAACCAAAAGCAAGCATGCCATATGCCTTCTTTACCATCCTATCTACTTTAGTGGCCACTTTCAGGGAGCTATGGACTTAAACCCCAAGATCCCGCTGTACATCAAAGTTAAATAAAATTTGAAGGGAGATCTTTTGACCCAGTTGGGTTTCGGTTCCAAAACTCTCAGTCTGAAAGTGTGATAAAGGCAGGAACCCCCACAACATCTGAAAAAAAAAA
>NC_063369.1:5987122-6045693 GCF_021869965.1 Rhincodon typus
AAAGGAGGCTGTCCCCACATTGTGAACAGGTGCCATTCTGGAGTCTGTTTGTAAGTGGATTCTCTCGCAAGGTCGGGACACAATGCAGGATAATGTAAAGTAGCCATTCGTAAACACAGGAAACGTTAATGTCAGATCTTTAAAATTGCACCCCTGTACGAGATCACATTTGTAAGTACAAGTGTTCCTAATGAGATGCTCATTAGTCGGGTTTCTCCCATACATGGATATGAATTCAAATGGAATAATCTACAAGACGATACAGCAAGAACTGAATATGGGATTACACTGAATGGCTATTTGTAAGTCAGCATGGATCAATGGGCTGAATGGCCTCATTGTGCTACACATTTCTAAGATACTATGATTTGCCCTTACAGCCAATCAGTTAAAACCAGTGTTAATACAGAACTTGCTTTTAGAGCTCTGGTGCACATCAAGAGTGTCAATCCTGGTACTTAAATTGTCTTCACGCAGTAAAACAGTAAAAGGCGTTTGACAAGTTGGTGAAAGAACTGAGTTGGGAATTCAGAATTGGGGGAGTTTGCCATAAGGATGATCAAAGAGATAAGTTTTAAAAAGTGATGATTGAAGATTGGGAGAGACGTAGCAATGTGAATAAAATCATGAACTAATCTATTCGGAGGTACCTGCCTACATCTTACTGAACATGGAAAATAGGAGGAGTAGACCATACGTCTCATTCCAATGTTTGACATGACCATCGCTGATCCTCTATCTCAAAAGTCATACTCCCCCTCTCTCTCCATACCCCTTCACACCCTTAGATTTCTAGAAATCTATTTCCTTCTTGATATATATTCAGTTACTTAGCCTCCACGGCCTTCTGTGTCAGAAAATTCCACAGGTTCAACACCTTCTGAGCGAAGAAATTTCTCCCCAGCTCAATCTGAAGTGGCTTTTTGTGTATTCCTATAATACTGTTGCCTGTTGTTCCTGCACAGACATCTAAGTAGTCTACATGCTATATTTAAAACAGACTAGAGGTTATTTGATGGCAGAGGAAGGTGTTTCCATACACCTTGGTTGACAGGTCCAGAACCTTGAGGCAGGAGACTTAGAGGGAATTTGAAAGGAAATGTGTTGACTCAGTTTCTGGAACTCTCAGCCTCAAAGCGTAATAGAGACAGAAAACCCCACAACTTCTAAAAAATGCTTAGTAACTCACTCAAAGTGGAGCAATGTTAGAGATGATGGAGCAAGAGCTGAAAGTGGGATTATGGCCAAAATAACGTACATTCCAATGAGATCTCTTCTCATTCTTTTAAACAACAGTGAATACACGTCCATCTCCCACACTGTGATAACCCTGTCATCCCAGGAATCAGCCTTGTGAGCCTTTGCTGCGCTCTCTCAATGGAGAGTATATCTTTTCTTGGTAAGACCACCAAAATGGCACACAATACCATGGATGGGATCTCACCAAGGCCCTGTGCAGTGTTGTTTGGTAGCAGGCTGCAGTGTCTATCATGTAACCAGTTGGATGAGGTAGTAAATAGAATGAAGGATTGCCACAGGGCTTCTCCCACACTGCTCGTAGGAATCCTTTTAACAGCATTGACAGAATGCGGAGACCAAGTTTATCATCTGGCTCACAATCCCTTCAGGGGAGGGAAATCTGCTGTCACCTGGATCTGGCCTCCATGCGAGTCCAGGCCCACACATTGTGGTTGTTCCTTAACTGTCCTCTGGGCAATTTGGAATGGCAATAAATGGCCAGTGATGCCCAAATCCCATGTACAAATAAAAACTCCTGGTCCTCTGCAGTTCTATTTCATACAACATTACAAAACGTCCTGGAACTAGGGGCTTTGCATATTGCTAACATAGCATAATACAGCATGGAAACAGGCCCTTCAGTCCAACTCATCCATGCCGACCAGGTTTCCCAAACTAAACTGGTCCCACTTGTCTGCGTTGGACCCAGATCCCTCTAAAGCTCTCCTATTCATGTACCTTTCCAAACATCTTTTAAATGTTGTAATTGTACCTGAATCCACCATTTCCTCTGGCTGTTCTTTCCACATATGACCCATGATCTGTGTGAAGAAGTTACCTTTCAGGTCGCTTTTAAATCCTTCTCCTGAACATGCCCACCCTAGGGAAAAGAACTTTATTACTTACCTTGTCTATGCCCCTCATGATTTTATAAACCTCTATAAGGTCACCCCTCACTCTAGTGAAAAAAGTCCCAGCCTATCCTTATAACTCAAACGCTGCAGTCCCAGCAATGTTCTGTTAAAACTCTTCTGAAGCCTCTCCAGTTCAATAATATCCTTCATTTAGTAGGGCGACCAGAAGTGTACACAGTATTCCAAAAGTGCCTCACCAAAGTCCAGTACAACCTCAAGTTGACGTCCCAAGTCCTATACTCAATGGTCTAAGCAATGAAGGCAAGCTAAATGTCTTTCTTAACCACCCTGTATACCTGTGATGCAACTTTCAAAAAACTATGTACCTGAACCCCTAGGTTACTGTTAAACTACACTTGCCAGGGCCCTACTATTAACTGTAAAATTCCTGTCCTTGTTTGTTTTACAATACCTTGCATTTATCCAAATTAAATTCCATCTGCCTCTCCTCAACCCGTTAACCCAATTGATCAAGATCTCTTTGTAATCTTAGATAACTGTCTTCACTGTCCTCTATACCACCAATTTTGGTGTCATCCACAAACTTACTAGCCATGCCTCCTAAATTCTCATCCAAATCATTTGTATAAAATGACAAAAAACAGATCCAGCACCAATCCCTGTGGAACACCGCTGGTCACCTCGGGCCTCCAGCCCGAGCAACAACCCTCCACCACCGCCCTCCGTCTCCCACCGTCAAGCCAATTTCGTATCCAGTTGGTAAACTCTCCCTAAATCTCATGTGAGATAACTTTACAAATTAGTCTACCATATGAAACCTTGTTAAAACCTTTAATAAAGTCCAAATAAACAACATCTATCAACGCCCTCATCAATTTTTTTGGTTATGTTCTCAAAATAGTCAATCAAGTTTTTGAATCATGACTTCCCACGCACAAAGCCATGCCGACTATCTTTCAGTCCTTGTCTCTCCAAACACATGTAAATCCTATCTTTCAGAATCCCCTCCAGTAACTTACCCACTGCTGATGTCAGTCTCATTGGTCTCCAGTTCCCAGGCTTTTCCTTACAGCCTTTCTTAAATATAGGCACAACATTTTCCACCCTCCGGTCCTCCAGCACCTCACCCATGGCTATAAATGATACAAATATCTCTGCTGGGGACCCCACCATTTCTTCCCTAACTCCCCACAATGTCTTGGGAGACACTAGATTGGGTCCCAGAGATTTATCCACCTTTACGTTTTTTGAGACCTCCAGCACCTCCCTCTTCTGTAATCTGGATGGTTTTCAAGACATCAATATTTATTTCTCCTGAGTTCTTTAACCTCCACTTCTTTCTGCACAGTAAAAACGGACACAAAATATTTGGTTAGCATCTTATCTATCTCCTGTAGTTCCACAGATAGATGACCTCATTGATCTTTAAGGGGTCCCATTCTCTCCCAAGTGGCTCTTTTGCTCTTAATGTACTTGTAAATTCTCTTTGGATTATCCTTAACCTTATCTGCCAAGGCTATCTCACATCCCTCTTTTTGCCCTCCTAATATCCCTCTTAAGAATTGCCCCTACACACCTTTTACTCGTCGAGAGATTCACTTGCTCCCAGTTGTCTATACCTAATATACATGACTCCTTCTTATTCTTAACCAGAACCACAATATCTTTATTCATCCATTGTTCCCTACTCTTACCAGCTATTATCTTCCTCTTAGAGTGAAGGGTATGTCTCTAAACTCTCGGTATCTCACTTTTGAAAACATCCCACTTACCAGTTACCCCTTTACCTATAGGGGATCAACTTTTGAAAGTTCTTGTCTCATACTGTCAAAATTGGCCTTATTCCAATTAAGAACTTTAACTTTTATACAAGGCCTATCCTTTTCCATCACTATTTTAAAATTAATAGATTTATGATCACTAGTCCCAAAGTGCTCCACCACTAACACTTCAGTCACTTGCCCTGCCTTATTTCCCAAAAAAAGTCAAGTTTTGCTCCTCCTCTAGTACGTACATCTATATATTGACAAAGAAAATTTTCTTGAACACATTGAACAAACTCCTCACCATAGATGCCTTTAACACTATCCAAGTCCCAGTTTATGTTTGGAAAGTTAAAATCCCCTCCTATTACAACCCTACTATTCTTACATATATCTTAGATCTCCTGACTACTGGGACTGCCTATAGTACAATCCCATCAAGGTGATCAACCCTTTCTTATTTCAGAGCTCTGCCCATACAGCTTCAGTGGATGATCCCTCAGAAACATCCTCTCTAGGTACAGCAATGTTTTCCTTAATCAAAAATGGCACACCCCCTCCTTTCTTGCCTCCCTTTCTATCCTTCCTTTAGCATTTAAACCCCGGAACATCGAGCTGCCAGTCCAGTCCCTCCCTCAGCCATGTTTTTGTAATAGGTATGGTGTCCAAGTCCCATATTCCCATACATGCCCGGAGTTCATCTGCCTTCCCTGTAAAACCCCTTGCATTGAAATAAATGCAGTTTAATTCTTAAGATTTACCTCGTTCTGACTTGTTCTCACCTGCCTTTTCGAATTAATTTGCTCTTTTTTAATTCAGAACCATCTCGCTACTACTTAGGATTCCCCACCCCTCATCCCTACTAGTTTCAGGGCCTCCGAAAAGCACTGGCAAATCTCCCCACCTGGTCTCCCTCCAGTTCAGGTGAAACTTGTCCCTTCTGAACAGGTCTTTACTGCCCGAGAAGAGATCCCAATGGTCCATAAATCTGAATCCTTGCCACTGCACCATCTCCTCAGCCATTGATGTATCTGCCCTGTCTTCTTAATCCTACTCTCACTAGCACGTGGCACTGGGAGTAATCTAGATTACTACCTTTGAGGCTCTGCTTTTTACCCTCCTACCTAACTTCCCATATTCACTCTGCAAAGCCTTTCCCTGACTATATCGTTCTTTCTAACGTGTACAACACTTTCTGGCTTCTCTCTTACCTCTTTGACAATATACTGCAACCACTTTGTGATGTCCTTGAACCTGGCACCATGGCATCACCATGGCATCCTGAATTTTTGCTCATGGCCACAGAATCTCCTGTCTGCCTCCACAACAAATACTCTTTTGAACTTTGACAAACCCCGCTTAACAGAAAGTTTGTGCTTGGTGCCTAAGATCTGGCTGCCATTTCTATTTTCCTCTGAGAGACTATCACCCTCAAAAGTACCCAAAGCTGTGTGTCCATTTGAGCCAGGAATAGCCACAGGAGACTCCTGCACTACCTTCCTACCTCTCCTGACAGTCGCCCATAAACTAACTGAACTTGCGGGTGTTACCACCTCTCTAAATCTAACCAGCACACACCGTATCTCCTGTATGCCCCTTGGTGATTCCAACTGCCTCTCCAGCAGATCCAAATGGCCGATATGAGATGGATCCAAACACACCTCCAGTTCCACCCTAGATGTTAAAGACATGCGGCACATGGTTGGACTTTTTTTTAAAAAAGTTCGTTCACAAGATCTTTTTCTCTATTCATTTATGGGATGTGGGCGTCGCTGGCTGGCCAGCATTTCTTGCCCATCCCTAGTTGCCCTTGAGAAGGTGGTGGTGAGCTGCCTTCTTGAACCGCTCCATTCCTCCTTCTGTGGGTTGACCCAAAATGCTATTAGGGAGGGAATTCCAGGATGTTGGCATCACTGGCCAAGCCAGTATTTCTTGCCCAAAGGGCAGTTATGAATCAACCACATTGCTCGGTGCGAAACCTTGACTTTCCTGCTCCTCTGATGCTGTCTGACCTGCTGTGCTTTTCCAGCCTCTTCCCTATAGACTTGACCAGAACAGATATGGATGGCAGATTTCTTTCCGTAAAGGACATTTGAGAACCAGATGGGTTTTTTGTCACTCAATTCCAGATTTGACAATGAATTCAAATTCCATTAGCTACTACGGTGGGATTCAAACTTGGATCCCCATAACATTGCCTGGCTCTCCGGATTAATAGCCTAGTGATAATACCACTAGGCCATCATCTCCCCACATGATACTCTTATCGAGGAGTGTTGAGCTGAATTTCTGACTGCATGCCTCAGGTGGTTGGAAAACATCTTATGACACTATCTTGAAGACCATGAAATATCCCTGACCAATATTTATCCCTCAGTTGACAACAGTCACGCAGATTATCTGGTGTTATTCCTTTACTGTTTGTAGGAGCTTGCTGTGCACGAGTTGACTGCCCTGTTTCTACAACAGTGACTGTAGTTCAAAAGGACTTCATTGGTGACAAAGTACTTTGGAATATTCCAAGGTCACTAAAGGCATGCTAGAAATAGGACTCTTTAATAAGCAAAGTGGCTTTGATGGACTGACTACATCTGTGTTGAGTTATCAAGAAAGATGAGAAACAGTGCACATATTTGAGAAACAAGCTAGAATGGCAACATGGATTAAATTGTTATTCAGAGATGGTGAGATGAAACAGTCAAAAGGAACTTCATCTAAATCTTCTGAAGAAGGGTCCAGACCCGGAATGTCAGCTTTCCTGCTCCTCTGATGCTGCCTGGCCTGCTGTGTTCATCCAGCTCCACACCTTGTTACCTCAGACTCCAGCATTGGCAGTTCCTACTATCTCATCTAAATCTTACCCTGCGAATGGATAGGACATAAACTCCCTTTTTGTACTTTACAATATGGGTTCTATGGTTAAATTGGTGACTACTATTGCACTATTAAACTGGGTCAACTGATCACTTTAATTTCAATGCCCATTCCAACTCTCACTGGTTATAAAATGAAAACAAATTTTAACTATTATTTACATTTAGAATATGAAATGTGTTCTATGTTCACCAAATGGATCTATGATACATGTTAAAAAGTTGCCATAAATAAGATGTCCACAGTCTAACTTTGTCTTGTTGGAGTTATTGCAACAATGCGAGATTTAGGGAAGAAGAAACAACTGGAAGATGCAGCCTGTGAGACACTGAACAACACGCTGGAAATTAAAGAACTTGACGTTTGCAGCGAAGATTCCATCTACAAATGTGTGAACAGTATTCCAGGACAAAAGGTGGACATTCTGGGTGAGGTTTATAAAAGAAAAAGAAACAAACCAAGATAAATCCATTTTTAGACTTTCCACATTGAAATAAGAAATAATCGAATAGAAGGAAAATTAGTTGTGATCCTAGTTCTAAACCTGAATCCCCAAGTTTCATTGTAAACCCAACCAGAACTAGATCCTAACCTTAAGCAATTTATACTAACTTGAAACCCAACTCTAGCTCTTAACCCAACCCAAATCCTAATTCTACTTCAAATTTTTGAACACAATTCTATGCTAAACATTATTCTCAGAGTGGGCACGAAGCAAATTAGGACACAGAATTTGTTACAGCAAGTTTATTGTTTCAACTCTGCTGCTGTGGAATGCAACAGAGGCCAGCTACTTTTCAATAGGGGGCTTTTTCATAAAGGAGCGTAGCATGATAAAACATAGGAGGATGGTACCTGTACAGATTCATTGACAGAGCTATCTAATTAGTCCCATTGTCCTGATCCGTACCCCACAGCACTGTCAAGACTAAACCAAAAAGCAAGTTTTTATAACAGTTAACTACCTGTGTAAACTTGTTATTCCGTAATTACCTGTGAATAGAGGTGAACATAGAATCCCTACAGTGCAGAAAGCAGCTACTTGGCCCATCAAGTCTGCACTGACCCTCCAAGAGCATCCCACCCAGAAACACCTAAAGACACCATGCTATGGGTGGCATGGTGGCTCAGTGGTTAGCACTGCTGCAACACAGCACCAGATACCAACGTCTGATTCCAGCCTCGGGTGACTGCCTGTGTGGAGTTTGTATATTCTCCCCGAGTCTGCATGGCTTTCTGCCTGCTGCTCCAGCTTTCTCCCGCAGTCCAAAGATGTGCGGGTTAGGTGCATTGGCCATGCTAAAGTTGCCCTGTAGTGTCTAGGCTGGGTGGATTAACCATTGTAAACAGACAGGGTTTGAGGGATGGGTTGGGGATGCTGTTTCTGGGTGGGATGCTCTTGGAGGGTCAGTGCAGACTTGATGGGCCAAGTAGCTGCTTTCTGCACTGTAGGGATTCTATGTTCACCTCTATTCACAGGTAATTATGGAATAACAAGTTTACACAGGTAGTTAACTGTTATAAAAACTTGCTTTTTGGTTTAGTGTTTTAGGTCTTAATCAGTCCCACACTTTGGGGTATAATGTTCATGAAAACATCCAATTGTGCAAAAACATTATTTGGTATTTGATTTGCTCTTTTTGTTTAAGTAAGTAATGCTGGAATGGGACTTATCGGACCAGTAGAGTGCCAAAGCTTGGACACTATGAAAACGGTGTTTGACACAAACTTCTTTGGTCTGACTCGCTTGCTGAAGGAAATTCTACCCAACATGAAAAGACGACAAACGGGCCACATTGTTGTCATGAGTAGCGTTATGGGAATCCACGGTAGGTTGAAGATTTTCAAAGTTCCACCAGCTCGTTGACATCTAATGTGTCTGCAGTATAGAACACAAAATGTTTTGTTATCAAACTTAAACTTCGCTTTCACTTCCCTGGGAATGACATCAATTTTTTCTTCATATTTCCAGGCCTTCTCTTCAACGATGTCTATTCAGCATCAAAGTTTGCAGTGGAGGGTTTCTGTGAAAGTTTGGCAATTCAAGCCTTAAAATTCAATATTAAGTAAGAGCACTGAAGATTTTTGAACCGGAAATAAAACAAAAATTCAGAGACCCATTCTTTTCACAAGGCTCAGACTTCATTTTCATCTGACGTGTTCAATACACTTCTATTTTCTTCACTTCCATAGTTGCACAACACTGATCTGAAATGTAGCATGTGCATGTATCACTTTTCTTAGTGAAGATTACCTAACTCAAAATAGCCCAGAAGCTTGCTAGCCTGTACAGTTCAGTATCACGAATCACAGGTGCTGTTTATACACTTGCTGAGCAATCAGAGGAGCTATGGGGTTCTTGTGGTTTAGGAGTAGCATCCCTAACTCTGAGCTAGGAGATCTGAGTTCAAGTCAACCTGCTCCAGAGGTGCGCAATAACAAAATAGGCTACCAGGGGAGCTATGAGGGGTTTAATGCTTCATCTACCTTTCCAACTCCATTTTGATTTAACTAGCTCCCACACCTTTGATTGTTTGCAAGGTTTTACATGCAAGTTGTTCAATTAGAAAATACAGCTGATTTACTGGTGGTGGTTAGTAGATGAAACAAAAATACCATAGGTGATTGGGTTATTTAGTGACATGTTCAGATTTGTGTAAGAACATTTCTGGATACAAGTTGCTAAAAAAAAATTAGGGGAGCTACGGTGGGGGGGGGGGGGAGGTGGCGGGTGTGGGGAGGTCTTGTGGCATACTGGTAGCGTCCTTACCTCTTGAGCTAGGAGACCTGGATTTAAGTCCTACGTATAAGGAATATGTAATAATATCTCTGAACAGGTTAGTTAAGAAAAAAGGATCTAGGGAGCAATAAGGATTCTTGTGGAGCAGTGATAGTGGCCCGACCCCTTGAGCCAGGAGACCTGGGTTCAAGACCCCCTGCTCCAAAGGTGAGTAGCAACATTTCTGAACAGGTTTATTAGAAAATACAAAAGGAAAATTCAGGAGAGCTACATTTAAAGAAAGGTAGGCACCACAGAGCTTAGAGTGCATTGTTTCCCTCTCTAATTCCCTTTAAAATCAGGGGTGATACAAGGGCTCTTGTGGTGCAGTGGCAGTTTCTGTACCTCTGAGCCAGAGGATCTAGGTTCAAATCGCACCTGCTCCAGATCTTTGTTCAGGTTGATTAGAAAATACTTTTCTCTAAAAAAAAAGAAAAAAAAAAAAAAAAAAAATCATGTTAGCTATAAAGCCTGAAGGGTCCAGACCCAAAACGTCAGCTTTCCTGCTCCTCTGATGCTGCTTGGTCTGCTGTGTTCATCCAGCTCTATACCTTGTTATCTCAGATTCTCCAGCATCGGCAGTTCCTACTATCTCCCACCAGTTCATGTTTTATTGAGGTAACTTCAGTTTATTATTTTAAAATGGAGTATCTTGGAACTATCCAAGCAACCTGGTAATTGGTAATTCACAAGGAATTTATTTAGAAGTCAGAACTGTACAGCACGGAGCCAGACCCTTCAATCCAACTCGTCCGTGCCAACCAGATATCCTCAATTAATCTAGTCCCATTTGTCAGCATTTGGCCCATATCCCTCTAAACTCTTCCTATTCACGTACCCATCGAGATGCCTTTTAAATGTTGTAATTGTACCAGACTCCACCCCTTCTTCTGGGAGCTCATTCTGCCAAACCATTTCAGGACAAAATGTGTCATTGGATTCTACAGATATTCCAAATGAAAGGTATTTTGTATATTTTAATATATCTGTTGACATATCCTTACATTATTCCATTAGTTCTATCTAACCTCTAGTCACATTTTTGTTAGTGGTTGCTCATGCTGACGAACTGTTCTTGTTTTAGCATAAGTCTCATTGAGCCAGGACCAGTCTTCACTGAGTTTGAAGCGAAATTGTATGAGGACGCTGCTAAAATGGACCTCTCTAGTACGGATGAAGAAACTGCAAAAATGTTTCGGCAACTTTACCTTCCTTATTCAAAGAAAGTCTTCCATACACTTGGACAAACAGCAGAAGATGTAGCCGAGGTATCCTTCAATAACCAGTGACCTCAAGCAAATTGTATTTAAAATTTATATCAGTTTGTTACAGCTTTTTTTCCTTCATGGAATGCGGGTGTTGCTGGCCAGCCCAGCACTTATTGCCTATCCCTAGCTGCCCAGAGGTCAGTTCTTATGAATCAACCACATTGCTGTGGGTCTGGAGTCATATGTAGGCCAGACCAGGTGAGGACAGCAGCTTTCGTTCTTAAACGCCACAGGAGATAAGATTTTACAACAACCAACAGTGCTTACTCGGTCACCATTGGGCTCGTTGTTTTTTGCTTTTATCATTCCAGATTTTTATTGAATTCAAAGATCACCTCCTGCCACAGTGGGATTCAAACCTGCATTGTCAGAACTTTAGCCGGGGGCTCTAAGAGGACTATTCCGGTGTCACTATGCCACGCCTCCCCACGGCTTATATATACACACCCTACGATATACATAGAACATAGAACAGTACAGCACAGTACAGGCCCTTTGGCCCATGATGTTGTGCCGACCTATTATCCTACTCTAAGATCAAAGTACCCTGCATACCCTACATTTTACTATCCTCCATGTGCCTATCCAAGAGTCGCTTAAATGTCCCTAATGTATCTGACTCTACCACCACCACCAGCAGCACATCCCACACACCCACCACTCTCTGTAAAGACCTCTGACAAGAATGGCTTTTAATGACTTATTTTAGCACCTGATGGCAGATAAAGAAGCCACTTCTGAAAGTGCTTCGAAAGACCTACTTGCCTGCTGTTTACCAATAGCCCTGCAAATTTTTCTTCCCTTCAAAGAATTATCCCAGTCACTACTGCATCGATTCAATCGTCATTTCAGGCAATGCATTCCAAATCATAACAGGTCTCGAGATAAAGGAATTCACTTCTCCCCTGCTCTGGTCATTTCCCCCGGTAGTTTACAAAGTAATACTTACTCCATGGAAACAGGACATTCAACCAAGCCTCCTCCCACCTTTCTTGATGTAACACCATCAATACAGGCAAAGACACCACAGTCCCAGAGGGCTGCTCTCTCATTAGGGTGGTTTCATGAGGGTCACCACACCTCTGGCAAGAGGAAAGGATAAGAAGATGGGACCTACATGGTAACCTCAGCTACTGCAGGAATTGAACCTGTGCTGTTCGAATTCTCTGCATTGCAAACCAGTGGTTTAGCCAACCGAGAAAAACTGAACCTCTCCAACCAATATATTCTTCCCATCCCACCTGTGGCTATCCAACTTCCCATCTATGTTATTACTTTAACTACTGAAGTAGGCTCTCACCACCTGTGTATATCGAAGTTTTGCCATTTTTTTCTACCAAAATGATCTATGTGGAAGGTCACCTGCCACCACATACCCTTAATTAGATGTGTATGTTTCAAAGTCAGTAGATAAGTTAAAAGGTTTAGCAGTGTGGTGCTTTATTCCTGATCGGGTACAAATATTGTCACAGGAAAGGGATTCTTCAGCTGTGATGACCATCCACTCATGGTGAGGAGGCTGGGGCAAATCACTACAGAGTACTTAATGTCCATTGAGCTCTATCAATGTCTTCAAGAGGAAAGGGCACAAGAATTAACAACATAGACATTTTTTTTGCTCCTATTTCACATGAACACACTGAACATTCAGAGACATGGACAAATTTGCTCACCGCATTCATTAGCTCAAATACTTTCGCAACTGATGTGCATTTGTTCCATATTGACCAAAGACTATGAGATCATAAAATATAGGAGCAGAATTAGGCCAGTTGGCCCATTGAGTCTGCTCTACCATTCAATCATGGCTGATACGTTTCATAACCCCATTCTCCTGCCTTCTCCCATAATCCTTGATCCCTTTACTAATCACGAACTTATCTATCTCTGACTTAAATACACTCAAAGACTTGGCCTCAACAGCCATCAGCTGCAGATTCACCACCCTCTGGCCAAAGAAATTCCTCCTCATCTCAGTAAAGCGAGTCCCTCTTGCACCAATCAAAAACATATGTTCAGTTGAGCCAATGAGTGATGGTTTTGAATGAAGTAACACTGTTCCCGTTTGTAAAGTTAACTGGGTGCTGTGGGTAACTGAGAGGGGGGTGGTGGAAATGCAGATTAATTAGATTTGAACTTGAGAATTGTGAAAATCGTGGCTTATGTACTTTTTCCAATCTTGTTAACAGCACACGGTGAAGGTGATTACCTCCAAAAACCCTCCTTTCCGTTACCAGACCAACAATCTGTACACTCCATTTACGACGTTGAAATTTGCCGACCCAACTGGGAACATGCACCTTGACACTTACTACAAGATGATCTTCCAACATGGCAGAATATTTAATGCAAGTCTCAACCTTATCAAATTCTTGAGAGGCAGAAGCAAAAACCACCCAGGAAGTAAATACTCTTGATTTCAATTCAACTCCACTACTCGAGTATTTTCTCTACAGTCTAATTCAGATAATGTTTACATCTGTCACAAAGTTCTTTAGTTTTCCCTTATTCAGGGGAATAGGGATAACAATCAAAGTAAGTACTAATGTTTGATATAACAAGGTGTAGAGCTGGATGAACACAGCAGGCCAAGCAGCATCAGAGGAGCAGGAAAGCTGACGTTTCGAAGGATCTAGGTCCGAAACATCAGCCTTCCTGCTCGGTCTGCTGTGTTCATCCAGCTCTACACCTTGTTATCTCAGATTCTCCAGCATCTGCAGTTCCTACAATCTCTTAAGTACCAATGTTTGGTTGATTCTGGAGGGATCCATTATGCTGCCTGAGTTACAGCAATGATTATAAATCCAAGTACTTCATTGGCTAGAAAGTGCTTTGAGGAGTCCTGAAGCCATGAAAGGGGCCTAAAAAACTCAAAACCTTTCTTGCACTGCTCTAAGATGAGCCCAGACAATCATTGTCAAGTGTCAGTAAGAGGAGAAGCAATAAAGGTGCTTTTAAACAAAAAAATGCTGGAGATCACACTGGGTCCCGGGCATGCTGCAATTCTCAGTGAAAATTGGAGGAGCAACATCTCATCTTCAGACAAGGCACTTTACAACCTTCTGGATTCAATATTGAGTTCAACACCTTCAGATTGTGAACCCACTCCCATTCCTTTCCTTTCTTTTAACTGTGCTTCTTATATTCTCTGTCACCATGTCCTCTCTCCAGTGAGACCACCGGTTTTTTCCAATCTGTTAGTTAGGCACACCATTGTTCTGTCACTCTCACATTCTGATCACTTAAAAATGAACTATCAACACCCTTTCTCCCCCAGCACTCCACCCTTCCAAACCCCCTAAACCCCAACTATTGCATAAATGCTAACCCCTCCACACTTCACGTCACCTAGACTCAAAACGTTAGCTTGCTTTCTCTCCATGGAGGCTGCCTGACCCGCTGTGATCTCCAGCATTTTTTGTTTTCAGTACAGATTCGCTCCTAAAAATGCTTCAAACCCGTCCTCCCCGATTAAGGTACAGTCACCATAGTCCCAGCATACCTTTGGGCTGCTCCCTCATTGGAGGGAGAGGGAGAGATGACTGGTGGTGACTTTAACCTGAGGGTCACCATATCTTGGGCGAGGGGGAGAGGTTGAGAAGGAGAGTCCTTCATGGTAACCTCAGCCGTTATGGGAATCGAACCCACACTGTTGCCATCACTCTGCATTGCAAAGCAGCCATCCAACAGCATGTAGACACACCTTATCCTACAGGCTCTGTGGATCGTAGACTGACCGATCATGTTTTGATTAGCAATGATGAATCAAATTATGGTGCCCCAAATACCGCCTCTGTTAACAGATTGGATTTCAAAGTAACTTTTGGTCACAATGACTTTGATGAACAGAGGGGGCTTCTCATTTATCTGTTTTAAGGAAACCAAATAAGGCTGATTCTGAGTTGGTCCAGTGTCACGAACAGTAAAATAAGTGTTCCAAGTGCCCTGAGGCAAAGCTAATTTCAGCAAAGTTTTAATTGAAAGAAAAAAAACTGAAAAGAAATGCCAAGTCTAAAACGTGAGTGGCATGTGGGGCATTGCTGGCAAGGCCAGTATTTATTGCCCATCGTGATCTGCCCTTGAGATGGTGATAAGAAAGTACTTTCTTGAGCCACTGCGCTGTGCACCTGATGGAATGCCCCCTCTAAGGTACACTGTGATCCAAACTTTTCTGCACAAGTCATTCCCCGTAAGTTGCAGGAGTGCTCAACCACACAAAGAAATTGAAATGATCCAGCACTTAAATTGCAAAGAGCTTAACCCACACTGCTGTCATGGGAAGGGCGTTCCAGGATTTTGACATGGAAATAATTATTAATTATTCATTGTCGCCAACTCATGCTGTTGAGAGATCTGGAGGAAGTTGGGTTATAGTACTCCCTTGCACCTGCTGCCTCTTTTCTCTTCTCAATGATAGAGGTTGTGGGTGTGCAAGATGCTGTTAAAGGATCCTTGGTCAGTTGCTGCATTGGTTCTTGTAGATGGTACATTGGTAGTGGGGGAGTCACTGTTTAATGTGGCTGCTTTCCAGAGCTGCACTCATCCAGGCAAGTGGACAGTGTTCCATAACACTCCTCACTTTAAGTGGAGGGACAGGCTTTGAGGAGTCAGGAAGTGAGTTATTTTCCATGGAAGTTCCAGCCTCTGACCTGTTTCACAGTATTTACACGATTCATCCAACTTAGCTTCTGGCTATTTTTAAAGACATTTTCTTCTTTACTGTCATCTACCCGCATGCTCCCTGGATACTATGCAGTGTTTCTCTGGCATAGTCGCTTTAGTAACGTACAAAAAGTAGCAACCAATTTACACATGACAAACTACCATTAACAGGGACTACAGTTGTTAAAGTACTACAAGTATGCAGCATTTTTGGACGTACAAGGTTGTGAAAGATATTGTGTAACTTCAGGAAATTCTACTTACAAAAGGAATTACACAAATATGGAGACTTTATCAATTTACTTTAAATGGTCTCCCCTCAATTAGAAGTCCTAATTTTTGTGCAGTAGCTGACAGAATAAATACCTTCCTTTTCTGGAAGTATTCCATCTTGTTCCTATAATGAAAGCAGTGAAACAAACCACACTTTGATTACTTCTGTGAAGGAGAAGATAAAGAGAGCCTGGAGTCTTCATCAGGTGGGAAATATTTGGGCAAGAGGGCTTAATGTTTCGGATTACAAATCAATTAAAATAAAAGCATCCAGTGGGAATTGTGAAAGCAAATCTCTGTTCTCCAATTTCTTTAACACGTTGCAATTGTCAGGGTAGACAACTTACTCACTGTGGTGAGAATTGTAGGAACAAGTCACGCTGCATTATTCCTTTTAGAAGTACTTCCCTTCCGAACACTTTTTAATCCGTGAGTAAAATAGTGTCTATGTATTTAGCGTTGCATTCATCTCACTTGCAGCAGGGCTTTGGTGAGATAGCATCTAGAGTACTGCGTCCAGCACAGAAGGAGGTTAAATGCTTTGGAAGTAGTTCAGAGAAAGTTTATTAGACTAATGCTTGGAATGAGTGGACTGCCTCATGAGGAAAGGCTGGATAGGATGAGCCTATATCCTCTGGAATTTAGCAGAGTCAGGGGTGACTTAAATGAAACATACAAGATCCTGAGGGGACTTGACCAGGTGGATGATGAAAGGATGTTTCCTCTTGTGGGAGAATCTAGAACTAGGGGTCGCTGTTTAAAAATAAGGGGATCCCCATTTTAAACAGAAACGAGGAAATAGTTTTCTTTCTCTCAGAGGGTTGAAAGTCTTTGGAGTTCCCCTCCTCAAAAAGGCAGTGGATGCCGAATCTTTAAATATTTCTTTAAGACAGAGGTGGACAGATTCTTGATCAAGGGGTGAAAGATTAATCAGGGAAATGCGGGAATGTAGAATTGAGGTTAAGATCAGATCAGCCACAATCTTATTGAATGGTGGAGCAGGGCTCAAGGGGCTGAATGGCCTACTCTTGTTCTTTGTTTGTGTGGTCCTGTGAAAAGAAAGTGACCTTGGCTGTTTGTGGAAACAAAACTGCATTAGTGAAAATGTTGAATCATGGTTTCTGTTGTAAACCTGTCTTCGTTGAAAGGATGTGTCTGCTCCTGTACAGCTTGGGTGTGTTTGTTTTGGATGAGAAAGGAGGCAGCTTCAATTTTTTTTAAAACATTCCTAGAATCAAACTTTACATTGCAGCCATGATTTTGCAGTGCAGGGGATGCCAGATGAGGCAAAATACTTGCAATTTTCATTCTATGCTTTAATATCACACACTTGCGCAGGCATTTAAAATAACCAATTTAATTTGTGAAAATGGTACGAGACAGCTTCGTGGCAGTGTAATCAGACAGAAATTAACATTGGGCTAAAGGCAGAGACCTGAGATCAGGTAATCAAAAGTTTGATCAAAGATGCAGGTTTTTAAAAAGGTAAATGGGCAAGTTTGGGGTGGAATGCCCAGTGCTTTGGACTTGGACAGTTGAAGGCATGGTGGCCAATGGCAAGCTGAAGGAAGAAGTGGTGCACAAGAAGCTGCAGATAATCAAAAAAGGGAATAGACTCTTCCCTTTCATAGCCAGTCTGGGCAGTTGTGCCGCACAGAAGACACCCACATACCATGACTTTCTCTCAACTGATAGAGAATGTGACGTTGAAAGCCACAGCTCTCCAAGAAACCACAACCAAACAAAAGATTGTTGGATATAGAAGTGCATTACTGGGTAATAACACAATAAAGGGGTCCACCAACAGCATCACAGGCATCAACGCAGACTTACGTGGCTTACAAACCATCATTTCAATCCTAAAGCACGTTCAGGGTGAACATATTACAAACCAACCACTGTAATACACAACACAGCTGAAAACAAGAGAGCCTGGATGTGGAAAGGTTAATGAACAGCACATAACAGATCAATTAGGTAGCAGTAAATGTGAAGTTTATAGGAGAATAGGCAGCACAGAATTTAGCCCAATTGGTCTGTGCTGCACATGAACTTCTGCTCAGCTCTCTTCATCCCAACCTATCAGTAATTCTGCTTTGCCTTTCTCCGAAGTGTACTTATTTAGTCACTCTTTAAATAAAAACTTGTAGTACAGGGGGTCCCTGATTTATGAACACTGGACTTATGAACACTTGTACTTATGAACACAATGCCATACAAGGGTGTAATTTTAAAGGTCTGACATACCATCATTTCCTCCACTTATGAATGGTTATTTCATATTGTTCAGCATTGTGTTCTGACTCGTGCACAAATCAACTTGTGAACAGACTCAAGAATGGCCCACCTGTATCCGCCTTAACCAATCTCTGTGGTAGCATGTGTTATTGGAGAAAGCTATGGGATAAAACCAATCTCCTGGCACACAGATGGTCACCCAGGTGACACTAGTGAACATGAATAACCAGGTTATATTCACTGCAACTCTGGGTCTTCCACTTCTCAAAATAAACCCACAACACAGAAAGGGCCCGGAAAGGGCTAGAGCAAATAAGACTGCGCTCTATTAAGAAAAAAATCCAACAAAATAATCAGATTGGAGGTGCAAACAGAGCTCTGGATTATGTCTGTCGTTTAGCAACCATGCGTCATTATAAAAGTAGATCAGACACCAATAATAGAACTGCTCATCAATGGCTAACTGTCCTTCGGATAAATTAGTAGTCCGCAACAAGACAGAAGCTTCAAAAGTTTGAACAAAATACTCACCCAGCACATGGTTTTCTGATGAAGGATCCACATCATGTTGACATGCCTTCGTTCTCAAAGGTGCTGATGCTCCAGCGTTTCCAGCATTTGTTTGGTACAGGCGTGTCCATAGATAGGCCAGGGCTTCGGGATGTGGCTTGTAGAGGCTGGGTCTGAGGCACACAGAAGCCCAGGGGAGTAGACTCTTTGCTGTTGGGCTGCTTGCTCAGTCACAGGCCATTTCTCTACGTTACCTGCTACACACAGGAGAGAAGCAGCCCAAGAAGGTACAGGACACAGAGTTTATACTTAGACATTGGCCACAGCGGGTGTCATCCCCCTCATTGTAGGCACGTCCCACAAAGTTGAACACACACACACATACATTTGCTCACTTCCTCTTCCCTCCCCAAAAACCTATCTATAAACACGGCTAGACGATGAGGCAAACACAGGCTGCAATGTGCAGGGTTATGGGGATAAGATGTAGGGATGGGGTCTGGCTGGGATGCTCGGTGTGGACTCGATGGACCAAATGGCCTGCTTCCATACTGTAGGGATTGTACAACTTAATTGATTCTTTGCAATCCCCTCCAAACTCCCAGCTTCATGTGAATCCCACCAGTATTAATGGAGGTGATGGTCTGGTGTTATTATCACTGGACTTAATCCAGAACCCCACGTAATTGTCTGGGGATCCAAATTCAAACTCTGCCATACCAGATGGTGGAATTAGAAGTTAATGAAAATCTGGAATTAAGAGTCTAATTATGACCATGACTCTGTTATCATTTGCTGGAAAAACACATCTGGATCACTAATGCGCTTTAAAGAAGGAAGCTGCCATCCTTACCTTGTCTGCATTCATTGTGACTCCAGACCTACAGTGACAACCCTCATCCCATGAATGAATTAAAAATAAAATGGCTGGTTCACAGTGCACATTACCAGAAGCGAACTGAGGTCAGTGTTGGTTAAATCCAAAGTCTTAATTAGGCCCCAGTCCCCACCTGCCTCCCTGACAATCAGGCCTTAGCACAGAGTCTGCTTCTTTCTGGCTCTGCTTCATATACAAAAATGCAAAAACGTTTTCATCAGTTACAGGAGAATTTTATTTTCACACAGATGGCGGTGGGTATCTGGAATTCACTGCCTGAAAGAGGCAGGAACCATTATTACATTTAAAAAGCATTTAGGTGACCGTCAATCCAGAGACCCAGATAGTGTTCTGGGGACCAGGGTTCAAATCCCGCCATGGCAAATGGTGAAGTTTGAATTCAATAATAACCTGGAATTAATAGTCTAATAATGACTGTGAATCCATTGCCGATTGTCGGAAAAACCCATCTGGTTCACTAATGTCCTTTAGGGAAGGAAACTGCCATCCTTACCTGGTCTGGCCCACATGTCACTCCAGACCCACAGCAATGTGGTTGACTCTGAACGGCCCTCTGGGCAATTAGGGATGGGGCATTAAATGCTGCCTGGTCAGCAACGCTCTCATCCCGTGAATGAATAAAGAAAAAAAATGGCAAACGAGGCTATAGACCAAACGCTGGGATTAGAGTACCTAGGTGCTTGATGACCAGCACAGACTTAAAATGGACTGAAGGGCTCTTCCCGTGTTGTAACGTTTTATGACTGTAACTTAACACTGTTGGACAGCATGGACCAGGGTTCTTACATTTCTAATATGCCACTTTACAGAGGATTAAATTACAGAAGCAGGATGCCTGACACAGCAAAGGGAATTCCAATGCCACATCAAAATTTGTGTTTTTAAAAGTAAGATCACACAAAATTTTATGTTTCAAAACTGACATGAGTCTGGAAAATAAACTGGTGTGCAGATGTTGGCAACAAAAAAAATTTATTAAATACCAAAAAAAAATGAATTAAGATGCATCTGGACCAACACTTAAAATGCCAGGGTATAACAAGCTATGGACCAAGTGCAGGTAAACAGGATTGGTGCAGATTAGTGTTTGTGTGGTCAGCATAGACATGGTGGGCCAAAGGGCCTGTATCTATGCTGTATGACGCTACGAAAAGCCAGGATACAGATGTCTCTGAAAACGAAACCTATTATTTAGGTATATTGGGGGCAGAGGGGGAAGGTAGATTTTCCAACTTGATCAGAAGTGATCCCAGGACACTGATTCCACTGGCCCTTACAGGAAATGGACATCACTTCTTTCCATTGGATCCAACAGATTGAAGTTTCTGAAACTGGAAGCCAATCCATAAGTATAGTTGCCCCAGCTCACGGTGGAACTTGATACAACTTTAAATGCATTTCTTCACTTCAGTATTGCAGCAACAACACAGGGTCTTAATCTGATGATTTACAGCAGAGTTTATTCTTGTTAAAAATAAAACCTGGTTGCAGCAACAGTGAACCATTTTAAAGCATGAACTTATTTATAAAGAAGGAAATAAATACACAGCTGGTGTCTCAATTTTGGGCTTCAAAAAGAATCTAATTACTTTCCAAGATCAGCAACAAATATATACATACATGTCTAGTTAGAAACTGCAGACCACCGCACCATTGATTATTGCTTTTACATTGTCTCTACAATTCTGGGTTGGCTGTTATAAGTAAATTGCACCACAAAGTGATCACTGTTCCATATGGGTATGAGACAGGTGTAACAATGCTTGCCATAGACAACAATGATTCTAGCCAGCAACTAACCATCAAACCGAACTGCTGGAAAAGGCACTCGTGGGGATGTTTTTGTTGAGAACAGGATCTAGCTTGATGGCGACGACCTACCTTCAACACTGTCCACCCCATGGTCAGATAAGCTGCTCAACAGTCATTACCTCACCTTAGACAACAGCGACCACTTAGAAAGCTCAGCCTGTGGGACAGTAGCCCAACAACAATTAGCCCCAGAACACGAGAGAGAGAATGAGACAGAGACACTGCATACACACAGCAAAGGGAGGGAGGCATACGTACACATAGAGACAGAGACGGTGGGGTGGAAAAGAGAGAGAGATAAACAGACAGAGGGAGATAGAGAGAGCGAGAGCAAAAGCGAAAGGAGAGAGAGGGGGAAGAGAGAGAGAGAGACTAAAGATAAAAACCAGTGGAAAGAGTATCAGCAAAACTGGTCTTGAATAGTCTAATGCTAGGGAGGAAGACAGAGGAAGTCACTCAAACAAAGAGACAGGCAGACAGAAGAGACAGATATGAGAAGAGAGACAGACAGAAAACCAAACTAGGGAAAGGTAATACAAAAATGAAAAAATTGATTTGAATAATTCTTCAAGAGTCCCATAATTTGAGCACTGGGAATGCAAATTCAAAAGCATAAAAGCTCTTTTTAAATATATATCCTACATAGGGCTGTAAGAAAATTATACAACTCTCTATACCCACAATTTTGTTTTTATAAACATCAATTTTTATACAAATTATTATTTCTTCATCAGGCTGGCTCAAAACAGTTTTAAAACAGGAAACCCAAATCAGGAGTTCTCCACAATGCAGCACTGAAGTTATTGAGAAAATAAACACACTACAAAACAGGCCATCTTTAAACCATGCTCTGGAAATCAGGAATGAAGCTAAGTTAGTACCAATTTGAGGGTTCAGCAGAGTGTCAGTGCCAAGCCGAAATAGTCTGCATTTCGCACACAAGAACCTGACAAAGGTTCTCCACCGCTGCGGGGACACAACAAACTGATTTTCGCACCTTCTCCAGCAAACACATTGGAAAATTGAACTTGTTACAATCTTCTTGCACAGACACCACTCCGCCTCCCTGCCACCACCTCCCCAAAAAGGATTTACATTTTACAAAAGCAACAAAAATAGAGTTATAGGGAGAATGGTTGGTGCGCTCTGGATTGTTTTCCCTACCACCAGCCACAGACAGTTTGTCACAAAATTAAACGCATGCTCTCACATGATGTGACGCTGTGTTTCAGTAGAATACGGACTCTCCACACAGGAATCGGGCCCACACTTTTGCGTTGGGAGTTCAACAAGCCGCAGGCCACAACTCTTTTGAACCAGTCAACAGAGCTTTGCAACATTATCTGCTTGTGCAGGACCTTTGAAAGAAAGGACAGGACTGTTTGGACAGGCCATTGGGAAAACTGTACCACCGCATAATGTGCATACCCGCCAGCTGACTGTGGGCAGAGTGGGCACACAAGCAGTTATTCACAAGATAATTCTGGCAAGAGGGCAGTTGCATAAGAAAGGATACCACAAAATTTAAAAGGGAAAACTGGTTCCCTAATCATCTGCCAAATCAGAGTCAAAACTGCTTTCCACTTAAACCAAGACTTTGGTTTTAAAGATTCAGGAAGATATACTCCAATTTACTGGGTTATATAAAGATATATCTTTATGTATTACATATGTACAGGTCATTTATTTGCCTAACAGTTTTACAATGGGAATTGCCAACAGTATTTGCCAATCCACTTTATCCATTTTGAATTCCTGCGTTACTTCCGTCTCCCAATGTCCATGTGGAGATCCAAGGGCCTCTTCCTTGGTAACCGTCAATCCTAAATTGCCAAGTCTCATACGGAGGAATCCCGGATTTGTTCCCTCTCAAAGTTGCTCTTCTTCACTCTGGTCACACTTGCCAGCAAACCCGACTCAGTCACACTTCAAGAAAGCACATATCAATGAGTGAACACATCTTCCAACCAGTCTGTTGCCCTACCCCTACAAAGGCCTAACCTTGTTTTACAGATTAACATTGACATATTGTATTTAGAGTTTAATGCCATACTTTTATTTTCAAAAAAGTACAGATATTTAGCAACTTGGAGCTGTTAAACACAAAGTAGCTCCAATAGTACAAGGCAGTACTGAAAGAAGAGGTCACAATGTAGAGTCTGCATGTGGATCAACAACACGTCTTCAGATGATTTGGCAGCATGTAAACAAGGAACAGAAGAAGACAAAGGATAGATCTTTGGGCTATTGGTAGGTGGCGCTGGTGGTGTCAACAGAGAACTCATTGCAAACTGCAACTTGATAAATAAGACCAAGCTAGGGAGATCCCACACAGCTCAGGGGAGTGGAGGGGAATGGTGCAATCAGCTGTGTTAAAGACTGCTGCAGAGAGACATGGAGAGGTAGTGCAAGATGGTGACAATCACAGAGGACTGTGACTGACGAAGGCAATTTCAAAAACACCCTTAAATTCTAATGAAACAACCCTTCAGCACTGATACAGTGAAGGAAATATCTGATGGAGGTACTTTCGATTTAGTTCGATAGTGATGCAGAAGGGAAGATATTTACCAAAGTAGCAACATCTGGCGTCTTCCCCCAGTTTACCTCTTGGGAGTCTCTGTGAGAGTGTGTCATTACCAGGTACTGTATTGGGGCTACCAAACAGCTAGGTGGACCCACAACTGGCATCATACACAGCTATGGGAGCCCCCCACTTTGAGTTTTGGTATCTGTTATTTTGTGTGGGACACTCCAAGTTGTGTATTCCTTTGGTGTGGGTATACCCAGGTCAGTTCAGGGACTGGTCTGGAGAGCTATCTCTGTTGACATAAGAGTTGATGCAGTTACTTGGCAAGGCTGCCACAGAGACAGAGTGTCAGGGAGTTTACATAATCACAGTGAAGCAACAAATATAGTGACTCATGCATTTTAAATAGAAGTAGATAAATTTGCTGCACCCATCTTTCTAAGATAGAACTTGGCTACACATGGAGTAGAATTTACTGGCCTTCAACTATCCTTGCCCTTTAGAAAAATCACAATGTAAAACAAAGCATTCAGTAACCATTTTTAAACAGCAGTTTTTACAACTCTGACAACACAGTATGGAGCTAGAGGGACACAGCAGGACAGCCAGCAGAGGAGCAGGAAAGCTGATGTTTCCGGTCAGGACCCTGCTTCAGAAATTCTGCCTGGCCTGCTGTGTTCCTCCAGCTCCATACCCTGTTGTCTCTGACTCCAGCATCTGCAGTTCTTGCTATCTCTGATTTTCTACAACGCTGTAATTTTCACTGATGCGGATTTGTTTTTAAAAAAAACCAGTATACACCCATCTTAATTTTTGTAAATACAGATTAGTTCATCAGGACATCAGCAAGAATACTAACGTAAAGACAAACAATATTTATACTTTATGAGAGAGCGCAACCTGTGGAGCTAGCAGTTTCATGTTGCTACGACACAGTAGCAACACAACTTTTGGAATACTATGTCCAGTTCTGGTCTCCCTGCTATAGGAAAGATGTTGTGAAACTTGAAAGGGTTCAGAAAAGATTTATAAGGATGTTGCCAGGGTTGTAGGGTTTGAGATACAGGTAGTCCTGCTATAACGCTTGTTTCGTTAATGCAAATCAGCTGTAACGAGATTGATGAATAATGGACACTGCTTGGATAATACAAATTTTCTGCTGTACCAGTATAGTGATTTTCTATAGCGATTTCCTTATAAAGCGATTTTCTATAGCGCGAGGTCGCATAAGAACGCAACTATCGCATTCCGAGAGAACTACCTGTATGGGGAGATAGGCTGGGCCTATTTTCCCTGGCACGTCGGAGGCTGAGGGGTGACGTCACAGAAGTTTATAAAATCATGAGAAGCATGGATAGGGTGAATAGTCAAAGTATTTTCGCCAGGGTAGGGGAATCCAAAACTAGAGGGCATAGGTTTAAAGGTGAGAGGGGAAGGATTTAAAAGGGATCTAAGGGGCAACTTTTCATGCAGCGGGTGCTGTGTATATGGAATGAGCTGCCAGAGGAAGGGGTGGAGGCTGGTACAATTACAACATTTAAAAGGCATCTGGATGGGTATATGAATAGGATGCGTTTAGAGGGATATGGGCCTAATGTTGGCAAATGGGACTAGATTAATTTAGGATATCCGGTCGGCATGGATGAGCTGGATCGAAGGGTCTGTCTCCGTGCTGTACATCTCTAGGACTCTAAGTGGCGTTTACCACCACACCAAAAAGATGTTCTGCTTATCACACAAATGCGTAACATGCTCTATGTATTTCACTTCTCACGTCAAGCTGGGGACACCCCAAAGACTGGCTGCTCATATTAAACAGCACATCCCTTTGACTGCTTGTGACAGGCAAGGTACTTACAATCTCCAACCAGCCTCTGCTTATAAAACTCTAAACACAGCACCCAATATTGGATAGGATTTGGCAATTGGATTACATTTGCTAAATAACCATGAGCATGAACTTGGATGATAGTAAAATGGAGGGTATGCAGGGTAGTTTGATCTTAGAGTAGGATAATAGGTCGGCACAACATCATGGGCCGAAGGGCCTGTACTGTGCTGTAATGTTCTACGTTCTATATTAACAATTACACAGACAACCAATTTATGATTGCGTCAGTCAGACTGCAGTGTGACACACTTATGTGAATTGGAAGTTACTTATGTTAATAAAAGGCCTGTTCTTGGCAGACAGAAAGAACATGTACACACATTGCACCAATTTCAATTGGACAAAATGGGCGACCATAATTCTCTCGTTCTTCCTCAGAGCAATGACTTGACCAATCATGAGTCAACATGGCTGGTTAAAATTTGAACAGTTTGGCAGTTAACCTGCCAGTGATCATCTACTGATGTACGAAGGCAATATCTTTACTGATCACATTCCATTTGCCAACCTATCAGCACACTCTCAAAAGAATGAAAAACTTTGTTCCCCTTTACGTTGGTATTTCTTGCAAATGTCCTGACTAGTCCAAGTCAAAAAGCTTCAAAAATGTGTATTTTTTTAGCAGAACTCAATCCAGTACTACCACAAGACAAAAGTAATCTTAGCATGTTGCAAAGCAAGATTAACTTTATAGTGGATTATACAGGGCATGACTAAAGTTCAAACAAAAACAAAATATATAGAATCCCTACAGTGTGGAAACAGGCCCTTCGGCCCAACAAGTCCACACTGACCCTTGGAGCATCCCACCCAGACCAATACACCTGTAACCCACCTAATCTACACATCCCTGAACACTACGGGAAATTTAGTGTGGCCAATCCACCTAACCTGCACATCTTTGGACTTCGGACTGCGGGAGGAAACTGGAGCACCTGGAGAAAACCCACGCAGACACGGGGAGGATGTGCAAACTCCACACAGACAGTCACCCGAGGTTGGAATCGAAGCCGGGTCCCTGGTGCTGCGAGGCAACAGTGCTAACCACTGAGCCACCTTGCCTGGCTCATACATCCTTACAGCTGCAATAACATGACATCCTGCACACATATTTGAGAATCAGTGAGACTGCCTACAATCACGTTGTCAAGAAGTAGGCTACTCAGTCAGGCCTGTAGTACTTCTTTGAAAAAATTATCCAGCTTCAGCCCACCTCTGCTCTTTCTACCTAACCCCGCAAATATATTCCTCCTTTAAGCATTTATCCAATTCGGCAGTATCTTTCAGATTGGAATCTGCTTCCACCACCCTTTCAGGATGTGCATTCCAGATTCTTATTGTTTTCTTAAATTTCAGTTCGCATTAACCATTTATCTACAGGGATGTTAAAATGTGGGATAAGTGCTTGTAAGTACAGAGAAAAGGAAATAGTACTAATCATGGGTCATCGGAGTTTTATGGTTCAAAACTGGTTGCAAGAATCACACTGGTAGATAAGACAGTCAGCTTTTATGTGGAGGAGATGTTGACATAGTGATAATGTCAGAGGTAGCAATCAAGTAGTCCAGGCTAACACTAAGTTCAAATCTCACAGTAGTAGCACACAGAATTTAATTAAATTCAATGAATGAAATCTAGAATGTAACGCCAAGTATCATTCATGCCGACTGAAACTATCACCAAATGTTGCAAAAACATCTTGTGCATTAATGTCCTTCAGGGAAGGAAATCTGCTATCCTTTACTTGCTCATCATATATTCAGTAGGACGAGGTGGTAAGTAGAAGAAAGGAGTTACCACATAGCTTGTAGGAAACATTCCTAGCAACATTGACTGAATGTTGGGAACATGCTTACCATCGGAAGTGTTTGGTCACCAATATCCTCAGGGAAGGAACTCTGCCATTTTTTACCTACATGTGAGACCAGAGCTACAGCAAAGTGCTCGACTCTAAACTGGCATAACATGCCACTCATTTCAAATGAAATTAGAGATGGGTAATAAATGCTGACTTTGACAGCAACATCCAATAGGAGAATGAATAAATAAAGAATTTGTCATATGCACTGGTTTAAAAAGAAATGTTAACCCTTCTGTCCTCCTGGAAGGGTCCACTGGAATGCCCAGCTGTTGTTATTAATGCAGCCAATAATGTTTAATCAATTGTTACTGAGAATGTGCCCAGTTACTTACACTTCATCCATTGTGACATCCTCCTCATCCTGAGGGAGCTGTAAGTAGGGGTTGTTGGAGGCTGGCCGAAACTTGTACCCAGTCAGCACAAAGAACACCAACGTTGATGCCTCCACTAGAAACTAACGAGTTGAAAATAAAACAAAATCAGAAAATAAATTACAGGGCATAAAATGCCAAACAAATCAGAGGTCAGAGCTCTTACTTGTGTAGCCAGTACAATTTGACTGAAATCTCTCAGTCTGGCACAATAAATTGAAGACTTTCAAGATACAGGGTGGGAATTGAGTTTCTGCCATCCCTAATAAACAGCAAAACTAGAAACCATCCCTGACTTAAACCAAATAACAGCATAGCAATTGTCCACTGATTGCACTGTTTCAGAAGAATCTTAAAATTAAACTGGGATTTTTTTTTCCCAAAACGTTACATGGGCACGTACACTCTAAGACATTTAAATGTTTTCCAAGAAAATAGCTACTGCACAACAAAAAACATGGACGGTGCTCAGCATGGTTTTCTGTGTATAAAATCAGGATTAAACAGTTCAATTAAAATGCCTTATGATTCACCATTTCCAGCTGTACTAATAAAACTGCACCAGGTTTTCAGTCAAATGTGTCGCGGAATCATGTTAACGTAAGGAAGAAAACTAATTAGCTTCTATAACGATGCCTATTTGCAGTGGTTCAAGAAAGAAATTTATTCACATTCATGAAATTAATTAGAGGAGAAACTTAAACAAGTTTCATTTTGGATAAATGGTGCTATTTCAAGAAAGACTTGCGCCAGTTTGCCCAACTATTCCTCGCTTTTAGTGTAGGGCATGTAGCAATCAAACCAGTTGTCGAGGTTTTTCAACAAATAAATCAATAATGTTTTCACAACATAAAACCCGAATACGAAAGAACACTTGCTCCACAAAGGCTCGTCTTTTCAACTTCCCAACACTCTCAAGTAGCTGTGCTATCTGACAGATTTTACTAAAATGTTTATCCCTTGCACAGCAAGAGGTTGCTCCTAATACCTGATTTAAATGTATTTCTCAAACATGTATGTGCTTAATTTTTAGTGCTATAGTCCCCCAGATTTTAAAGTAATATTCTGGGTTTAACTTATTTAAGATATTTAATATACAAGGTCAACCCTGAACTCCTCTTCAAATCTTGCTCAGCTTTCTCCTGCTGTTTCTAACAAACTCTTCTAGCTCGCTCATAGAATCATAGAATCCCTACACAGTGTGGAAACAGACCCTTCAGCCCAAGCAGTCCAAGCAGTCCACACCACCCTCAGAGCATCCCACCCAGACCCAGCCCTATAACCCATCTAATCTACACATCTCTGAACACTACGGGCAATTTAGCATGGCCAATCCAACTAGCCTGCACTTTGGACTGTGGGAGGAAACCGGAGGACCTGGAGGAAACCCACACAGACACGGGGGAGAATGTGCAATCTTCACACAGACAGTCATCCAAGGGTAGAATCGAACCCGGGTCCCTGGTGCTGTGAGGCAGCAGTGCTAACCACTGAGCTACTGTGCCACCCTATGACACCATAGACCATTCCTCTGACTTTAGCCTTTTATACATTCCTTTTTTAGTCATCCTGGCAGCCACCCTTCAGCTCATTAGATCCCAGATTTGGTATTCCCTCGCTGAACCTCTGCTTCCCTTCTCCACCTTTTGGACACCCAATTCTTCTCAAACTTTCTAACCTCTGCTCTTCCTCAACATCATTATATATTCCATTAGGGATATTTTTCCAAGATAAAAGGCACTATTGAGTTGCACTCCCAAAGTATATTTCCTTTGTACTGAGAGACATTCTTGTTGATTACCTTAATAAAAAGCAAGCCCCAATTAATGACCAAAGTTCCATGTACATAATTCAATAAACAGAAGTATAAAAAAAATTACAAGTTGAAACATTAAAAAGTCTAAACCTTGCAGTAATTCCCATTTACATCATTATTTTAGAATGAAATACAAGCACAATTTATATTCCAGCTTTATAGTGAAAACATACATTTGGCACTACTTGCTTTTCCACAGTTGGCAAAATTTGGAACGACTAGAGCCAAAGTTCCAATCTCCAGTAGCTTGAGGAGATTGACTGCCCCTTGACAATCTTCCTGCATCTGTCAGACTAAACTAGCACATTCCATTATTGTGCTGTTACACTTCCTTATCCTACATTTCGCTTATCACAAACTTACTTACATTGTACATCCACTGCCACTGAAACGGAACAGTGAACTTAAGAAGAATAGCGATGATTCTGGTGAAATATATATAACAAACAATCTGTGAAAAGACAAATTAGCAATTACTAGAAACATTTTCATCTCAGTCCTAAAATAGTCAACTCCCTTTCCTGAAACTGCAACCCCTCTAGTTTTAGGCTCCTCAATGAGGGGAAACAGACCCTTGGTGTCTGCCTTGCCAAGCCCTCTTAAGAATTTTACAGACTCCAGCAAAGCCTTTGACAAGGTCCCACATGGAAGCCTGATAAAGAAGGTAAAAATACTTGGGATCCACGTTTGGGGGGAATGAATAATTTTGTGGATGGCATGAAGCTTGTCCAGTTGTTTGACAGTGGATCTAGAAGGTACAGGAGGATTTAAATGGATTGGTCAGATAGGCAGATCAGAGGCAGGTGGAATTTAACTCTGAAAAGTGTGGGATGATACACTCTAGACAAAGTAACAAGACAAGGAAGTACTCAACGAATGGCAGGATATTAGGAAATTCAGAGGAACAAAGGGATCTTGGGGTACTTGTCCACACATCCCTGAAGGTGGCAGGACAGATTATTAGGGTAGTTATAAAGGCTTATGGGACACTTCCCTTTATCGACAATGGCACAGATTACAAGTGTAGGGAGGTTACTTTTGGAGTTGTACAGACTACAGTTAGGCCACAGCTGGAGCACTGAGTGCAGTTCTGGTCACAACACTATAGAATTGCACTGGAGTGTGTGTAGGGGAAATTCACCAGGATGTTGGTTGGGGTGGAGCATTTTAGCAATGAAGAGAACTGGATCAGCCCAGGTTACTTTCTTTACAGCAGAGAAGGCTGAGGGGGGACCTGACTGAGGTGCATAAGATTAGGAGAAACACGTACAGGGTGGATAAGGAGCAGCTGTTTTGCCCTAATTGAAGGGTCACCAATGAGGAGGTATAATTTTAAAGGGGAAAGGCAGGAAGTTTTGAGGAGAATTGAGGAAAGTTATTTTCACCCAGAGGGTGGTGGGGATCTGGAACACACTGCCCAGGAGTGGTTTTTCAGAAGGGAAACATCACAACATTTAAAAAGTACTTAGATGATCACTTAAAATGTCATAACATTCAAGGCTATGGGCCAAGAGCAGGAAAGTGGGATTGGTGTAGATTTAGAGCAGTTTTGTCGGTGCAGACTCAATGGACTGAAGAGTGTCTATGATTTTTTTAAAACCTGGAGTCTGTAATAAATATAGTGGGCCTCTGCCCTCCAATGTTGCATTCCATTTACCTTTATGTACCTCAAAGCATAACATGATAACATAGCAACAGGAAAAGGTGTTGAACACATGGGCTCTGCTCCAACACTGAACAAAATTATGGCTGATCTTCACTTTTCTGCCAGTCCCATAGCTCTACATTTCCTCAGTCTAAAATCTATCAATTTCACTCTCTAATATATTAAGTAACTAAGCCTCCATGGGATCAGGGCAAATAGGAGGCATAGGCATTCCACCCATTGAGCCTACTCCACCACTGAACTGGATCATGGCTGATCTTCCACCTTATCACCCTGCCCTTGACAGCTTTAAAATCTAGGAATCTATCAAGCTCTGACTTGAATAGCCCACTAAAGTACAGATTTCAAACATTCAAAGAATGGAGAAATTTTTCAACTGTCTTAAAATGGCAAACTCCTTATCCTGAAACTACAATCCCCCTAGTTTCAGGCTCCCTAGTGAAGGGAAACAGACTCTTGGTGCTTACTCTGTCATTTCACTAGCAAGGGCATCCACAAAAGTCTAACCAACAACCCTCATTGATAAGGCTAGATCACTCTCCATCGACGATGTGGTTAGCCTCACCATCTGTAGCAGTAATCTCAAATGGAACCAAAATGCTCATGGCACCCCGAAATCTGCTTTCCAAAAGGTTGCATTGACTTCTGACCCAAGTCTGCCCATCAGAGGTTAGAGCATTAATCCCATGCACGGGAATGTTTAAGAAGTTCTCACTGTGCCAAGCAGGATCCAGGGGAAATCAAACCGAAGCCCATGTGGTAAACAAACATATACATCTCACATAATGACAGTGCACAAGTACCCACCATGACATAAAAATGCCTGAAGAGTTTCAATTTGGCCAGATTCATTGCAGCTGCAGATAAAGATCAGGAGAAAGAGTAGAATTAGTGATGAATTACCAGTTTCATCATTCTCTCAGTTGTGCAGCAAAATTCCTGGTCTCTCCCTTTAACTGGTTTTTCCCAGGGACAATGACTCAGACTGCAGTCCCTTTGCCATCAGTGGTGAGGACATCTGTACAATGGGTACTGGTCCAATATTCCAGCATTGGGCATCACAAACCACCCCATGATCAACATGTTCACACTCTAATTAAGTGATTTGGATTGATTATTACTATCATGTGTATCGAGGTACAGTGAAAAGCGTTGCCTTACGTGCTCTGCAGACAAATCGTATAAGTGCTGCCTAGCCAGTGACGCCCTCATCCCGATAATGAATTAAAAAAAACACAAACTGTATCTCACAGTTCATTGGGTTATTTTCCGATATAGCTTTAATAAAGAACAGAACTAATCAATAATAACCAGCTACTGCCCTCCACTTCACTGTCAGGCTAATCAAACTCACCTTTACCATCCGTGCTTGAGGCCTCCTGCAAGTGCCTAATTGACCTGAAAAACACAGAAGATCAAAATCAAGTTGAACCAACGATGTTCCCTGCTTTCATTACTAAAAGTCAGTAACTTGAATTACAGTCAAAAACTAAAGAACTGTGGATGCTCGAGATCTGAAACAAAAGCAGAAATTGGTGGAGAAACTCAGTAGGTCTGGCAGCATCTGTGGAGACAGAAAGCAGAGTCAGCGTTTCAGGTCCAGTGATTGTTCTTCAGAACTGAAGAAGGGAATCACAGTGCCTTGTGTGCACAAGACACATGCATCAGATCCATGAAACTCAATTTATGGGCCCATCAGAATGTTCTCTGGGTAACTCCACACAGGGGAGCCATACCATTACAGAACTGATTATCCCTTGTACACTTCACGGATGCACGGTCTCAATCTGCTTTGAGAGCAGGCGTAGAGAAAATAATGAAATGAAGTTTCTGAAGAAACCTATGAAAATGTATCAGAGAGCTACAGTGATGAATTATCCATGTCCTACCACCAAGTGGAGCAAGGGGACAATATAACATTCAACCGTCACTGCTCTTCTCATACCACAGAAGAAACAGCTGAGAATCAGAGCAACCAGCACAAGACATCCATGTCACTGTTCACGCTTCCACCAGAGTCTCTGCCTGCTCCTTGTCAGCAGAATGTTGTTGACTCCAACTGAATCCGTATTTAAGAGTTGCCCCCTTCGTTTCTATTCACACTTCACTTTGTCATATTCTCACCACTCTCACCGTAAAGAAGTCTCCCTGACCTCCTTTCTGGATTTATCTTGCAGCTGCTAGTTTTGGACTCTCCCCACAAGTGAATACAGCTTCTACAACATCTACCACAAGCAAATTTCTTTCATAATCATGAGGACGTCTGGGAAATCACACCCCGGTCTCTTCAAAGACAAACCTTTGTCGATATTTAATTCCACCTAATTTTGGTTAAGCTCAAAGCTATAAACTCTAGGCTCTGAGTCCACAGGTGGACTGATTGCATGATGGGAAAATCTAAGTCAACTTCAATTCTACTCACTGCATAAATGATGTTGTAATGTTTCACCCAGACCAGGATGTCACCCAATCGGAGTGATAACATTTCCTGAAGTTTCTTTACAAATATTAATGGGCATTTTAATTGGCAGATGTGTCCAGTGGCTATAAAAGAGAATGCTAAGGAGTTATTTGGTCAAACTTTAAGATATTTGCAGTGATTGAAACAAGGTCAGCAGGTGGATCTTATAGAATAGGAGCTGTTAACCTGGTCCAATCAAGGAGCCCGGGCTGACAGTGAACAAGATGCCTGACAGTCCTGTTTTTGAGAGCTGCCTCTTAGGGAGATGGATCAGTGTCAAGGACTGTAAATAAAGGGCGGCTTGGTAGCAGGATACCAACCGCTGTGGAGTTTTTTCAATATTAAAAGGTCTGTTTGGAAAGACCGAGAGAAATTACTTTTGCTGGTTGGCGAGTCTAGCAGGAAAAGTCGTAACCTATGAAGTTCAGGCAGACCTTTCAGAATTGAAATTAGGAAACATTCCGACACGCAAAGAGCAAACGATTACATGACTTGAAAATAGAAATGCAAGGGAGAGGACGTCTTTCGTATATGTATTTCATAGATTTGCAAAGAATATTTACCAAACAACAGGAAACAGGATCGCTCCACAGCAAATAAGATCCACCAGGAACAGAATCTCCTTCCACAAGGCATATTCGCTCGTCCCCTCTTCTGTCGATTCAATGATGATAAAGGCTGTATTTGCTAACACCTTAAAAGACAACAGAAAAGGGAACTTAACTTTTCCATTGCCGTCCTCCCACAGTATTTTTATTTAACAAAGATTAAGAATTAATAGTTGCACTGCACTTCATCTGAATGGGGTCCAGTCAGGTGCCTCTCGTCACTTCCTACCGGGTACTATCACTGTGAAAACACAGTCTAAAGCATTGCTGAATTGAACTACACCTGCCACCTGCTGGCCCAGTTACAAAGGAATTAAATCCTTCCCAGATGATTGCAATTTTTCAATTGCCCAACTTCTTTTGCCATCATCTGCAAATACGGTGCTCTGCTGAAGATAATGTAGTCTGCAAAGCCAGAATTCTAACAACAAACTTGAAATTGCTGGTTTACATTGCCCAAGTAAAATACCATTTACTGCAGGCCTTACCTAATTTTTAACCACTAAATTTAAACAAAGAACTGTGGATCCTGGTGATCTACAACAAAAACAGAAACTCAGCAGGTCAGACAGCATCCACTGACACAAGTTGAGTTATAGAACAAAGAACAGTACAGCACAGTACAGGCCCTTCGGCCCACGATGCATTCCACGCCCCTACCACTCTCCGAGTAAAGAACCTACCTCTGACGTCTCCCTGATATCTACGTCCTTTCACTTTAAAACTATGTCCCCTCGTAAAAGCTACCTCCACCCTAGGAAAAAGTCTCTGGCTGTCTACTCTATCTATACCTGTGATCATTTCGTACACGAACGTTTGAGTCCAGTGACCCTTCTTCAGTGTCTTGCCAGGTGTGCCAAGTTTCTCCAGCAAATTCTGTTCTTGTTTGCTTCTTTTTTGTTAATCAAATGTTTTCAATCCACTTTTACATTTTACCTCTCAATTCAGGTCTGACGTTGTCAAGGCAGTATGGAAAGCAAAGTGAAAATGTTTGATTTGGACGACATACTTCTGTCACATATGGTTATTATGGAGGCAATCTGGACAGTCATTCTGAACCAGAGGGCACCTCTCAGACACCAAAATACATCCAATTTCTTTGGCTCAGTCATTTCATAGGATTCTCAAAGGCCACCTGAACAGTTAGGCAACACTGGGTTCAATACCATTCCCTGGAGATCATCAGGGCTGGTAGTCAGAGTCATACAACATGGAAACAGACCCTTCAGTCCAACCAGTCCATGCCGACCACAATTCCAAACAAAACTGGTCCCATCTGCCTGCAATTGGTCCATATCCTCCCTAAATATTTCCTATTCATGTACTTATCTAAAATGTCTCTTAAACGTTGTAACTGCGCCCACATCCACCAATTCCTCTGAAAGTTCATTCAACATATGAACCACTCTCTGTGTAAAAATTTTGCCCCTCATGTCTTTTTTAAATCTTTCTCCTCTCACCTTAAAAATATGTCCCCTAGTCTTGAAATCCCCCAGCCTAGGGAAAAGACACCTGCCATTCACCTTATCTAGATCCCTCGTTATTTTATAAACCTCTGTAAGGTCATGCCTCAACCTCTGACGCTCCAGGGATAAAAGTCCCAGTCTATCCAGCCCCTCCTTATAACTCTAACACTCCATTCCCAGTAACATCCTGGTACATCTTTGCTGAATCCTCTCCAGCTTAATAACATCCTTCCTGTGACAGAGCGACCAGACTGGACACAGTACTCCAGAAGAGGCCTCAAAAAAAGTAGACTTTCTGAAACATGTCATTTGAAGAAAATTGTGAACCATTCTGAAAGCAGAACAGCCCCATCCCGCCTGTCTATTTTAATATGTTCCTCTAAAATCTGGAAGATATTTTCAACAATCTAACAATCCACTACAAATATTGGCCATGTTTGTTATGAGTCCAACCTTAGATTTGAACTATACAAGACACGGGGATTATCTGATTATGAAGAACTGTCCACAAATTGGTAATGTCCCTTGTATTCCCATGCCCCACTGCCTCCAAAATGCAAACCATCCAACTGATGAGCACCACAACATACAATATTATTGTTGTTGTGCAGTCAACAGACTAGCTTGCCATTAGCACAGTTATCTACTGCATAGCCTTAGAATGATACAATTTTACAGTTCAGAAGGAGGCCATTCAACCCATCCTGTCTGTACCAGCTCCCAAAACAGCTACCCAGCTAGTCCCACACTCCAGCACTATCTCTGTAGCCATCTAACTTCAGCCCTTTCAAATATATATCCAATTCTCTTTTGAGACCTCTTATGGAATCCGCCTTCAATTCTCTCTCAGGCAGTGTATTCCAAATCCTAACAACTCTCCAAGTAAAGAAGTTTCTCTTCATCTCACTTCTAGCTCTCTTGCTGACAATCTTGAAACTGTGACCCCTAGTTACTGACATACCAACTAGTGGAAAGAGAATATCCTTCTCTACCCTGTCAAAATTGTTCATCATCGTGAACATCTCAATAAGGTAACCTCTTAATCTTCTCTGCTCCAAGGAGAACAAGTCCAATTTCTCTAATCTTGCCTTGTATCCAAAATCCCTCATTCCTGGTATCATTCTAGTAAATCTCCTTTGAACTCTCTCCAGGGCTTTAACACCCTCCCCTTAAATAAGGTGCTCAGAACTGAACAAAATATTCCAAATATGGCCTGGCTAATCATCTGTAAAGGTGTAGCATCACTTCTTTGCTTTTATATTCTATGCCTCTATTTACTAATGCAAGGATCCTACAAGTGTTCTTAACAACTGTTTCAACTTGCCTGGCCATCTTTAGAGAATCATGTATGTGAACTCCAAGGTCCCTCTGCTCCTGTATTCCCTTCAAAGTTGTACCATTGAGCCTGTGTTGTCTCTCCATGTTTCTTCTGTCAAAATGCCTTACCTCACATTTCTCGGCAATGAATTTTATTTGCTAGGCACCTGCTTATTTGGCCGACTTGTCAATGCCCCTCTGAATTTGCGCAGCATCATCCTCACAATTCGCTGCTCTCCCTAGCTTAGTATCATGCGCAATTTTGCCCTCAACTCCCATCTCCAAATCATTTATATAAATGATAAAAGGCAAAGGTCCAAACACCGATCCTGGGGAACACCACTTTCAACTCGTCTCCAGTTTGAGAGATTCCCATCTATACGTATCCTCTGTTTTCTATCTTTTAGCCAACTTCCAATCTATTGGAAATCCCAAACATTTCTAATTCGCTAACCAACCTTCCATGTGGCACCGTCTCAAATCCTTCCTGAAAGTCCAAATGTACAACATCCATAGCACCACCCTCATCCACTGCCTATATCATCTCATCAAAGAACTCAACTGTCCAAATAATTATATTTTTATCACTACCGGCTGCTCCTTGATTTCCAAAGTACCAGGCTTCTGCCGTGGGTCTTCGTGTTTTACATAAACATATTAAATCGATTAAATGTTTTTACAACTATTCTTGTAACAAGAGAGGAATCAAGGAGTTTTGTAACATCATTTTTAGTCCTGGACACCAGTGGATTGTTCTCCCGAAATGGTTTTAGTGGTGATGTGTAACTTGGGTATTTGTTCAAACCATTATCGATTTTAATAGTTGACATTAAAAAGGTGAAGTGCAGCTTGATGCAATGATACAGTGTTACAGAGCAGCAATGCCTCAGCTCAATTCCATGTAATGAATTGCTGGACTCAGGAAGAGCAACAATTTAAGATGCTGGGGAATTTTTTTCTGATTTCTTGGCAGGCTGGGTGATGGGAGGCAGAAACACTGAGCATTGGGGACAAATAAGGCACCTCAAATTGTAACAGCTGCTGTCTACCCCACGAGCCCGACTGGGAAAAGGGGACTGGACAAGATTGGCTCCATCATGGATGGCCTCACCCTCCTCCCCATGAAAAAATGCCCCACTGATACTTTGTAAGAACTTATTTTAAAAAAAAGGCCAAATTGACAACCTACAAGATAGCCCAGTGACTGTGGAATCAGGAGTATGGAAATAAGAGGGAGAACAGTGTTGGAACACAAAAGTCACAAAGGAACAGGAAGCGATTTTCTTCGTGACTTATAAAAGTTGAAGCAAAATATTTGCGAGCATCAATCAATTTTAAAATCATCTACTTAGCACTGCAAAACTCCTTGCAGTTCTCAAAACTATACACATTTAACAGAGGAATTTCAGTCCAGAGTAATTTAATTCTTTTTTACCTGAAGAGGAATCACGATCATAAAGATCTTTTTGTCTTTATCTGACAGGATATATTTTATAAAAGCCCATCCTGTGCCGATCAAAGCCAAAGTAATAAACAGCAGGGCACCTTTCAATCTGCAGAACAAGGTGGGATATGAAGTTCAAATTGTTACCATCACTTTAAAAGAAGCATCCTTTTTAAAAGTATTTTGCATATGGCTTTTAAACTTGATTCAAGAAAAGATTTCCATTGACACATTATGTCTTTCACAATCTTGGGACCTCTCAAGCCACTCTCTACCCTGTTGCAATGTTAGGGAACACTGTAAAATTTCTGCACACTACAAAGTGAGCTACCACAAACAGCAATGACCAGATAATACGTTTCGGTCATGCAGGTTGAGTGGTCAACACACAGGTAGCAAGTCTTCTGCCCTTCACCAAACAGTGCCCTGCGGAGAGTGTGGACAGAGCTTTGGTTTAGTATCTCAGCCAAAAGACAGTACCTCCAACAGTGTGGCTCTCCCTCAGGACCTGCACTTATGACTTTGACTTGTAAATGAGAATGCTGCTCAAAGAGGCACAACTAACACCAAAACAACAGTAGGAACAGAAAGCAAAGGGAGTTAATGTGTTCAATAGTCAGCCAAGGCTCTCTGAATGGAAGCCCAGAGCTCTTCCAACAAGTTGAACCACACCCTCTCCTTCAAACATCCAAATAAATACTTACAGATGAGTAATGTAGTACATCACAGCCCAACCTTCGATCGCTGATCCTTTAACAGCAATGAAATAGTAGTTGATCTGGAAAAGAGTAAATGAATAAAGATTGGAAACAGAACTGGAGATAAGACAGGTAAACATCAAACAATTACAGCCAGCGTACAACGTGGCATAATGGTAATATCACTGGACTAGAAACTCAGAGGGCCATGATATTGCTCTGGAGACAAACACAGAATTTGCTGGAGCAACTCAGCAAACCTGGCAGCATCTAGAGACAGAATTATACAGCACAGAAACAGATCCTTCAGTCCAACTCATTCCTGCTGACCAGATATCCTAAATTAATCGAGTCCCATTTGTCAGCATTTGGCCCATATCCCTCTAACCCCTTCCTATTCACGTACCCATCCAAATGCCTTTTAAATGTTGTAATTGTACCAGCCTCCACCACTTCCTCTGGCAGCTCCTTCCATACACGCACCACCCTCTGCATGAAAAAGTTGCCCCTTAGGTCCCTTTTAAATCTTTCTCCTCTCACCTTAAACCTATGCCCCTCTAGTTTTGGACTCCCCTACTCTGGGAAAATGATCTTGGCTATTCACTCTATCCATGCCCCTCATGATTTTATGAGCCTCAATAAGGTCACCCTCAGCCTCCGACGCTCCGGGGAAAACAGCCTCTCCTTATAGCTCAAACCCGCCAAGCCCAGCAACTTCCTTGCAAATCTTTTCTGCGCTCTTTCAAGTTTCACAACATCCTTCCGCCAGCAAGGAGACCGGAATTGAATGCAGTATTCCAAAAGTGGCTTAACCAATGTCCTGTACAGCCGCAACACGACCTCCCGACGCCTATACTCAATGACCATCTTTGGAGAAAAAGCAGAGGTTGTCACTGAAGGGTCACTGGGCCCGAAACGTTAACTTGGCTTTCTCTCTCCACAGGTGCTGCCAGACTTGTTGCATTTCTCCAATTTCTGTCGTTGTTTCAGATTTCCAGCATCTACAGCTCTTCATTTTATTGATCTGGGGACATGGTTCAAATCCCACCAAATCAGCGAGAAGTTAAATTACATGGATAAATCCAGAACTTAAGAAGCCAGTTTCAGTAACAATAGCCATGAAATTATTGTCGATGGTCAAAATAAAAAGATCTAGTTCACTAATAGCCTTTAGGAAGGAAATTTGCCATTGTTGCCTGGTCTGGCCTACTGCCCTCTAAAATAGCCAGGCACATTACTCAGTTCAAGGGTAATTCGGAATGACAATAAATACTGGCTTTTCCAATGACATCCACATTCCATGAAAGAATTTTTTAAAAGGCTGGATGCTTCCCATGAAACAGCAGTAGTCAGGTTCACCATTTTTGAAAATAATAATATTTTTGTTCTGCTCTTATTTTATCCAGTTTTTTTTTTTAGAAAGTGCGGGACTGGGAGCAATAGGATGCTTTGAAGAACAGCCCTGCAACACATAGATCTCTGCTCATCCCTTACCTATGCATTTGTTAGAAGTGTAAAAAGTGGTAAGCAAATGGAAACATAAAAATAAAATACTGCAGATGGTGGAAATCTGAAATAAAAAAAACAGGAAATGCTGAATATACTCAGCAGGTCAGGCAGCTTCTGTGGGGAGAAAAGCCATGATGTTGTTTCAGGTTGGTGCCCTTTCATCCAAACAGTTCTGATAAAAGGTCATCAATTTGAAGCTTTACATCATTTTTTACCACTGGGTTCGCAGTACATAAGCACAGGAAGGCACAGAAACTTGTATTCACAGTGGTAACTTTGCAAGGAGTCATAAACAAGTCATGTGATAAATACCTTAGATTCCATCAATATATAGAAAACACAATATTTTGCTCTATATCTCTAGGAACACAAGTGTATATCATACATAGCTTTAAAAAATATGCATTAAAAAACTGTTTGATGGTTGCACAATTGGGCGGCATAGTGACTCAGTGGTTAGCACTACTGCCTCACAGCACCAAGGATCTGGGTTCAATTTCACCTTGTGTCTGTGTGGAATTTGCACATTCTCCCCGTGTCTGCATGGGTTTCCTCTGGGTGTTCCAGTTTCCTCCCACAGTGCAAAGATGTTCGGAGGGTTAGTGCGGGCTCGATGGGCAGAATGGCCTGCTTCCACACTGTAGGGATTCTAATATTGCAAGGTCCTTTCCAATGTTGGGGAGACAGTGGCACAGTGGGTAATCTCATTGGATTTGTAATTCAGTGGCCAAGCTAATCATCTGGGGAGATGGGGGTGGAATTTAAATTCAATTAATAAATCTGAAATATAAATGTTAAGCTGTGGTGGTTAAACACAACAAATATCACGTGTGGTAGTGTCCCTACCTCTGGACAAGATATCCAGGTTCAAGTCCCTCACACCCTGGAGATGGTGTCTCAGCAGGCTGATTAGAAATAACAATTCCAGGCTGCAAGTGCTTGCCTGGCTCAGCTTCACTTTTGGGCCACTGCATTTAAACTTAATCCAACGGTAGAGCCGATTCAGTGTACTTTGAGTGGAAACCGAAGACAAGCTGTTGACTTTAAAGATTCGCCACCAATATTTAGCTGCATCAATAGAATTATACTTACTGCATGGAACAGTATGGAGATGGATTTGGTGAACGCCAATGCAGCCATCAACCAGTGGATTTTAAATACACTGCTCCTGGGAGAAACAGCTATGATTAGGGTATAGCAGGCACTGATAGCAACAAGTGAAACAAACACAGACATTGAGATTAGGTAAAGTTGGCACAAAGAAACACAAACCCATTGTCTAGCAGATCAGAAATATTGCCCTCATTTCCTTACACCAGCCTCTTGAGCAGTTAGTGTCTGCTACAGTCCTCAGAAAAATTTATTTTTGATGCATGTATGCAGTTTCTGCTTTCTTTTTCTTATTTAGAGTGATACATAAAATCCATTCCCATCCTAATTAGTCAGCATCCCATTACACTGAAACACCAAGTATTAACTTTGATGAGTGAACTTTCCTCAATGGGGCGGCATGGTGGCTCAACGGTTAGCACTGCTGCTTCACAGCACCAGGGACCCAAGTTTGATTCTAGCCTTGGATGACTACGTGGAGTTTTGTACATTCTCCCCATGTCTGCATGGGTTTCCAGTGGGTGCTTCAGTTTCCTCGCACAGTCCAAAGATGTGTGGATTAGGTATTTTGCCCATGCTAAATTGCCCCGCAATAAACAGGGTCGTGCAAGCTAGGTGGATTAGCTATGCTAAATGCAGGGTTATGGGAATAGAGCGGGTCTGGAAGGGATACACGTCATTGGGTTAGTACGATTCGATGGGCTAAGTGGCGTCTTTCTGCAATCAGGTAAATCTGGGGGCGGCATGGTGGTTCACTGGTTAGCACTGCTGCCTCACAGCGCCAGGGACCTGGGTTTGATTTTACCCTTGGGTGACTGTCTGTGTGGAGTTTGCACATTCTCCCCATGTCTGCATGAGTTTCCACTGGGTACTTCAGTCCAAACATGTGCAGGTTAGATGCTAAATTGCCCTGTAATAAGCAGGGATATGCAGGCCAGGTGGATTAGCCACGGGAAATGCAGGGTTACAGGGATAGGGTAGTGGGGGGTGAATCTGGGTGGGATGCTTTGTGGACGGTCGGTGTAGATTCGATGGGCCAAATGGCCTGCTTCGCCACTGCAGGGATTCGATGATTCTAACAGCAGATCACACGTTACAGCTCCATGCCTAACTGTTCACGCCACCCCTTCCTTTCAGTTTCAGTCTGTGCAGCGACAGCAAGATAAACGGAAAATATTTTAAATGTAACAGGGTAAAGACAGAAAGAAACTACAATGTGCTCATCAAAACACTTGAAATAATTATTCTAAAATATACAAGTGTTTGATAGGACTCAAATTTCCCTAGCCCTGCATTTTTGTTTGTTTTCAGCCTGAGCAACTTTAAGGTCAAATCTTTGAAATGAATAAAACTAAAATGGTTTCTGTTGCCATAAGGCAGATTACCCTGCTCACCCTCGTCAACACAGAACAGTTGTTGAACAGCCAACCTATGACCACATAATTTGCTGTATAATGGATCACGCCTTCTGAAACAACATTTTACCAAACATTGGCTCACTGGCACTCTACAACCTGTTGAGTCACTCAACACACTTCACCATAAAAAAAAGAAGTTTGAGGAGTGGACACTGAAGGAGGGTTACCTGTGCTTTAGAAGCAGGGAGACCCAGAATAAGGCTGCCACAAAGAAAAACCCAGACATCACCAGGTACAGCACAGGTAGTGGGAACTCGCCAGCAGAAAGGTAGGTCCTCGGATTTTTTGCCGTTATGTCAATCTGTGAAGGAAAGTTTGAAATGCAAAAGTGCTAACGTACAGACTGTGTAGACATTAAGAAAACAGCAATTACAAGAGTAAACAATAATAACCAGCTGGACTCCATTTATGCACTGCCCAGCATATGCCCAAACAGAAATATAGCAGGTATGAGCCTTTCAGGAAGTTACTTTGATTAACATGCCAACTGGACTTTGACACACTATCCTCACAACAGTACTTCATCTCATCTCAGCTCACCAGCTTTACAGTCCCAATACCTCGTACGTGATTCTGTTAAATTTTGTTTGACAATAGTCCTGTGAAGCATTTTGGCACATTTTAATACATTACAGGCATTAAGTAAATGCACCCATTGTTATAAAACATCAGGAATTGTAATGATGCACCCAAACAAAAAGACAAATGTGAAATAATTACAATAAGCAAGTTATTTTGAAAAAAATTATTCAGGTCATTCACAGTTAGAGTGTAGTTTCATTACAGATCACCCAGGGAATCACAGTTACATATTGGACATGTATTATGTAGCCTGGGGCTACGGATCGTAGCTCCATAATGTGTTTTTTAAATCCCACCCTCCCCCCACCCCAAGTCATGTGGGTAACCAGGAATCTCTCTGGTCTTACCACCTGCTCTTGGCGTGTTGGAAGAATTTGCAGGTTGATATTCAACATGTTAGGCCACGTTATAAGCAGATCATCCTCGGCCGTTGAGACTAGACTGGGACTTCAGCTCAAAGGTTCAGGCTCAGGGCCACCACCCACTTATCCATGCAACCTTGACAGTTTACACCAACAACCAAGAGCGAAACTTTGAAAAAGTGAGATTACCTAAAGTTGGCAGCTGTCATGGTGAGAAGGCATTGGAGTAGGTTGTTTTAATCAAAATGCACATTCCAATTTGCATAAACTGCTAGGTATTGAGCCAAAAGTCATCTCATGGAACACAGGAAGCAATGGTGGGATCACAGGAACAGGTGGCGGCCATTCAACCCCATGAGCCTACTCCTCCATTCAACCCAATCAGAGCTGATCTGTATTTTAATTCTATCTACCTTCCTTGGTTTGTTGGAAAGCTACAACAAACTTAAATCAATTTTGAGGAGAAATCGCTCTCCCATCTTCCCCCGCGTCCTTCAGCAAACATACTTACTGTCATGTCAAATGCAACAGCTTTTTTTTTCTCTGAAGGGATCTTATAACAGTTGTGGAAGCTGAGAGTATAAAGCCCTTCCTCTGCTGGGCTTGGAATCTTTATGAAGAACTGCATGGAAGGATTACAGATGGATAAATCAATGGTACCAAGATCGATACATATCACAGGAAGCAATTGGGCTTTGCGAAGAAAAAACTCTTACATTGAAGGCGTAGCTTTCATTCTCGTGGTGCAGTTCAAAAACTTCCTCGTCCTTTTCAGCTTTCTTCTGCAGAGGAAAGAGTTTAATACCAGATGCTGCAAAACACTTAGCTGAACATATAAACTACTGAAAGAACCCCCGATTCTAACTTTATTACTGAAGCAAATCATCAGGGAGCAAATGGGTGCCTGCACCCTATACAACCGCAACACACCCAACTCGAAAATACCCAAGACTTTAGAACAGAAAGGTAACCCACTTCACCGGCTTTAGAGACTCACATTCAATATGCATCAACAAGAAAGCTGATGATCTGTTTTTTTACCATAGTGTTGTTATTGGGATCTTCCCTATATTATGAAGCGATTGCATTTGGCTATTAGGGTTTTCTGAAAAAATCCTAAAGTTATGAAAGGTGCTATATAAATAAAGTTTGTTCCTACAGCTCATGATCCCCCAGTGCTCATCATTAATGAAAAAAGAGCGATGCATTACACCTACCAATAAGCTCAACCTGGCGTTAATGAAAAAAACTGCACTGACAATTTTAATCTGTACTTCCTACTATAATGCTAACAATGCCGTACAGTTCAGGCTCCACTGCTGCTCCCTTCAATGATTTTTTTGTTCTGCTCTGGCTCCAGCTCTCTTCAACATCCTGAGAGACAATGAGAGAGTAAAGGGGAGAGCAAGGGAGTACCTCCACAAACCCTACGAATGCATACATACTCAACTCAAGTCTGGTTACTGTCACTTTGTGGGTCAAAAGACCTCCTCCAATGCCATGCATTTCTACAACTCTATGACTTCTTAACAGCTACACCCATGCAAATGGATTTGAGCCACTCACTTCCTTCAGCTTGGAGCTGCTCATTTACTGAGACAATTCCCAGTCTCATTGCCAGACTAGGAGACGTACCAGCCCAAAACACTTCCAAAGCCTGGAGGCTGTAAAATGAGGCTAATGATTCTACTGTGTTGCTCTTTGTGACTGCCTTCTCCCTCTTTTTCTCTTGCACTGCCCTAGCACATCAAACAGCTCTGCTTCCCCCATCCTCACCCTCAACCTGAAACTACAACCTACTGCCAGGCTTTCCTCAAATGGTGACTTGAAATATCTCATCAGTGCCACCTTTCCCAGGCAGCCCCTTCCAATAACAGCATGCATTTATAATCTGCAGACGACCTTGAACTGGACCTGTATTCCTAAGGACCTCACAAAAACACTGATTTGACTTACTCAGTCACAATAAAATCTGGAGCCTCAGAACTATTTTGTACGTTACAATGGGATAGGGCAGTAGATCCTCAGACACAATGAGCAGTGGTTCGGAAAAGCTATCTCCATAAACTGGTAGGTGTCAGGGTCACCAGTTTGAGTCTGCTGCATTCTTTGGTTAGATTCAAGGTAACCATGCCAATCCTGAGATGCATTCGCTCATCAGAATAACTATTAAGTGGAACTTGAAACCAAGCATTTGATTCAATTATAACATTGCAGAGACCAACCTCTTCAACTGGCTGCACTTTTCCTTTTGACGCTTCTTTGCCCTTACTTTGATCTGTTTCTCTTTTCCGTCTTGACTTTGAACCTAATGAAACAGAATTTCAGCATGAAGCCATACCTCATAAACATGAGCAAGTTGATGAGGAAAATAGCTAGGCCGGGCCTAACCAGCAACTTTAAAAATCGTGGCATCCAATGTGAACAAGTAATAATAAAGCTAACCAGCAAGCTCCTCCAGCTTCTTTGGTCTCTAAGTACACAATGTCATAGAGCTGTACAGCATGGAAATAGACCCTTCGGCCCAACTCATCCATGCGGACCAGATATCCTACATTACTCTCACTCCATTTGCCAGCATTTAACCCAATAGAAACCCTTCCTATTCATGCACCCATCCAGATGCCTTTTAAATGTTGTATTGGACGAGTCTTCACCACTTCCTCTGGCAGGTCATTCCATACGCGCACCACCCTCTGTGTGAAAACGTTACCTCTTAGGTCTCTTTTAAATCTTTCCATTCCATTCCATTCCCCCCGACCCCCGCAAAACCAACCTATGCCGTCTGGTTTTGGATTCCCCTGCCCTGCGTGAAAGACCTTGGCTATTCGCCCTATCAATGCCCTTCATGATTTTATAAACTTCTATAAAGGTCACCCCACAACCTCCAGTGCTTCAGGTTATGTGTTAGCTAGGTTCAGGTTTCAATCTCTAGTCAGTGTTCAGAATTATTGAAATTGTTACAGTGCAAAAAGAGGCCATTCTGTCTGCACTTAGTACCACTCCCTTGCCTTCTCTCCATAACCACATGTATTCTGCTCTTTCGAATAATCACAATCCCCTCAGAGCTGAAACCCCTATTTCTTAACTTGTACTAAGTCCTGGTCCCCTATCACTGCTGGCTCCCAGTCTTGATGTTAAAATTCTCATCCTCGTTTTCAGATCCCTCTGTGGTCTTCTGTGCCTGCCTCGGAGTAATCTCCTCCAGCACCACAACCCTCCACGCTATCTTCACCCCTCTAAATCAAAGGTGCCATGCATCCTTGAATGTAATTGTTCTACCATTGCTAGTCATGTCCTCTGATGAGGCTCCAAGCACTAGAACCCTCTCCCTTGACATCTCCGCTCCTACCTTTTTTAAATTCCTTTAAGACATTCCTCACAAAGCTGTTTACTTAAGCTTTTCTATCTCCTCACAAGGCTTGTTTTACAATGCTCCTGTGAAGCACCTTCAGACCTATCATTATCTTAAAGGCATTATAAAGGTTTTTGCAGTCTATGTTAATGCCTCAGCAAAGTATTCAGGGACACAGCCTGGGTATCTTCTTCTACAAAACATTCAACTGAGGTCCATCTATAATGGGCATAAAAGATTCCACACCACTGTTCAAGAAGGACAAGGGGCATTCACTCAATAACTTGGCAAAATTTTAGCCAACAATACCAAAATGAATTAGGTGGTCACTGATCCCTTGCTTTTTGCAGGACCTTCCAGTGTACAGTTTGGCTACTGTATGTCCCTGCAGTAGCATATGCCAATAATATTGTACTGTCTGTGAGAAGGTTTTGAGACATCCAGAGATTGTGAAAGGCGGGAATAAAAATGCAAATTATCTCTTTCCTTTTACACCTATTACAAAATAAACGCTGTCCCATGAACTACTTTTGAAGAACAACAACGTAGACAGTATTGTATTCCCTTAAATTAGGATCAGCCACTGACATTAACACAATTGCATGACCGCAGTAACTGCTTGACATAATACTTTATAATATTCAAAAAAAAGTGGATTACTGCGCTAGAGAATCTGGGTCTTGGCAAAAGACCGCAGCAAAGGAGAGTTAGCTCTTCTCTCCTTTTAATCTTCTGCGGAATTCCCCAGCATTTGTCTGCTCGAATACAGCACGGGACCAGGGCGCAGAAACTACACTACGCCTCTGATGTATCGGGGGAAGACTGAAATCTGAAACTTACAATACTGCATGCTATTTCTCATTGTCAACAGGGAGACTGCCGGAATCCAGTAGGCAACTAGTGGAGGTTTTCAGACAAGGTCGTTGCATTTTTTTTCAAATGTCCGATTTAATTGCAATGAAGCCACTATTTAGAGACTCCATCCCCAGATCAAAGCTAAGTAAACATTTCAAGTCTCCTCCAGATATATCAATAGTGCTTCAAACACACCACTGCACACATCAGCAAAAGCAACAGAGAGAGGGAAATAAAAAAAATTAGAGCCCGGCTGTATACATTTTTATTTTGGAAAATACGAGTCATAGATGTGATTACCAGGTTTAACATTCTTTTGGACCGCTACTTTTGGCCCAGGGCTCTTTGCCTGTTGGTCATCTTTCTTCACAGTTGGTGTATTTTTCGTTTCAGAATTCTGTTGATCATCCGGTTGCATTATCTGCAGCTTTTTCTGTCCACCTTGTTTCTTCATGAAAACTCTGTTGACATAGGACTTCAACATTACAATTTCAGCATGACTAATACCAACTCCAACACAACATTTTTTGACTTTGTGTTTTTTGTTCTCCACAGAGATAAGATGGTGACCCAGTGGTGTCAATGGACGTGAATCCAGTAATCCAGAGACCTGGCTAATGCTCTGAAAATACAGGTTCAAATCCCATTGCAGCAACTGGTGGAATTTAAATTCAGTCAATAAACCTGGAACAAAGTTAGTCTGAGTGACCATGACAACTGTCATTATAAAGCAGATGATACAAAGCTGGGTGGAAGGGTGAGGGGGATGCAGAGATGTTGCAGTGTGATTTGGACAGGCTAGGTAAGTGGGCAAATACATGGTAGATACAGCATAATGCGGATATATGCGAGGTTATCCACTTCGGTAGCAAAAATAGGAAGGTAGATTACTTATTTGAATGGCTGTGTATTGAGGGAGGGTGAGATCTCAATGAGACCTGTGCATTAGTCGCTCCAACTAAGGGCAGAGGTACAAGCAGGTAGAGAACAGTACAGCACAGGAAGAGGCCCTTCAGCCCATCAAGGATATGCTGACACATGACATGTTCCTAAACTAAAAACTATTTGCCTCTGCACAGTCCAGATCCCTCCATTCCCTGCCTAGTCACGAGTCCATCAAGGCGCCTTTCAAATGCTGCTATTGCATCTTCCTCCACCTCCTCCCTTGGCAGCACACTCCACCACCACCACCTTCTGTTTAAAAAGAAATCTGCCCCTCACATCTCCTTTAAACTTTCCCCCGTTTACCTTAAACGCCTGTCCCCTAGTATCCGACATCTCCACCCTGGAGGGGGGCAAAACTCCCACCAAGCCTCCCACAATCCTGCAAACCTCCACCAGGCAGTCCCTCAGCCTCTGACGTTCAAGTGGAAACAAACCAAGTCAGTTCAATCTCTCTCCCTGCAGCTAACACCCACCCGCCCACCCCACCCGCCCCAGAAAGCAGGCAACAACCTGGCAAATTCCCTCCAGCACTCTCTCTAAAGCCTCCACACCCCTCCAGCACTGTGGCAACCAGAACTGTGCACAAGTCTCCAAATGTGGCTCAACAAGGGCATCAGAAAGCAAACTGTGTGTCAGCCTTCATAGCAAGAACATTTGAATACAGCAACAAGGATGCCTCGCTGCAATTATGCAGGATATTTGTGAGGTCACATGGAATTGTCTGCACAGCTTTGGGCTCTCTATCTGAAGAAGGATGCTCTTGTTACAGAGGGAGTGCAGCAAAGGTTTTCCAAATTGACTCGTGGGATGGCAGGACTGACATATGAGGAGAGATATATCAGTGAGGATTCTTTTCAGTGGATTTAAGTGGGATGAGGGGCAATCTCAAAGAAACTTATAAAATTCCAGTATGACTAGACAGGTTAGGCGTAGGAAGGATGTTCCCCATGTTGGGGTGAGGAGGGGAGCAGGGCAGTGCCAGATCCAGGGGTCATAGTTTAATTTAAGGGGTAAACCTGTTAAAACCGAGATGAGGAAAAATTTCTTCACTGAGAAAGTGGTGAGCCTTAAGAATTCACTAATAACACTCACTAGCTGAGGCCAAAACATTGTGTTTTTTTTTAATAAGAATGAGGTAGATATAACTCTTGTGGCTAAAGGGTATTGAGCTTGATGATCAGCCATGATCATATTGATTGGTGGGGGCAGGTTCAACAGGTTGAATGGCCTACTCCTGCTCCGAATGTTCACGTCTCCATATTACAGGTAAAATATGGCGCGATTTAGATGAGGATACAATGCTGGGTAAAGTCAAGATCATTAAGAGAGGATGAGGTGTGGTTGCCAGAGGGGTTGCTGGAATAGCGTAAAGACGAAATAAATACTTTTCCCTTGTTTATTCTCCATGGTATGTGAGCTTCACTTGCTAGGCAAGCATTGATTACCCATCCCTAACCTTTTTTTTATTCACTTGCAGGGCATCGGTGTTGCTGGCTCAGCCAGCATTTATGGATCGTCCCTAGTTGCCCTTGAGAAGGTGGTGGTGAGCTGCCTTCTTGAACCACAGCAGTCCATGTGGTGGAGGTAGACCCACAGTGCCCTGAGGGAGGGATGACCAAGACTTTCAACCAGCGACACTAAAGGAACGGTGATATATGTTCAAGTCGGGACAGTATGTGGTTTGGAGGAGAACTTGCAGGGGGTGGCATTCCCACATATCAGCTGGCCTTGTCCTTCTAAAATGGTCATTGTCGTGGGCGTGGAAGGTGTTGCTTGATGAATTACTCCAGACAAGATATTAGTGGAAGATGTTGGTGGGGGGTGGGGGGTGCTGTTTTCAAAATTTTGACCCAACGACAGTGAAACATGGTGATGTAGTGCCAAGTCATCATGTTATGTGGCTTATGCAGGAAACTTGTAGGTGGTTGTGCTCCCATGTATATGCTGCCCCTATCATTCTAGATGGTACAGATCCTGGGTTTGGCAGTGCTTGTCTGAGCAGTGGTGGTGTGGTGCTGCAGTGCATCTTGTAGCTAGCACACATTGTTGTCACTAGCACACATTGTTGTCACTGGGAGTGAACGTTGGAAGTGTCAGAAGTGATGCCTATCAAACAGGCTGCTTTGCCCTGAATGGTTTTCCAATATAGCTAACAGACTATTTGTTGCCTCAGCTTTTAAAAGCTGGAGCCAGAGAACAGGCCTTCTCTCCACAAGAAGCCAAATGTAGCACCAGAACAAGCCAAAACATTTTCTAAGACATGACTAAAGAGTCCAGAGTGTAGAATATAACCTTTTCCATAAGGAGTACAGACAATTTTCTACATGAGGCAATACTTACTTTTTCAGTGTTAGATCAAATTTGAAGAGGGTGAGGGAATCACCTGAAGAACTGTTATATTTCTCGAGCAAACATGTGTCAGAGTCATCTACCTGTACCAGAAACATAACCTCATTACTTAAGGCAGACACGTGAGAAGCAGAAGTATTTAAAATTACCATTACACCTGTGAAGCATTTCTTTAGTGCTGGAAAGGAAGGTTACTGTTGGAAATGGGACTGTCAGGTCTGCACAGTCCACCTCAAACAACTGCAGCCCATGCAGTGGGCAAAGTAGCAGAAGCAACAAACTGACTTTGTACAGCGCTCTGTCTAAAGCCTCACTGCCCTTAAAGCAGAGGCAGGAAAGTGCCGGAATACAGGAAACTAGAAACAGTCACATCAGTTTTAATGAAGGCTTGTTTTAAATGAAGCAATGCCAACAGTTTGGAGAGTGTCAGCTGTGGTTCAGTGGGTAGTTCCCACTCAAGTTCAGAAGGCTATGAACTCGAGCTGCACTCAGAGGTTGCAGCACAACCTACAGCCTAATGTTGCAGAAAGAATGTGGCGCATAGGAACTTTCTTCCTTTAATAATACTCACTGTATAGGCAGCCACACCATCAGTCTTCGTTTTTGCAAGGCTAAACCCCATCTGGTGTATGAAAGGAGTCAGAAAACATATCAGCAAGATAATTAAAAAAAAAGGTCAAAAACAGAAACGATGTAGCTAATGGACGATGAATAGTGTTTAGCACAAAAATCCTGCTGCATTTCCCATTTCAGCCACATCAGACGCAGTATGCCTGAACTATGAATTTGCATCATGTAATATTACTCAAGGCAGGACACTGAGGGTCAAGAGCTATCAACTATCAACTATTGGGTGGGATGCTCTCAAGTAGGGGTCACATGGTGGGGAGGGATCGAGAAACTCGGAGCAGGAATGCACAGAGGTGTGATGAAAGGGAGTAGAATTGTGCAAGTTTGTCTTCAGGAGGGTCAGGGTAGACATGAAGGGTCAAGTGGCTTTCTGTTCTGCTGTGACAATTTTATAACCTGGCTGTTGCTGATACTTGTGTTACAATCATGAACGAACTAAGACATTTGTTTGCCCTTCATTAGGACTGGCCTACCTTGGTCTTTCTGACATGGATCCCTTTCGTTTCTGTGCCTCACCTTTTGCATCCCCAACCACCTCCCACTGCTCCATCTGTATGACTTGCTTACTTTTGAGTACTAAAACACCCTTTCATAGCAACTTTTGAAAAATCTGCCACCAGGTCATTACCAGACCTCTGATTTCTTCCCTTTCTGGGGCAGTTTAACGTTTAACATAGAACATAGAACATTACAGTGCAGTACAGGCCCTTCGGCCCTCGATGCTGCGCCAACCTGTGAAACCAATCTGAAGCCCATCTAACCTAAACTATTCCATTATCATCCATATGTTTATCCAATGACCATTTAAATGCCCTTAAAGTTGGCAGGTCTACTACTTTTGCAGGCAGGGCATTCCATGCCCTTACTACTCTCTGAGTAAAGAACCTACCTCTGACATCTGTCCTATATCTATCACCCCTCAATTTAAAGCTATGTCCCCTCGTGCTAGCCATCACCATCCGAGGAAAAAGGCTCCCACTGTCCACCCTATCTAATCCTCTGATCATCTTGTATGTCTCTATTAAATCACCTCTTAACCTTCTTCTCTCTAACGAAAACAGCCTCAAGTCCCTCAGCCTTTCCTCACAAGACCTTCCCTCCATACCAGGCAACATCCTGGTAAATCTCCTCTGCACCCTTTCCAATGCGGCGACCAAAACTGTACGCAATACTCCAAGTGCGGCCGCACCAGTTTTGTACAGCTGCAATATGACCTCATGGCTCCGAAACTCAATCCCTCTACCAATAAAACCTAACACACTGTACGACTTCTTAACAACTCTATCAACCTGGGTGGCAACTTTCAGTGATCTATGCACATGGACACCGAGATCTCTCTGCTCATCCACACTACCAAGAATCTTACCATTAGCCCAGTACTCTGTATTCCTGTTACTCCTTCCAAAGTGAATCACCTCACACTTTTCCGCATTAAACTCCATTTGCCACCTCTCAGCCCAGCTCTGCAGCTTATCTACGTCCCTCTGTAACCTGCAACATCCTTCCGCACTATCCACAACTCCACCGACTTTGGTGTCATCCGCAAATTTACTAACCCATCCTTCTACGCCCTCATCCAGGTCAGTTATAAAAATGACAAACAGCAGTGGCCTCAAAACAGATCCTTGCGGTACACCACTAGTAACTGAACTCCAGGATGAACATTTCCCATCAACCACCACCCTCTGTCTTCTTACAGTTAGCCAATTTCTGATCCAAACCGCTAAACCACCCTCAATCCCATGCCTCCGTATTTTCTGCAATAGCCTACCATGAGGAACCTTATCAAACGCTTTACTGAAATCCATATACACCACATCAACCGCTTTTCCCTCATCCACCTGTTTGGTCACCTTCTCGAAGAACTCAATAAAGGTTTGTGAGGCACGACCTACTCTTCACAAAACCGTGTTGACTGTCCTTAATCAAATTATTCCTTTCTAAATGATTATAAATCCTATCTCTTATAATCCTTTCCAACACTTTACCCACAACCGAAGTAAGGCTCACTGGTCTTTAATTACCAGGGTTGTCTCTACTTTATGTCACACATTCACATGAGCCCTGCTTCACACCTTCCAAATACCTGCCAGCTAGTGAAAGGCCACGCATTGATCTAGCCTCTCTTTCTTCCCAGGTCGGATGGCTGTGGGATCAAGTCCCAAGCTTGAGACTTTGATCAAAAATGAAAAGGCTGACACCTCAGTGCAGTATTGATGAGAGCGCTGCTCTGCCAGAGACCTTGTCTTTAGATGAGATATTATGCAGAGGCCCCATCCTCCCTCTCAGATGATGGATGTTAAAGATCCAATGGCGAGTGGTTGCACAGAAATGGTACCATTTCTAAACGCCTACATTTAAACAGGGATTTTCATGACCAGCGGATATCTCAAAGGGCTTTACAGCTGGAGTTACTTTGAAGCATCACTGCTGTTGTTACGTTGAAAATGACCATACGATGTACAAGCAGAAGTCAGTCATCTGGCCCAAAGCATGGCACAGCAGATTCAATGAGATCATGATGGGTCTGATAAACTTCATTTTGGCTTTCCTGCCTTTTCCCCATAACCAATTCCCTGACTGATTAAAAATCTATCGCAGCCTTGAAGGAACTTAACAGCTTAGTCTCTGCAAAAATAAAACTCCCTGAAATGTTGTCACAGCTATAATGTAGGAAACAGCATGCAATTTACACAGAACGAACTGCCACAATGAGATAATGACAAGGAGACAGCATTTCAAAGAAAAGTAAGCAAATTCTCCCTGGCTTTCGACAATAGTTATCTCTGAATCAAGATGACTAAAATAGATTCTCTAGTCATTTTCACATTGTTGTTCCCATGGTAGTTTTTGAAGTGAATCGCTTAAATTTAATTGGTTAAGAGCTTTTGAACATTCCCGGAAGGTGCTATAAAAGATGCTCACTTACATTTCAGATTTGGGACATTTGTAGTCTTCCCTATGCCATTTGCTATTGAATGCCTTTGGTCAACTTTACCCCCATACCAGCCCTCATCGCTCAGAGACAGGGCACCCTATAGCATCCTGTATCCATACAGCTCAGATGGACCAACAGGAGAGAGTGTATGCACGCAAACGTTGGGGGGTGCAATTTGACTGAAGTAACAAAGTGCACATTCTTCAAGCAAAACAGAACTGGAGAGCTAGTAACCAGCAATCCTACCCTCTACCTGAATAAACCACCCAACACAATGGTGACAAAGCCCTCCCTGTGCACATATCGAGCCCACAATTTCGATGGACTGAATGGCTTAATTTCTGCTCCTATGTCTTATGGTCTAAGTACAGGCCAGCTAGCCTGCAGAGCCTCAGCGAAACATGCTTTTAGTATACAAGGGGTGCCCAATTTATGAACATCTATTTTACAAATGCTTGTATTTACAAATGCAATCCCATAAAGGGGTGCAATTTTAAAGACCCTATATCCAAACATTTTCTGTACTTACAAACAGCTGCTTTCCATTATCCTACATTACATCCCAACTTGGGTACAAATGGCCTTGTAAACAGACTCCAGAATGGAACCCATTCACAACGCAGGGATCCCCTGTATGTTCTCCACACACAGCATGAGCTTCCAGTGATTTGAGGGAACATGGAGTGGGTAGAAAAGATTGCCTTTTTTTGTAATAACCCTTGGTGCTCATTTTCAATTTCAACTCTGGCACATGGGACTCCAGGGGCCACAACTAGGTGACACTGCAATACCAAAATAAAGTTTAACTGTTCCCAGTGCCAACCACAGAAACCAGGCTCAGTCAGGGCCCGAATCAGGATGACAAAACACTCCAATACTGGGTCACCGAGACAGTCTTTGTGACATTTGACTCAAGATTTTTCATCCTGAGGCTTCTTTAATACATCAGCTTTGCAAGCATAAAGTGCATCAAGATGGGAATCTATTCTCGGCTACACCTGAGTATGGTGATCGGAAATGGACCACATTTACCCCCAAGCCTGCTGTGAATTCCTCCAGAGCCCAACAACTGATGGGGAAATATAAAATGACACTTCCCCTTGCCAACTCAATTGTTTAGTGACTGCACATTTCTAATTGTTGGACGAGGACAGAATGGGGTAATCAAGGTGTTTTTACAGCTATAAATTAGAAATAGTTACTTTAGGCAAAGTGCAGGACCATAACTTTCTTCTTCTGAAGAGGCTGAACCAAGCCAAGCATTTCTTTTTTAATTCTTTCACAGGATGTGGCAACACTGGCTAGACATTGTTACCAAATCCCCATTAACTCTGGAGAAGATGACTGTTAGCCACTTACAGAACTGCCCAGCAGCAGAGGGAAGCTTGGGCAGAGGCACGGTGGTAATTTCAAACTAAGCTTTGAGCAATCCAGTAAGTCAGGACATATTACTGTGGCACAGCGTTATGGACTTCTAAACTGCGTTGCATTTCACCAAAACACAACTCACTGTGATCTTCGTCAGGTCAATAGTTGTTTTTAATCGAAGACTCGTGAGGTTGACATTCAAAGTCCCATTGGTGTTGAAGCCAAAGGTGTTTAAATGAACTCTCGATCTTGTGTCATCCTGAAACAAGTGAAAATATGGTTAGTCAAGGGAGACATAATACAGACTTGAAATATCATAAAATTCAAGGCCTTGGGCCAAATGCTGGAAAGTGGAATTCATGTAGATAGGTTAGCACTGATTCAATACACTGAAGGGTCTCTTCTGTGCTATACGACTCCATGGATCATAGCATTTTAACCTGGATTTCATAGCCTATAAGGGTTAGTCAGTTACAGAACCAAGAAATTCACAATTCCATTTCCAATACTGATCAGCCGATAAAGTTAGTCAGGAGCAAGCCACTTTTTAAATAGCATATTAACTGATAAGTAACATTAAACAATCTCCCTGGTCCCTTAAAATTAATTTTATGACTGCAGAACAGAAGAAAATTGATGCTGGAAAATTTCTGTTTCTTCTACCTCCTGCAGTTCGCTTTAGGTGCATCATTTTAAATCAGATTTATTTTTCCTAATTTTGTACTATCTGGCTAGGTTTCTGCATGTCTCAGTGAGGATTGTCCAATCAAATAGAGCCTTGAGCCTTGCTATTCCTTGCCATGTTCACGTCACCACCACTGGATCAGTTGCCAGATCAGTCTAATTTTGAAGGGTCTCAAGTTTGCAGAGAGCTGCTGACAGCTTTAAGGAACATACAAAAACAGAAACTGCTGGGGAAATTCAGCAGGTCTGGCAGGTTCTGTGCTGAGAAAACAGAGTTAACATTTTGAGTCCAGTGACCCTACATACACTGAGTGCTATTTCTCCACAGATGCTGCCAGACCTGCTGAGACTCTCCAGCAATTTCTGTTTGTGCGTGTTTCAGATCTCCAGCATCTGTAGTCCTTCGCTTTATTTTAGCAAGTTTAAGGAACATCTTAAGCAAGAGAGAGAGAGAGAAAGGTAGAACAGTGGCAAGGTTAGGACAGAATTGCGGAGCATCAGGGGTAAGCTGCTGAAGGCAGTAGCAGAGAAATTAAAATTGGACATGCACAAGAAATTACAGAGGATTGTATGGCTGGAGAGAATTAGACAGAGGCAGGGAACGAGGCCAAGGCTCGTAGACCTAAATGAGGATTTTAAAACTGAAGGGGGGGGCCGGATCAGGAGCTAATGGAGATCTACAGTGACAGACATAACAAGTGAACTGGACTCAATAACAGTCAGGATACTAGCAGGTGAGTTATGGATGAGATCAAGTTTACATGGAGAAGCCAGCACTGAAAGAATGAGAATGGTATTTGATAGAAAGGTTTTACTGATCGCCCAGAACAGGCTGGTCTAAGGGATTTTCACCGCTGCTATTAGTTTGCATTCAGGTCTTAAGCATGAGTAGTACTGGACTTGGTGACAAGGTTCTCAGACTCGTATTCTGATGTCACTCACCATCTAAGTTCAGGAATGGCCTTGGTATTACCACGGTAACATTCTTGCAAACCTGCATCATCACTAAAACCATCCAACTCCAGTTCCATAACATCACCCAACCCCAGGTTTGCCTCAACTCAGATGCTGCTGAAAATCTCACCCATCCTTTTGCTGTTTCGAGACCCAACTGCTCCAAAGCACTCAAGGGCAGTCTTTCTGGTT
>NC_063369.1:6046193-6051849 GCF_021869965.1 Rhincodon typus
CGATGCAAGCACAGTCCTTGTGAGGTGAGCTCCCTCTTCCAGGACCTCCCCCTGTCCCCAAATCCCTTACCTTACAGAGAGACAAAGTTAGCACAAGCTTTGCAACTTTATCAGATTTTGACAATGAATCACTCACATGACTGGAAGATTGGCAGTTTAGTTTTGGGAGGTGGGGGTGAGGGGCTGTCACTGGATTGTCACCCCATTGAATCAGAAGTTTGAAATCTAATATCATTGGGCGATCTATGTGGCAACTTTTACGCCAAACTCAAACCGCCAATTGGCACCCTTACCCTGAGCTGAGAGAGACTCCAAGGCCACAGCAACATGGCTGACTCTCAGCTGCACTCTGAAAAGGCCCTAGCATCCACTTAACCTCAACCAGTCTGCACTGTTCAAGGAGGCGACTCATCACACCAGCTTCTTGAGGGCAACGAGACGTGGGCAATAAACGTGGGCCCAGAATGAAGAGAGTGTCCACAACCTCCCCCCGCCAACCTTCAACATACCCTTTCCTTCAGCATGCCAGGTTTATAGGGGATATATGACAAATGGAGCCCACTGGATAAACTAGTCTTACCAGCAACGCAACAGAAAATACAGTAATCTTCTCTAAACAGACAGAATCACATTTCGTCAAGTGCTGCCTTGGATTACAGTGTCTGTTCAATACCTGACACTTTCCCTAGAAACACATCCTTTCATTTCTTATAGCTTTCATTTTTCTCCGAAAGGTGTTGATTCCTGCTGGGCAGGAGACTATTTCCTTCGCCTAACGCTCAGATATTCATTTTCCACAAGCAGCAGGTATCCAGTTTAGACAAATTACTAATCCACAATGCCCATCATTGTTGACCCTAATAAAAACCGAAAGAACTGTGGATGCTGTAAATCAGAAACAAAAACAAAGTTGCTGGAAAAACTCAGCAGGTCTGGCAGCATCTGTGAAGGAGAAAATAGAGTTAACATTTCGGGTCCGGTGACCCTTCCTCAGAACTAAGGGGTTCTGACAGAGCATTCTGAGGAAGGGTCACCAGACCCGAAACGTTAACTCTATTTTCTCCTTCACAGATGCTGCCAGACCTGCTGAGCTTTTCCAGCCACTTTGTTTTTGTATTGTTGACCCTAATCCTGTTCTCTCCCACTCAGAGGCACTTTCCAGGAGGACTCACTGCGCAAAACTAAATAACACTAGGAACTCAGGCTGATTCCCTCAGTGACATTAAGAGCATTGCAATCCCTCAGCCTTCCTCAAACTCAATACAGCCCAGGAATCAGGTTGGGGGGTAAAAATAAGGTATCGAAAATCCAGCCGAAGAGACTAATTTTTATTTTTGTGGAACATGGAAGAAAATCTAGAGAACTCCTTCCTGACTTTCTATTCCACAGACCGTAGCACTTTAAAATCAAACTCATCAGGCTAGATGCTGTTCAAGAGCTGCTTAGGGTAACACTGTGATAAATCGATAATATCATGCATAAATTACAAATGTCAGAGTCGAATGCTGCAAAATGAGGATTAAGCAGGGAAATTCAGACCAAATTCATTCTGATTTCCCATCCAGGCTCGCATTGGAAAACTCTTTGGTTATATCATGTGGCCAAGCTTTTGGGACCCATGTTGGATTAGGGACAGGACTGAGGCCAGCAATAACTGAGTCACTCATGAGGATCATCAGGAATTGCTCGATCAAACCACAGGTGATTAAAACTAAAGGTCAGAAAATCACAAAGCAAATTTGTGTTATGTGTATGAATCGAACCCCTGAGCAGCATTTAAAGGCATAATGCTGTTCCAAAAGAGGGAGCAAAAAAAAAGTACAAATAGCTATGGACTATTACCAGCACATAATGATTTTCACGCTTTCATCTGCCCTAGTATAGCTCGGGTGCATTTCAATCCACCGTGAGCAAATTAAATGGTGCAATCAGTTTGAGGGGTTCGAGTAGCCTGTTCCTAAGTTAATTCTTCGCGGCTGTCCCTGGACATTTGGTGGGATATTTAGATCGGGTAATGTTCTCATGTTCACCCCCCTGGGCCCTGTGCTGTTCATGTCGAGCATGAGGAGATTCAGTGGCCTGATTCAATGACCTACACTATTTCCTTCTCAGCACCCCAGCCTCTTCCCAGTTAGGATCGGGTGTAGGAACCACTCATATCACAAAGTGTGGCACACCGCATAACTAAGGCCTTATCAGTATCAGTGTTTGCCTGCGCTTGGCATTAAACACAGTTCTACTATTGCTCAACATTGTTCTCTTGGCTGGAAGAAGGGTGCAAAGAGCAGGATACGAAATCATTCATGAAGTTGGTCACGCTTTTTAAAAATAAAATGAAAGGCTGAAAATAAGGAAGCATTTCACAGCCCACAATGCTGCACTGCAGCTCAGTGTGACGAGCTGACTCAAGTCAAACACAATGAAGGGTGCAACAATTACAGGAAGCACTAAGCACTCACGGGTTTTTTGTCACTCTGATATCTAGAAAACCAACACCCCATCCAAACACAAATGTACAATCTATTTCCTTTCCTCCTGTCTCTGATGCCAAAGCTTAGAGCTGCATTAGTCATGCCATGTCTTTGGTACCTTCTTGCCCTCCTGTGATATGCCATGATCTTGGGCCAACTAACTGTCAGCAGGCTTTGTCTAATTCGGTCTCTGCTGCTTTAAAAAAAGGTTCAAATTTCACCAAAAAGGAACTGGACAGAGACTGGGAGCAAGACTTCATATTGCATTCTTCCCCACAACCATTACAGCCCATTTAGCTCAAGGGTACCACAGCTAATTTCAACATTGAGGGTTACGGGAGTTCATCATCAGGGTATTTTGGAAAAGACAGGTCTGTTCTACAGGAACAGAGAGGATTAAGAGGTGGCCGAAGAGAGAAGAAAGCTGATGAGCCGTTTTGCCAGTATCTAGAGGATGTAGTTCCAAAACGATTGGCAAAAAGTCTGAAGGCAGGATGTGGAGAAGTTGAGGAGCATCAGGGGAGCTGTCAGGATCTGGTTGGTTTAACTGAAATGGTGGTGGATTTGGTAAACAATTTTGTAAGGGAGTTGGACAGATTTTTGAAGATGTGGTGTTTCACGGGGTTCAAGGATAAAAAGGAGGGGACTAAGTGCAACTACTCTTTTGAAGAGCCAGTATTGGCACGATGGGCTGAATGTTGTTCGTTTGTGTTGTAAACTTCCATGACCCGAACTGTTGTCGAGATTCAGCATGATGGATTGGGCCCAGCACATTTGCAACTCCATGGTGTATTTACCATCGAAACAATTGCAGAGTGTTCAGGTGTAGCTGCTTAACCTGTTTGAGTTGTTTGCCTGACAGGGGACGGATATTAATCGGTTCCTGGAAATTACTCAGCAGTGTAGCTCGATTCATGACAGAAGGCCTTAGTCCAAGCTAGGCAGCAGAGGACGGGACCCAGCAAATGAAGTGAAAAGCAAACGGTTGGGCACAAGTGGCAAGCCAGGCTGTGAAACTCAATCACCTGTCACATTCAGAAACCTTGTGAGGATTAACCGTGCAGGTTTTGAGGAGTCTGCGGGTGGGTAGAAAGGATGCAGATGGAAGAGAGAGGGTATTCGAAATTGCCAAACTGCACCTGGCCCCACTAACTCACCCACACTCCCATTTGTCGATCTAAATGTTGGGAAGCCATAAAAGCTGGGAGCAAGAGAGAGAAACCTTATAAAACACACATTGAAAAAAAATCTGTGAAGTGTAAACTGAAGGGTGCAAAGCAATGGGTTGGTGCTAAAGTTTGGGATTGTTTGCATTGCTCATGGCCACCAAGAACACAGCGAATTAATTCATTCTGGGCCTGAGAGTTTATCTGGGATGTTCTGGATCCCTCCGCTCACTGTTCTGTGCTTGCTTTCCATGAGTACAGTAGACAACGTAACTGGAGGTAACTCATGTCCCGTGCACTAAATCCATGCCAAGAGAAAGAAACTTTGCAAAGTCACTACTGGAGCATCCATCTTGAGAAAGTAAATATTCTTGTCAAATCCCAGTTTGAGAACAATGCCAGTTTTGCTACTGAAGGAAGCATGAGTATTTTCTTAGTTATTTCTTCTCATTTACTCCTTCCTCTACTGAAGGTATAAATTCTAAGATGCCACTCCTATAGCATCTTGCTCAAGAGTCAACCTTTCCTGGTGAGAGTCTGGACAGTGACTATTTACAGGCCATTGAGCTCTAGAGGCCAAAGGATCGGGAGCTGGTGGATAAAACCTAATTCTTACTTTGGTCAGAGGGAATAAGAAGACCAACAGGGAACTGAGGTCAACTGACTGAGCTTGGATTAAACCAGAGATCTCTCTCATTTTCACAAAACAACAGTGCAGCGACTTTTGTCCTTCGACTCATTCTGCACCTGGTTTCTGATGGCTGTCAGAGCAACATAAAACTTCATTCCACCGGGGGCCAGACTGCATCACCTTCCGAGGTTAACAGGGTAGGCCGTTACAAAACTACCCTAAACTCTTCCCAGTGGACTTGAGAATGCTGCTAATCGTTGCACCCTTCTTTCTCAGCGTTCAAAGAGACATTCCAAGCTCTCCTACGTGGTTAGACTTGCATGCATGCCAAGTGCCCAATGCCTAAGTAACAGCCTTACAGCTACTTCACAAGGCTTTTGTATTGTTTGGTTGATGAGGGATTGGGTTGGGGAGAGTGGTTGCACAAAAGAGAAGGTTAAAAGATTATTTGGCATCGAGGTCCAGAACCCGCTGCAAGAAAAAAAATGAACAGTTAATTGCAGGAACAAGGTCACATCAGTCAAATATAGAAAGGAAACTGAATGGAGTTTTAACCAGGAAGAATAAGCCAGGATACAGAGAGAAGGAAGATTTGCATTTCTATCCAAATGAGGGCAACGTCAGGACTTGACAAAGTGCTTGACAGGTCAGGTCAGTGATGAGGGTGCAGGGACTGCTGATATCTCTGGGTTAAGGAAGCAGGGGTGAGTGGTGACAGAAAAAACAAAACAGCATTTTCACTCCTCAGCAGGTAGACGTATGGTTAGGACAGCGTCCAGCAATGTCACTTTTCTGGATACTTGATTGCAAGTCTCTCCAATGGGAAGTGGTCACCTGGAGAAGGGGCAGATGGTCTCTGGACTGTTTCACAAGGACTGGAGGAAGGACACAGTATGAGGCTAACCATCCCTCAGCAACTCTGACGGCCAATTAGAAAGCTGCGTTGGACTGGCAGCAGGACACCAACCTGCCCTTTCGATGAAACACAATCATGTGGAGTAACAGCTTTCAACTGCCTGCTTCGACTTGTTCCTTTGTAGCTACTTTGGATTTAAAGGAAAGGAAAGGACTTGTTTTTATGTAGGCCCCTTCATGACCACGAGACATCCCAAAGCACTCCACAGACAGTGAAGTACTTTTGATCATGGAACGTGGCAACAGCTTAACACACAACAGGCTCCAACACATGACGTTGAAACAATAGGCAGATGATCTGTCTCAGTGATGTTATTCGAGTGATAGATAACTGTTCCAAGATCAGTGGTGGTGGTGGTGGTTGGCGGGGTTGGGGTGGGGAGGGGGGGGGGGGGTGGTGGGGAGGGTGGGGGTGGTGGGGCGAGGGCGGAAGGGGGTGTGGGGGGGGGGCAAGTGGTGGTTTTTCCATCCAT
>NC_063369.1:6051949-6063460 GCF_021869965.1 Rhincodon typus
GGGGGGGGTGGTGCGTCATGGGATCTGTTACATCTATCCAAGACCAACAGAGCAAGTCACAGTTTGAAGGATGGAATCTCTGACAATGCAGTGCTCTCTACTGAGCCTAAATTTCCATTTTCAGTGCTTTGGCAACTGACCCACAGCTGGCATCAGTAAGTCTGGATCAGGAAATCAAATACTTCTCGCTACTAAAGCCAGAAATGAGAGTATTCTTGATCTACTGCTGGAGGCTAAATCTGCTGTAAGTCAGCCAAGTTCTTCCACCATTCTAAACCTGCAACTTCTGCCACCCAGAAGGGCAGCAGATGCATAGAAACACCATCACTTGCCTCCAATCCACACGCCATTCTGACTTGGAATAGTACCACTTACCCTCGCTGTAACTGGGCCAAAACTCTGGAGCTCCCAGTGGTGTATCAGCAGCACAAGACTGCAGCAGTTTAAGGAATGAAGGTTCCCCACTACCTTCTCAAGGGCAATAGGATTGATCAACCAGTGATGCCCACATGTCATAAATGGATTTCTTCCCCCCACCCCCCTCCAAGGAAGTGCACAACTGCAATATCCTTAACACTGCCTCCAGGGTCGATGAATGGTTAAACATACAGTTCTCCCGAGAGATGAGTGGATAAAGTGCGCCAGGCCAGAAGCCGCACAGACAGCAAAGATCCACAGTCGATTCCCAAGTGAATTAAGTTATTGCAGCTGGCAACGATAAGGGTAGAACAATCGGATCCAGCAAAAGCTGGGAAGGGAAGGAGGTATAAGAGGAAAGAGGAATAATAAATCAGCCGGGGTCTGGTATCTATTCAGTAACTCTTCCTGGGGAATAAGCGTGTAAGCTGTCAAAAAGCCAGATTAAGCAGCGATGCCCGAAGCAGACCAACAACCACTATCTTAAGGAAGACTGCATTTATAAAGCGCCTCTCACAGCCTCAGGATGTCCTAATTGCTTCACAGCCAACGAATAGCTTCCAAAGTGCAGTTGTTGCTGTAGTGTTGGAAATCAAATTTTTGCATCTTGAGCACCCTCCCCCTCTCCCCACCATACAGCAGTGAGGCAGGTGATAGTCAACATATCCATTTCTGGTGATGACCTTTTGAGAGGAGAATCTCCTCATTTTTGCATTAGTGTATGGGATCCCTTCTGTCCACCCAAGACAGCAACAGGGCCACAGTCTGATGTAATTTCAGTGTGTGCGTGTGCTCGAGCCTCTGTCGTTGTATCTGTGTGCCCGCACGTCCCTGTGCCCGCGTGTCAGTGTTTGTTGGAAAAAGAGAGAGAGAGAGTGGGAAGAAAACAAAGAAACAAAAAGGACTGAACCACATACAAGTGTGGGGGTTGCAATCCAGAAACAGATCTTAGTGTCGAGCAGGTTCATACAAGGTCACAGAGAGAGAACAGAAGTAAGTATCGCTGCCTAGAAAAGAAAGGTCACATCAGTAAAACATTAAAAACAGGCTGAATGTTGTGAGGTGAAATGAATAAAATCACAAATCAATGCCTCATGTTAGAATTGTTAGCAATCACTCAAGCATTCATCAGTTAGCCTCATTGGAAGCTGTGTGTATTTGTCTCTACCTTGTTTTTCTTTCCGAAAGGCCAGCGCTTGGTCTTGCTTTTGCCAATGGTCCTATGGTCAGCCTTAGATTCCGATTTCAGAGAACCAATACTGTTTTCTGATGAAGTCCGATTAATCATCTGGCTGTAGTCCTCAAACTCTAGGTCCCCCGGTCTCTCAAATCCTGACTTATGTGCCTCAATCAGCACCTGTGAATCCTGATTAAAGATGAGAGGAAATTTTATTTTAAAAAAAAAATACCAGGCACGCAGCCAGGAACAACAAGATTAAAAGGTGTGGTATATGAGCAAGTTATTCCTTGGCACCTTTAATGAAGGTGCACTTTGGGATTGTATTCTACAAACTGACCGTCTGCGATGAAACCAGATTCAGTATTTGGTTCGGACTCGGAAACCCAAGGAAAGCGCTCCCTGTTCTGCCGCAAATTGAGTTGATTTTTCAAACAAAGACTGGCACTTCCACTTGACCTATCAGGATGACCCCAAATTCTTCAGAACCAAGTAAGTATTTTTGAAGTATACTTAGCGTTTGAAATGCAGTAGCCAATTGTGCACAGTAAGATCCCTCAGCCAATCATTGATCATCATCGAATTTCTACAGTTCAAATAAAGGCCACTTGGCCCATCGAGTCGGCACCGACCCTCTGAAAAGCATCCCACCCTATCCCCGTCATGCCACATTTACCGTAGTTAACCCACTTAGCCTGCACATCTAGCCGGAACACTATGGGGCAATGTAGCATGGCCAATCCATCTAACCTGCACATCTTCAGACTGTGGGAGGAAACCGGAGCACCCGGAGGAAACCCACGCAGACATGGGGAGAACGTGCAAACTCCACACAGACAGTTGCCTGAGGCTAGAACTGAACCTTGGTCCCTGGCGTGGTGAAATAGCAGTGCTAACCACTGAGCCACCATGCTGTCTAAGTGACCAGATATTCTGTTTTAATGACGCTGGTTGGCCAAGACCCCTGGCAGAATCCCCCTTCTGCTCTTCAAAACAGTTCCACGCCACCTTAGACAATTACCCGAGAGGGCAGACACAGCATAACGTTAATATCACACCCAGAAGGGAGTAGCCTCTGACAATGCAGCATTCCCTCAATACTGCACACAAGACAAGATGCTACGGGAGGATTCTGTCCTCAAATCTCTGAAGGGGGACCTGAACCCACAACCTTCTAACCATGGGGTGTGAGAGTTGCTCACTGAGCCGCGGCCAAACAATCTGAATGGTCGACGGTTCTCGCATACCCCGCTCTCGTTTACGGATTCCGCAGCTTTTGTCATCCCGTCCAGACACTTCCCAATGATCGGCATGACCTGGCGCTCTGTGTCTGCAAACATCTTGTACGCTTCACATAGCTTCTGTATCCGCTTTTCATCCATCTCCTGAAGTTTCTGTGAAAACACACGCAGCAACTTTATCAGTAAAGAGCGGGTCTCAGGAAGAAACCGAAGGGCAAAGGGGAAATTGTAATGGCTTCCCACCACTCACAAGGCAACATCTATCGATGCCACATTGGTGAAATCAATGCTTTCCAAAACCGATTGCCAAGGTTCTAACCTGGATTATCAACTCCAGTTGGACATATTCCTGGACATTTCATCAAATCAGCTTCTTCCTTCAGCCAGCCCACACTCTCACTCCTGCCACTGACCACACAACATTCTTGCATTGTAAGGGTGTGAAAGGTTTCAGGAGTAGGTGGAAATGCAGACCACGCCAGACCTTACTGAATGGTGGACCAGGTTCATGGGGCTGAATGGCCTACTGTGCATGTGTTCCCATATGAAACTTTTTCATCCTCAACTAACAGCACCTTTCTAGGCAAGTGAATAGATTGGATTTATCGGATTACCTGTTGCTTGATTTTTGACTGCCAGTCATACAGCCTCGCTCCATGGGCCAAATATGTTATATAGCTAATAATCAAATTGATTTTCTTCAATTTTAAAAGAAAGGTACAATGTTTTATTGCCTCTCGTGATTTTTTATTGCCGTGTCCTCATGGGTTCATTTCTAATTCTCCAGAGAAACACCTGTGTGACCCAGAGTGATGGAAATGCTCGGTAGCAAAAGAGAGTTTGCAGGAACAGGAAGGAGTTTAATATCTAATCTGGTGTGGAAATCACCCACCTACAAATAAAACACTCAAACATACTTAACTCGCTCAAGTTCGTCCCTCTGAGAGGCTAAATCACACAAAGCCGGCTGCGTTCTAAATATCCTGAACAACTTTTGTTTAACCTCATCCAACTTTCTCCCAAATGTCGCTGACACAAATACTTCTTGAAAAACTACTTACAGCTAAATTTACCTCGCCTAGTTTTGATGCTCCCAAGTGCCAAATTCCTCTAACTTACGTTGAAAACATGTGGCATCTCGACAAAATAAAACTGATTCTGGTCTTTGTTGTATTTCTGGAGTTGAGAGGCGTACTCATTCTTACTTTCTTCCACCATGTGATTTCGCAGATTCGCCTGCTGTTTTGCCTGAGGTACAAACAAATAAACACAATTTATACTTTGACAGTGAAGGGCACGTTGCATCAATCCATTTATGTTCAAAATTCAAAAAGTGGGAAGGAATGTGGACTAAACCTCCCTGCCAACAGTAATTTTGCCATCTCTCCTTCGTTATTGAATGCAGGATCAAAATCTATTGATAGGAATTCTATATCAAAAAAATAAAAAGTGTGCATCGAAAAATTGGATTTGTTTTCACACTTCCTGCTATTCCACTTTGGTTGGGCCCCAGGCAGGTAATGGTTACAGGAGTATTTATTGTTGACAAACATCATCTTTTATTTGAACGTATTAAATACCAACTACGTACAACACAAGACCGATACAGAACCAGACAAAACCATCTCTGAGGAGTCGTGTTGCCTCCTGATCATGTAGATTATCCTATTTACATACCCCCATTAACTCTTTAGACTACAGACAAACAACGTTTTGAACGGAATTAGAAAGCAGAGATCAGAAAGCACACTGTAGATGCTGGAAAGCTAAACTAGGAACAAAAAATAATGTGTAGGTCAGCAGGTCAGGCAGCATTTGCAGAAGGTAGTAAAAAAGTTAATGTTTCAGCTCGATGACCTATCACCAGAACTTGGAAAAAAATTAGAGATGTAATAAGTTTTGAGTAAGAGGCAAGGACAGAAGGAAAGTCTGTCATAGGGTGGAAGACAGGAAAGAATCAGTGATAGATAATTTAGCCTTCCAGGGCCAAAGAGAACAGGGATGAGGCAAGAAAAGAAACAACAATTTGTGCCAGGAACAAGTGTGCTGTTAACTGAAAACGAAAATAGGACAGAAACCAAAACATAGAACAGTACAGTACAGCACAGTATAGGCCCTTTGGCCCACAATGGTGTGCTGACCTATTATCCTACTCAAGATCAAACCACCCTGCATACCCTACATTTTACTGTCATCCATGTGTCTATCCAAGAGTCGCTTAAATGTTCCTAATCACCGCCGGCAGCGCATTCCACACGCCCACCACTCTCTGTGTAAAGAACCTACCTCTGACATTCCCCCTACATCTTCCTCCAATCACTTTAAAATTAAAACACGCGAAGGAAACAAAATAGAGGGACAGGGTTTACAGTCTGAAATGGCTGAGCTCTATGGTGAGTGCAGGAGGTTTTGAAGTACCTAAATGAAAGGTCATGCGCTGTTAGAACCTGTGCACTTTGCATTGGTTCCAGCACACCCATATTCAGAGAGGCCAAAAAACAGTGTAAAGATTGCATGATGCTGCTTCACTGGTGTGAGTTCATCTAAGCCAGTGCAGCATTCCCAAAACAAGCCTTTGTGCCTGCACTGCCTCAATTCAATGACAAATTAGGGAAACCCTGACAAGCTGTGGAACTCCTGGCCAGCAGACAGTGGGAGGTTTAAGAGGGAAATGAACACGGAGGGCTGGACTGAACGCCAAGTCTACCTTTTCCACATCAGCTTTGGTGGCGTTGATGTCATTGTCGACTCTTTCGGCATTCTGCATTGCCTTCTCTGCTTCCTTGCAGTCTCGTTCAAACCTCTTCTTTGCCTGTGGGGACACAGAACATCAAATTTGAATGGACTGCAACTCCAGCTGGATGGTTTGGGAAGCCTCAGTGCCATGGGGGGCTACACCCATCCGCGAAAGAGATCTGAAGACCACCATGGCAGATGGTGAAACTGAAATTCAAGAACAGAATCTGGAATGGCAAACACTGTAATGGTGACTACACAATCCTTGTCAATGTGTTAGAAAAACCCATCTGGGTCATAAAAGTCCACTAGGGAAGGAAATCTGCCATCCTTACATGGTCTGGTCTACATATGCCCCCACACTCCAGCAATACAGTGACTTAACTACCCTTTCAAATGGCATAGCAAGCCACTCAGTTGTGTAAAAATCGCTAAAAAGTCTCAAAGAAAAATACACCAGATGGGCCACCTGGCATCGATCTTGGCACTGGAAATGGCAATGGCAAACTCAGCCCTATTTGCCCTGTAAAGTCCTTCTTACCAACATCTGGGGGGCTTAACACAAAATCCCACCTTCACAATGAGGATACCCACTATCATATGGTGTGACATCACCAATGTACAAATGGAATTGATTTTGAATAGATCTAGCAACTCAAAAAGGAGCATCTGAGAGGCGCTTTGGACCACCAGCAGTATCATAGAATCCCTACAGTGTGGAAATAGGCCCTTTGGCCCAACAAGTCCACACCGATCCTCAGAGCATCCCACCCAGACCCATTCCCCTATAACCCACCTAATCTCCACCTCCCTGAACACTATTGGCAATTTAGCACGGCCAATCCACCTAGCCTGCACATCTTTGGACTGTGGGAGGAAACCAGAGCGCCCGGAGGAAACCCACGCAGACACGGGGAGAACATGCAAACTCCACACAGCCAGTTGCTCAAAGGTGGAATCGAACGCAGATCCCTGGCGCTGTGAGGCAGCAGCGCTAACCACTGAGCCACTGTGCCATTTTCAGTCACAACCTGAACATACCTCCCACTGTACCTTTACCAGCCAAGCCAGGAAGTCAATACTGATTCCATGAAGAATACAGGAGGGAATGCCAGGAGCAAACATAGGCATACTTATAAATAAGGCCTCAATCGAGTGTCTACAACACAGGGCGACTTATATGCCAAACAGTGGAAGCAGCATGCAGCAAAAGCAGGGCTGTCTGATCCCACAATCAACAGATCAGACAAACCCTGCAGTCTTGCTGCATCCAGTTGTGAAAGGTGATGGACAGTTATGCAACTAACAGGTGGTGGAAGACCCTCAAATATCCCCGATATTTGTGTGTGTCGGGGGCGGGGGGCGGGGAGGTGGTGGTGGTGGTGGGGGGGGACACATCAGTGCAAAAGGCAGGACTGCTGTTTTTGCATCCATCCAAAGCCAGAACTGCTGTGTGGATGATCCACCCAGCCTCCCGCTAAAGTCCCCGAGCACCACGAATGCCAGTTTTCAGCCAATCCAAGCTCCTAGCCAAATTCTTCCAAGACAGGCATGGCCCACTAGCATCCACAGTACAATGTGGAAGACTGCCCAGTGTTATTCCTGCGCGCATAAAGCAGGACTAATTCAAGCCCACCAAATACTGGCCAATCAGTCCACATGCGATCGTCAGCAAAACAGTGGGTGAGGCCATCGATGGTACTGTCAAGCAACAACTGCAAAGGAATAATCTGCTCATTGACACCGAGTTTGGGTTCCACCCAGGGGCACTCAGGTCTTAGCTTCATCACAGTCTTGCTCCAAACATGGATGACCTCCAGAGGTGAGGTGAGAGGGACTGCTCTTGACATCGAAGCAGCATTTGTCTGAGTGTGGTATCTAGGAGCCTTGACAAAACCCAAATTTATGCGAATCAGCAGGAAACTCTCTGCTGGTTAGAGTCATACCTAGCACAAAGGGAGGTGGTTGTGTGGTTGCTGGAGGTCAATGAATAAAACAAAAATCAAAATCATGGTGAGCAAATGCATCTTGTCGCTAATGGAAATCTTTTTTTTTAACTTCATTCAGTTAACTTACATAATCCAGCTGTTTAAAACTAGCTTCCAGGTTCTGTTGAGCTTTTCTTCCTTCCAGAAGATGCTGAAAAAGCAAGGACTCCATTACCAAATAGACACTGCCACGTCCAACCGTTAGAAACAGGAGAAGAGAAAGGGCCTTCAGATCATTGAGGCTGCTTTGCCATTCAATTGGATCATGGCTGATCTGATCATGATTTCAGTTTCACTTTCCTGCCTGCTCCTCAATCTGGATCAAAGATTTGTCTAAAACCTGGCTGTGACTATATTCCATTATCCTGCCTCCAATGTGCGCTGAGTGAGAGATTTCCAAAGATTAACAACCCTCAGAGATAAAATTCCTCCTCACTTCCATCTTAAAATGAAAGATCCTTTTTTTGAAGACTGCAAACACTATTTCTAGATTCTCCCATAAGGAGAAACCCACACTTAGCATCGACACAATCAAGTCGCCTTAAAACCTGGTGTATTTCACATTTTTCTAGATACTAATGATTGTACGTCTACACTGCTCACGCTTTCCTCATCAAATATCCATTTTATCCCAGGGATCAACACTGTGAACCTTCTTGGAAAAGTCTCAGTGCAACCATCTTGCTCCTTAAATAAGGAGACAAAATCTCCATGGTGTGTGGTCTCACACATGCTCTGTGCAGTTCCCTCTACAATAAAAGCCAACATCCCATTGGTCTACCTAAGTATTTGCTGTACTACATTCTAACATTTTGTGATTCATTTACCAGGACAGCCAGATCTCTCTATCCTACAACATTCTATAGTCTCTCTCCATTTGAATAATATTCTGTTCCTCTAACCATTTTGCCAAAGTCACATTTCCACACATAAGACTCCATCTGCCAGATTTTACCCATCACACATTCTCCCTTTCTCATTTGTAGACTCTATGTGCTCCTCACAACTTGTTTACCTACATATTTCGATATTGCCAGCAAATATTCAATACAGTTCATCCCTTCATCCAAATAATTAACACAGCATTGGGCCCTGTGACAGTCCACTAGTTACAGTTTAAACTGAAAATGATAGCTATCCAGAAATTGTTTCGTGTTGGTTAGCCAACCCTCTCTCCATGCTAATGTACTACCTTTAACACAGTGAGCTTTTTAATCTTGTACAGCAACATTTTATGTGACACCAGATCAAATGCATGTTGGAAATCCAAAAACTCGACATCTCCCAACTCTCCTTTATCCACCTGGTTTGTTACATCCTCAACTAATAATAAATTTATTAAAGACTTCTCTCAGAGGAAGAAATTAATGACGCTCGAGTGTGGTGGATACCTGGACACTGAATAAATTCAAGGAGGAGACAGACAGTTTGTTAATTAGTGAATGGGTTGAAGGGTTATCGAGTGGAGGCATGGAAGTGGAGTTCAGGTCAAGATGAGATCAGCCATGATCATATTAAATAGCGAGGCAGACTTCAGGGGCTGAATTGCCTACTCCAAGCTCCTATTTTCCTATCCCTTTCTTTTTTTGATTAGGGGCAATACATTTGTGGTTTCTCATCTACAGGGACCTTTCCAGAATCTGGTGAATTTTGAAGGATTACAGCCAGTGCATGCACCATTTCTACAGCAGCGTTGTTTAATATTCTGGATTCACACAATCAGGACTTTGCAACTTCTGGTCACATTCATCTTCACACAATGTTTTTCTAAAGTTATGGACCCAGGTACCTCAATCTGAATATGAAATCCTCTTATGTTGTGACTACTCTTCCTTAAAGGTTCTTTCACTATGGCAGCATTAATGAATCCTTAAACATATTACTAAAAAGACTTTCTGAATATATTATGAAAACTACCACAGCGGAAATCAATTTGGAAACATGAGGAATGGGAATGGATGAACAGAGTAGCATTGTGCCATACCATCTTGCGTTCCTGCTTATTTTCGTGTAGATATTTCAACAATTGGGCAAAGATGTTCTGTACCAAGTTCTCTGCGATAATTTCCCTCTGTCCAGCATAGTCATTCAATTCATTGAGAATGTTGATGAAGGCCTGATACTGGGAGAACCTGCAGGCAAGGAGCAATATTTAAGACAAATTCAATTGAAATGTTTCCCTTTGGATAATTTTCCCACCTTCTCCCAGTACAGACCCCTGCGTAGGTCCTACCTCAAAACATCTCTCCAATATCTCACTCCAGTAGTCACACAGTATTAGGAGGCAACACAGCCTGACCTGACCCGATGCAACAACAGAAGCAGGGATATAATCAAGGAAGGAAATCTCAAGGTTACTTTAACCAACGCCCTACATCAGGACACTGCACCCAGATTGCATTTTTCTGCCAACACCCAAGAGAACCAAGTGTAGACTGTTTCTAGATTATATGGATCAAAATGTCCCCATTCGCTGCCTTTTACTCACTGGTCATAGTTTTTGAAGAGTTCTGCCGCTACTCTCCAACAATGAGGAATACAAGATCAAATAGAGCCTTGTTCATTGCGGGGGCTGTTTAACCGCAATACTTTCTGTAATTATCCCCAGCCGGCACTGCATGAGTGGTAGGCTCAACCTTCCTGCTGTAGGTCTCCCAATCAGGACTGCGTCGCAGTGAGGAGGTGCAGGGCTCTGAATGGGAAATGGCTAAAGGGAAAGGGTCAAAGGATCTCTCCTACGGCCTTCCTAGGCCTTAGGCTCTTTGACCAAATTCTTTTCCCTTCATTTCAGATGCACTTGTTCTAAGGAAGAAGAGGTTACAACCTCGCACAAACCAACCAAGGCACTGACTGGCCCCATGTTGGTTCCAATTCCATCTGACTACCAAGTCGTCGCCAGGAGCTTCCTTGTCAGAGCGTGGAGGATGCTCACTTGGATTCTTCATCCGCTAAATGCAAGCAGTCTGCTGGAATGAATAAGTATAACACCACACCAACTGCAGGCCCACTTCATCGCTCCAGTGAGCTGGGGAAATGGCGTGCAAGGCAACCATGGTGCCTCTTGTGAGGAGACTGGAAAACCATTCACCAGAACGCACCTCCATCCATCTCCTTTGATGCCTGCAGTAATAAAGAACACATTCGCCTGCTGTTTGCCAGGAGTGGAGTGTCTTGGTTGTGGTGTGTCATTGGAGCATTCCCGAAGTTTGAGGAATGCCCTTCCCAGCCACAGCTCAAGGGGAATTGAGAATCTGGGATTTAGAATTCAAAGGCCACCAATTAAAGTTTGTGTTTATCGTTGGGATGGACTCTAATTTTCCCCAGCACTTCAATGGTTAAGTGTTCGACAGATTTTCTCTCCCTGGCCACATCTTGCAACTTAAGGAAGACAAGAAACCACTTGCTGATCTTCACTCTCTGTAGAACAGACAACTCAGTGACAACTGACCACTGAGTTTTGAAAGCTAGCAAAACACAACTTCATTATCGCAGAGTGAAGAAAGGATCTGGCTCCAGTCCCAGAAATGATATCACAGAGTTTTTGTAGTCACCTGGTGATTCCTGAAGGACCAGTTATTAGTACATAGCAGCTCCCCCAGCATCCCCCCCAGCATCCCAACAGCGAATACATGTAAGCACGCAGACACACATACACATCGGTATGTAGGGCCAAGGACAGAAATCACATGCTCCTGACCTGACCCAAATACAATGCTAAATCCCTGAGGCCCTTTTATTGGGCCCTGATGTACCCCCTGCTCAGCTCCCCTGTTCTGAGCCCTGCTTGCATGTATACATACATTCATGATGCACACATACTCTCGCTCACACACACACAGACGCACACATACACACTCACTCTCTCTCTCCCTCACACAGAGACGCACACACACTCTCTCTCACAAAGAGACGCACACACACTCTCGCTCTCTCTCACACACAGACGCACACA
>NC_063369.1:6063470-6063855 GCF_021869965.1 Rhincodon typus
GAGACGCACACACACTCTCTCTCTCTCACACAGAGACGCACACACACACACACACTCTCTCTCTCACACAGAGACGCACACACACACACACACTCTCTCTCTCACACAGAGACGCACAGACACACACACTCTCTCTCTCACAGAGACGCACACACACACACACTCTCTCTCTCTCACACAGAGACACACACACACACACTCTCTCTCTCACACAGAGACGCACACACACACACTCTCTCTCACACAGAGACGCACACACACACACACACACACTCTCTCACAGAGAGACGCACACACACACACACACTCTCTCACAGAGAGACGCACACACACACACACACTCTCTCACACAGACGCACACACACACACTCTCTCACAGAGAGAC
>NC_063369.1:6063955-6075193 GCF_021869965.1 Rhincodon typus
ACACACACACACACACACTCTCTCACACAGACGCACACACACACACTCTCTCACAGAGAGACGCACACACACACACACACACTCTCTCTCTCACACACAGACATTCTCTCACAGAGAGACACACACACACACACACACATTCTCTCACAGAGAGACACACACACACACACACTCTCTCTCTCACACAGAGACGCGCACACACACACACACACACATTCTCTCACAGAGAGACGCGCACACACACACAGAGAGACGCACACACACACTCTCTCTCACACAGAGAGACGCACACACAGACTCACTCTCACACAGAGAGACGCACACACAGACTCACTCTCACACAGAGAGACGCACACACAGACTCACTCTCACACAGAGAGACACACACACAGACTCTCTCACACAGAGAGACACACACACAGACTCTCTCACACAGAGACACACACACACACTCTCTCTCTCACACAGAGACGCACACACACACACACACATTCTCTCACAGAGAGACACACACACACACACTCTCTCTCACACAGAGAGACGCACACACACACTCTCTCTCACACAGAGACGCACACACACACACACACATTCTCTCACAGAGAGACACACACACACACTCTCTCTCTCACACAGAGAGACGCACACACACACTCTCTCTCACACAGAGAGACGCACACACTGACTCACTCTCACACAGAGAGACGCACACACACACTCTCTCACACAGAGAGACGCACACACACACTCTCTCACACAGAGAGACGCAAACACACTCTCTCACACAGAGACACACACACACACACTCTCTGACACAGAGAGACACACACACACACACACTCTCTCTCACACAGAGAGACATACACACACAGACACACACACACACACACACACCACAAAACAGATCTCTCTGTATCTGCCAGTGCATGACTTAAGTCAGTCACTAAAGGCCCTACAGTAACAATCCAGGATAAATGGCCCTCTAATTTGCCCTCTCGAACAGAAATAGGGATAGAAATTAAAACCCCTCTCCACATAGTGGTAGCTCAGCCCTGGAAGACTTGGCAGGGACTTGCGAGCGCTATGTTCACCTACACCCGAGTGGAACCTGCCTGATCATGTGACCCACATCTTAAAGAATCTGACTTTCTTCTCTCCCTCTCCCCAACCCCATCTCCTCCAGTCAAGGAAGTCTAATTCCAAATTGCTCCTGGCGTCTTCCAGTGCAACATGAGCTCTTCAACAACTCAGTGCGACATGAACTGTGCCCCACTTCCAGACGTAACTAGATATTTCCATTCACTTCACCAAAGTGATAGCAGCTTACTTCATTTCTTGGTCTTCCTTCGAGACTCGCTTGGGGCTGTATTTCTTCACCAGTGTCCTGGGGGAAGGAAGCATAATTATCACTTAAAGCAAACCGCTCTCCTCACCATTGGTCTATGATGATACAAAGCCGTGGTTAGACCACAACTGGAGTTTCTCTGGATGCTATACCACGTCAGCTTTAGAGGGAGTGTGGCACAGAATTCACCAGAATGATACCTGAACCCACAATTAAATTACAAGGGGAGATTTACAGAAACGACGATTGTATTCCCTTAAAGTTAGAAGATTAACGGTAGATTTGAATGACCTTTCCATTACATTCAGGGGCAATCAATAGAGTATTTAGGGAGAAATTATTTCTACTGGTTAACAAGTCTTGGACTGAGGGTACTAGTCTAAAAATTAAACAGTCAGATCTTTCAAGGGTGAAGTTTGCTAACAGGTCTGCTCACAAAGGGTAGCAGAAATTTGGAACTCTTCTACAAACACCATTCAAAGCTAGGCAATCATCAAATTTTAAATCTGGGATCGACAGAGTTGTTTTCACCAGGAGTATTGAGGGATTGGGATAGAGACACTTAGGTCACAGATTAGCTGTGATCTCAGGAAATGGCTTGAGGCTTAAATGGCTTCTTCCTGTTCCAGTTCCAATGAGATAACTGAACATCATCTGACAGCACCATCTTCTGAACATTATGGTGAGTAGTGACAGATGACATGGCCTGCCCAACGAAATAAGCGTGATAGGGAAGACAATCCAGTTATTTTTTTAAAATTCGTTAACAGGATGTGGGCGTCATTGGCGAGGTAGCATTTATTGCCTGTTCCTAATTGCCCAGAGGGCAGTTACGAGTCAACCACATTGCTGTCGGTCTGGAGTCACATGTAGGCCAGACCAGGTAAGGTTAGCAGTTTCTTTCCCTAAAGGACATTAGTGAACCAGATGGGCTTTTCCAACAATTGACAATGGATTCATGGTCATCATTAAATTCTTAATTCCCAGATTATTGTTGAATTCAAACTCCACCATCTGCCATGGTGGGATTCGAACCTGGGTCCCCAGAACATTATCTGGGTCTCTAGGTTAACAGTCCAGCGATAATACCACTAGGCCATTGCCTCGCCTATTAAAGAGCAAACTTCATCAACAGATAATGTTATGCAAAATGTAACCACATTTGCTGTCCTCTGCACTATAGAATACTGTCTTTGCTCCTTTGAGCTTGCGTCTCGTGTTTTATGCAAACCATGACCCTTCCCTTCTTTTTGCAGCTCATTTTGGAAGTGAAGCATCTTCAGACCATACCTCCCTTACCATACCTCTGCCCCAGTCTCCACACCAATACTCCAGTTTTCTGTAAACACCGCATTATTAAAACAAAATGTATCACTGCAAACAAAACAAAATCAATTTATAGAATTAAAACTCTAGTGAGTTCATAAACACTGGCATGGAGAAAAAGAAAGAGGGCTGTGGTCATAGTTTGGGTCTCTGTATTTCTACACCATACAAGCTTCATTGTTTCATTTCTTCATCCAAGTAAAACTCTTAAAAGGTTCAGTCTTGCAGATTCTTGGGATGGGACACTGCCTCAATAATAGCTCTTATGGAGTATGAGTTTGGAGTTACATCGCAGTGCGATATAGGATCTGGGTGGCACGGTGGCTCAGTGGTTAGCACTGCTGCCTCAGTGCCAGGGACTCGGGTCCGATTCCACCCTCGGGCGACGGTCTGTGTGGAGTTTGCACATTCTCTGCGTGGGTTTCCTCCGGGTGCTCCGGTTTCCTCCCACAGTCCAAAGATGCACAGGTTAGGTGGCTTGGCCATGCTAAGTTGCCCATAATGTGTAGGGGAAAAAAATGCAGGATTACAGAGACACTGGAGGGAGGTGGGTCTAGGTGCTATACTGTTCAGAGGGTCGGTGTGAACTCAACAGGCCAAATGGCCTGCTTCCACACTGTAGGAATTCTGTGATCATGATTTAAAAGTCCTGCTCAGGAGAGAAAGGGAGTAAATGAAGGGGGAGGTGGAAAGTCTCCATTAAATCAAACTGCATTCTACATCCTCTGCATTAACCCCAGGAAGAAACTCTAAGGACCTCTTTAAAAAAAAAACAAGATTTCCTCTATTTCCTCTCTTTTTGTCCCTGTCAGTGCTCACTCCCAGTGGAATGAACATTTTATAGAAATAGCCCTCTACTTCTTGAAACTCAAACTCGAGAATTTTTTTTAATTTGAGCTAAGCGAGTCTAAATGTTGACAGGACATCGGACTGCGGAAAGCATCCCAAGATAGTCTGATGTGAACCTGTTTCTCTTCCTCAGCAACAGAGGTCAGGGAATATGACCAAGAACAAAAATCATGTCCAATTTCCCCTTTCACAGGGGCCTAGGGGACAGCTGCTATCCCCTATCCCAGATGCACAGAATGGGAATAAAACCTTGGGAATCTCACACTGCAACTGGAGAGGGCAAGACCTTGTAAAGGTTCCTTAAGCGTGCAGTCATTTCAAAGTTGCTTAAAATATAAGAGAGTGTGTGTGTGCATATGTGCAACAATGAGAGAGCTGAGTGTGCAAGACAGAGGGAGAATGAGGACAAAGGGATAGTGAGAAGGTAAGAGAATGTGAAGACAAAAAAAAAATCCTTAGAGACCAGGTGAAAGATGGAGAAAACATGAGCACTTTAAGACAAAGCATGGCAGAGGGGGAGAGAGTGTGAAGGTAAGAGATTAAGGAAGGGCATGTGCGAGTGTTTCCCCTTCCTTCACCTCCATTTTAAACAATAAAATAATCTCAGGCCTATAAATTAGTGCTTGTTCCCACTGGTTTAACCAGGCCCAATGACCAACAGTAAACACACACCTGCCTCTCAGTTGAAGCTGAAAAAGTGTCTGGGAGGGCAGAAATTTGATAAACATGGTGAGTTTTGAATCCTTCCTGAAATATTTTCGATCTCAAGCCCTTTTTATTTTTGGTTGTGGAAGGCATTTGAAAAAGGAAGTAAAGCCCAGATGGTGAAATGAATCTTTTCGACTGTTTTCTCTGCATCGACAGGGATCTAGTAGCTAGTTGGGTTGGTGGGGGATGGGACGGTGCGGTGGGGAAAGGGGAGGGGAGGGCAGAGCTTGACTTGAATGCTTCCCGCTAAAAATGAAATTCAAAAGGTCGAAGATTTCAGCTTCCTGGATGTCCACCATGTTGGGTTTTGAATTTATCAGATTTGTTCAGCTATTAACAGGTAGAAAATCTAGTAGCCTACAGACGCATAGGAATTAACACTTCTAGGCAGCAAACGGAAATTATTTGGAGTCATCAAATGTCAAATAAGGGTGAAACGTGGCCAATCAATAATGGATCAGGCCCTCTCTGAAGCTATGATATTACTTCCTTGGGTTTGTTTTAGGCTGTCTCAGGACGCTATACAAATGCAACTTACTTTTACTTTATTTACATCTTTTGTATGTAAACCACAGGCGAATGTGAGGAAGAACTTTTTTTTATGTAGGGAGTTGTAATGACCTGGATGGAACTGGCTGCTTAAGAAGGTGGAGGAAGTGGACAGGGCCAGTGATTCAAAGGGAAATTAGTCAGCTACATAGAGGAAATCATCTCGCAGCATTACGCCAAAATGAAACTGATTGGACTGTCCTCCAGAGAGCCACCATGGATCCAAAGGCCTCCTCCTGTGCTGTAATGACTCTAACCTGATCTCTTTTTAAACACTGCTCCCAAAACATTTCCATGTCCTATTGTGGCTCCCTTTTTACAAAACAAAAAATTCAGACATGCCATTTTATGTGCCTATAAACTTTCTTCTCTTATTTTCTTTAATTTGTTTTTGTAACTTGGAAGAAGAATTCCATCTGAAAAACTGGGAGATTTCCTTACTCTGCTCCAACAATCTGTGGTCTCCAGCAAATAGCACATCTCCCCATTCCACCTCGTGGTTTCAGACTCCAGCCTTCCGACTGGGATTGGAAGATTCAGATAAAGCCAATTAACTTGTGGAGGAGGTAGTAGGAACTTGTGGAGGATTTCTGGACAATGCTATTGTGCGTTTCTGCTCTGTTTAGCGTTACGTCGTACGTCACTAGTTTTCACGATGCGCGTGTTGATCCCAACAACTAGAGGCTCCTTGAAACATTTGCAGTTAGAATTCATTCTTTCTTGATCTTTCTCATGCACAATTTGATTCTCCAGACTACCAGAGACGCACTGGGCTGAATCTTGGGGTTTTTTTTGGCTAAGTTGGGGAAGTGAGGATAATGGCTCTTTAACAGAATCATCCAATTGGATAACGAGGATGGAAAAGTTGAATGTGGCTGGGGTTGTGCACACACAGTGGGGAGGAAGAGATTGGAGATTATGTAAAAGGAAACCAGAGTTAGTGACACTAGGCCTCAAGCCTGAGCCTGACTGAACTTCAAACACCGATAAACAGGCCTCGAGCTTACCTCAGCTGCTTGGCATATGACTGTTCGATTTCAGTCCGATCCTTCACAAACTTCACATATTTCTCTATTAGATCGATTCCCCATTGGGTTTGCCGGTCTATGATGTCATATTGGTCCTGGGCGAAGAAATAAAAAGAAAAGCAAGTGGTCAGAATTCCAAGTCAGGCAGAAAGGTGGACTTGCATTACCATGTGGTACCGAAAATGCAGAAAGCTGTTCTCATGTCCATCCATCTGTGTGGGGATCAGTGTCCTTGGCTCCTGGAGCCTGCGTGAATGACTGAACCGATTACAGCCGACAACAGGTTAACCTCAACTCGCTCTGCTTCTGGTTCTTGCGTGACAGTGGATAGAACATAGAACAGTACAGGCCCTTTAGCCCACGATGTTGTGCTGAACTTTTACCCTAATCCTAAGATCTATCTAACCTCCACCTCTACCTTATACTATCATCCATATGCCTATCTAATAGCCGCTTAAACGCCCCTAATGAGGCCGACTCCACTACCCTCTCTGGCAATGCGTTCCACGCCCCTATCACTCTGAGTAAAGGACCTATCTCTGACATCTCCCCTATATCTACCTCCACTCACTTTAAAACTATGCCCCCTCATAATAGCTACCTCCACCCGAGGAAAAAGTCTCTGGCTGTCCACTCTATCTATACCTCTGATCATTTTGTACACCTCTGTCAAGTCACCTCTCATCCTTCGTCGTTCTAAAGAGAAAAGCCCTAGCTCTCTCAACCTTTCCTCCTAAGACCTTCCCTCCGTTCCAGGCAACATCCTGACAAATCTCCTCTGCACCTTTTCCAATGACTCCACATCTTTCTTGTAATAAGGCGACCAGAACTGGGCACAATACTCCAGATGTGGCCGAACCAGGCTTTTGTATAGCAAGCTTGTTTGGGAAGTCCCACGTAGGCGATCAGGGCTCACACAACAAGGAGGCCACCTAATTGCTGAACATATGTCCAACAGGAAACATTTCCCTCAGGGGAGGCTAACAGGAAAGGACCCAAGGGGAGGGTACACTGGGAAAAATGTGAACAAAAATAACTAACTCTTATACCGCTCCAACGACCTCAGATCACCTCAAAAGAGTTTTAACAGCAAATGATGTGCTTTTGGTGGTCATCACCTGTTGCGATTTAGGAAACAAAACAACCAATTTTAGTACAGCAAGTTCCCACAATTCAAAATGTGCTAATGACCTGCTTGGGGGTTGATATTGGCCAAGAGACCCGGGATAACCCCAGTTCTTCTGTTCAATACCACAGCGTCTCATCTAAGAGTCAGCACCTCCAACAGTGCAGCTTCACTCCTTCAGTACTTTTGTTTTTGCAAAAATACACTTTATTCATAAAGTTATCTTTCTGTGCATACACAAGGTACTAAAACAGTTCTGTACAATCTTTGCATTATAAAGAAGAGCAAACATTGGAATTTGACATTCCCTGCGGCTGCAATAACAAAGGCATTTCCCACTCATGCAAGATATATTTTGAGGCAGACAAAGGGTTCAATAACTAATTGGACCCCACTGTACTTTGGCAGAAAGACCTTAGACAGTGGTCTGGGCAGGATCTGCCCCAAGCTCTACTGTATCCCTCAGCATGCAGTCCTGGACCTTGGGATGTGTCAGTCTGCACCACTAGGTCGAGGTCAACTCCTTGCTCTGGAAGACCAAGAGGTTTCGGGCTGACCAAAGATCGTTTTTGACCGAGTTTGTGGTCCTCCAGGTGTAGTCGATGCTTGTCTCGGCTTGCATCCCGGGGAACAGGCTGCACAGCAGAGATTCACGTGTCACGGAGCTGTTTGGGACAAACCTTGCCTTCCAATCCTGACGGCCAGCCTAGAATGTGTCAGACCCGAGAGCGGGATTTGAACCCACAACCACTGACACAGAATGCTGACACTGAGCTGTAGCTGACACCTTGTGGACGGAGTAACTTTATTAAGAGAGCCAAAGTGTGACTGTTGAGGAAAGAACAGACCTTAAAAGTGTGTCGACCTCTTCAAAAAACATTTTTCAAATCAACAAATTAACAAGAAGGGAGAGAGAGACAGTGACAATGAATACATATAAACTTCCCTTAATCACACACAGAACAAGATTCATGGAAGAGACACACAGTCTCTACTCAAATAGCAAGACTTTGGGTTCGGTCCACTCTTGTGGTCATTTCACAGCTATGAAGCATATTTCACTGTTATTTAATATTCCACATTGGAACTGTGGCATAATAACCCGCTTGAATTACATAATGTGTAATAACAAACCTCGGAGGAGGCTGGGATTGGTTATATGGTCAAGGGACCTGCTCTAAACGTTAGACAACATTTAGTTTATTTACGGGGTCAGAAGGAGGTTCATCTCTCAGTGTCAGGAGCACAGGATGTGCTTCCGCTGACACAAGCCATGCTGCCTTGCCTCAGACTGTGCACAGCTTAAACCAAGTGGGCCTGGGCTGTGGGAAAGAAGGAATTAAGGAGAAACGCTGGTGTGCTGACATTATCTGCTCATTACCCCAAAGTGAACCTTATACAACAGCTTCTTGCATTTTTATAGCATCTTTAAGTGAAGTGAAGTGTCCCAAAGTGCTTCACAGGAGTATCACCAAACACAAATTAACAACCAAAGGAGATATTATGGCAATTCACTAACCTAGAGAGGCAGTGGCATAGTGTTAATGTCTAATAGTGGACTAGTAATCCAAAACAATATTCTGAGGACGCAGTGGGATTAATACCGTGGCAGAACGTGAAACGTGAATTCATGGAATCCCTTAGAGTGCAGAAACATGCCATTTGGCCCATCGGGTCCACACCGACCCTCTCAAGAACGTCCCATCCAATTCAATTTCAAAAAAAGTCTGGAGTAAAAATCTACCCTCATTACAACCAACGTAAAATCCCAGCTGGTTCACTCATGGACTTCAGGGAAGGGAAATCTGCCATCCTTTCCTGGTCTGGCTTACACGTGACTCCAGACCCACAAGCAACGGGGTTGACATTTAACTCCCCTGTGGGGCAATTAGTGGCTCCGCCAGCAATGGCCCCTATCCCATGACCAAATGTTTTGAAAAAAGTTGGTCAAAAAGGTAAGGAAAAAAAACAGAGATTTAAAGAGGGATTTCTTAAAGCTTAGTGACTACATTTGGAGAAGTCAAAAGGCTACAGATCATATATTTCAACCCAAACAAGAAGTTAGATAATAAATTGTTTGCACAGCAAGAGGAACTCCAATAATCAGAAGTCTGCTTGGGGAAGAGTTGCTGGCTTTCCTTTGTACAGACTGAATGTTTCCCTCATTATAGCACAGAGACGAGACACTGACAGAAGCTTGCCCCATTTTCAATCCTTTGATGATTCCGAATAGCCTCTGAAAGGAATTCAAAAGCTTCCCTAGAGTTAGGACACCACTTTGTTGCTTTTGGAATCAGTTCAGATTACATAAGACCAAACACATTATTAGCCATATCCTTTGTTTTTATACAAGACAAAAACCTTTCGGTTTTAGTCCCAGGGTTTTGTTTGCTGCATATTTGGGAGGATAGGCATGCAGTAAAAAGCTGCGTAGTTTCAGAAGTAAAGGCTTGCTCGCCAAAAGATGTATTGCAAAGGCTTTATATTTAACTACATTTTTGTGAGGACTTGAAGCTTGAAGGCGTGCGGAAAAATGGATTTGTTTCAAATTCTGTGGAAGCTTAGATTTTGTTTTAGGGGGTTGATGAAAGCACAGATTGGAACTTCTTTAAAAATAAGACACTTCTGGGAAATCACATGAGAACTTCATTTGAATTGCTTGGACTCACTTCTTAAAAGTGTCATCTGCCTGCATTTTAAGGCAGTTTTGTTTTATTTTATTTGTTTGTGGATATTATCGTCATTGGCTGAGCCTGCCTTTATTGTCCATCACTAATTGTCCAGAGGGCAGGTAAGAGTCAACTACATTGCTATTGATCTGGAGTCAGATGTAGCCCAGACAAGGTAAATCCAGCAGATTTACTTCCCTGAAAGACATTTAGTGAACCAGCTTTTTTTTTTTAAATGACAATCGACTGTAGTTACGTGGCTGACATTTGGCCCAGTTTTTAATGCCAGACTTTTACTAATATCAAATTTCACCATCTGCCATGGTGGGACTTGAACCCATGTCCCCCAGAACGTTAGTCTGGGATTACCAGTCCAGTAACATTACTACTTTGTAGGTAGTTGAGGGGAAAAGCCAGCTAAAAGTCTGTCCGGGTCATCTCTGCTGAAACAACCTTGCTGTAAAGCCTAGCGTGGAACTCAATGCCCTCTGGAAGAGTTACTAGAAAACTTCTCGATACTGTGTTTCCTGAGCAAGTTGTATCTGCCAAGAGCCCAGATCAACAGCCATCTGGATATCTTAACTGTCTGCTTCGTAATTAGGCATGGGCATTAAAGATAGGCCTAGCCAGTGACATCAACATCACATAAAGGAATTTGAAAAAAAAAGACAGCCTTAAAATTCAGGCAGTGGACTTCTAGCAAATTGATTGGACTCACTTTGTAAAGTTGTCATGTGCTTTCCCAGAAGTATCATTTTAAAACAAAAAATTCCAGTGTGTTCTTTCACCAACCCATTTAAAAACAACTCCAGGTATCCACAGAACCTGAAATATATCCATTTCACACCTTTTCCTTTTATTTTCTTTCAACAATGAACAATTATTGGCCAGAAGTGTTCCTTTTCTTTCCCCAAAAGTGGGTTTCTGCAGAGAAAATCCATTTTATTCCCTCTGCCTGAAATGTGTGTGTGTTTTGGCTTATTTAGAGGATTTCATATAAAAACTATGCATATTAGCCAGTGTTGCATCTCCATTAAATAAGATTTGTTTTAAGATCAATAATTTTGTACTTATTTAAGAAAATTGGTTGATGCACCTTTTTGTTCCAAGTCACAGAAAGTGATACAGTTAACAGAATACAAAGTGAATAAAGCAATTCATTAAGTAGTGGGTTGAGAGACTCATACACACACACACACAGATGCGCAGAGAGAGAGAGAGAGACAGACAGACAGACGCAGAGAGAGAGAGAATGAGAGAGAGAGACGCAGAGAGAGAGAGAGACGCACAGAGAGAGAGACGTAGAGAGAGAGAGACACACACAGAAAGAGACACACACAGAAAGAGACACACACAGACAGGAAGAGATAGCCAGAGACAGACGGAGACAGGGAGGGAGAGAGGGAGAGAGAAAGGGAGAGAAAAAGAGAGAGTGTGAGTGAGACAGAAAGAAAGAGGAAGAGAAGTGGGGGTGGGAGGGAGGAATGGTGCACTCCCATCTCAGTCTAAAAGGTGCTCAAGTAATCTCTTGCCACATTCCTCTGAAAGGCACAAGCAACTTTGAGATAAGCATTTAGAAAAAAAGAAGTCTTTGGTCTTTTGACCTCCTAAGCCCATTCCTCTATTTGATGAGGTGAC
>NC_063369.1:6075693-6105821 GCF_021869965.1 Rhincodon typus
GCCAGGGTTGGAGGGTTTGAGCTATAGAGACAGGCTGAGAGGTGATCTTATAGAGATTTATAAAATCATGAGGGGCATGGATAGGGTGAATAGCCAAGGTCTTTTTCCCAGGGTGGGAGAGTCCAAAACTAGAGGGGCATAGGTTTCAGGTGAGAGGGGAAAGATTTATAAGGGTCCTAAGGGACAACATTTTCACACAGAGGGTGGTGTGTGTATGGAATGAGCTGCCAGAGGAAGTGGTGGAGGCTGGTACAATTACAACGTTTAAAAGGCATCTGGATGGGTATGTGGATAGGAAGGGTTTAAGAGGGATTTGGGCCAAATGATGGCAAATAGGACTAAATTAATTTCGGATATCTGGTCAGCATGGATGAGTTGGGCCGAACAGTCTGTTTCGTGCTGTATAGCTCTGGCTCAATGGACTCTGTATCCACCCAAGCTAGCAGTAGTACTTCAGTTTAACGTTGTATCCAAAAAAACATCATCTTGGACAGTGCAGCACTCCTTCAGCACTGAACATTTTGTGCTCAATATAGCAAGAAGAACAGTTCAGATACAGCTTTAAAACTGTACCCCAGCTGCTGTTCCCTTATAATGCAACAGCCTGGCCTGACTGAGCATTCCAGCTCAACCAACAACCAGGGGCCTACGCTCAATGTGTTCCTGGGAAATTTCAAGAATACGGAAATAAGATGAGGTTGACAGAACAAACAATATTTTGGGAGCAAGTGAAACCTGGAGGAAATGAAGAAAGATAGCTCTGCTCCTGAAGCACAACCAAATGGCACTCCAAACTGCCCAGAATACAGGGCCCGGTTCCAAGCATAACTGGCTGCAAAAAGGAAAAGTATCTGAAACGCTGGTTAATGTTAACAGGAAATAGTTTGAAAAGTGGCATTAGTTTGTGTGTTTAACCTGAAACAGTGCCAAAGTATTTTCAACCTTCATGTGGCTTCACTACTTAATGTGTGCAGGAAATGTGGCACAGGGTCGGAGATACAGAGAGTCTAGCCCGGGAGAGACCCAGGTCCTGGCTCTGATCCAAACAGAATCGCCAGTAAAACACGGCCAACTCGAACTGTGAAAAAATCCAGCTGTACAACTGAAAGCTCGTCCTTGCAATGCTGGTCTGGACCTGGAGGGAGAATGATCAACTGTGTGGAGTTTGCACGTTCTCCCTGCATCTGCGTAGGTTTCCTCCGGGTGCTCCGGTTTCCTCCCACAGTCCAAAGATGTGCTAAATAGTGTCCAAGGTGTGTATGCTAGGTGGATTAGCCATAGGAAATGTAGGGTTAGAGGGAAAGGGCAGGGGAATGGGTCTGGGTGGGATGCTCCTCGGAGGGGCAGTGTGGACTTGTTGGGCCGAAGGGCCTGTTTCCACACCGTAGGGATTCTATGTTTCTCATGGTACCTTCGAGAAGCGTACTGTCGGAGACCTCCAGCAGGTGCACAGAACCGAATACAATTCAGCCAGTAAGCTGTTGCTGACAGAAGTTATATTCTTTTCTAATGAATAGAGGGCCTTGGTCAGCTCATCCAGAGATAATGACTGGTGCAGCCTCTCCAAGACCCCCGTGATCGAGGACAGGAACGGCCGGGAGGCCACGCTGTCAGTGGTTTTTGTGTCATACAGACTGGCAATAAAAGGATTTGCTGATCCTCAGTGTGTCAGGTTGAAGTGATGTCACCGAGCCATCTTCTTCCTTCACACTACTGAGTACAGAGCTCTTCTTTTGGACTACGTCTCATCCTGCTCCACAGTATGGGCCCTGGACTGGAAGATTAACTTGGAGGACTCTGAGGCAAACAGTGAAACTTGCTAGCTCCTCGAGATCCTCCATGATATTGACCCCCATCATCTGCAGCAGGAGTAGGTTCTGCGTGACTTTCTGGATTGTCTATAATACCCCCAGGGCCTTACCATTGACTGTGTAAGTCCTGCCCTGGATCGATCCACCAAAATGCAACACCTTGCATTTCTCTAACCTCCATCTGCAATACCTCAGCCCACAAGCCCTGTTGATCAAGATTCTCTATATTCCCAGATAACCCTCTTCCCTATCCACTATACCACCAATCTCAGAGCCATTTGCAAACTTACTAACCAATTCTCATTCAAATCATTTATAGGTATGACGAAAAGAGGACGAGAACGGGGCAGAGGAAGGGGGGTGCAATTTTACAGGAACCCTTGAAAACTGTCAATCTTCCAATTACACAGCAAGCAACAAGAGGTGGTGGGCCTGCTAGAGACATGTTCCCCTGATGTGGTCATTTCAGAGAGCAGAGACCCACACTGCTGTGGGTCTGGAGTCACATATACTCCTCACTGGGTAAGGACACCAGATGTTCATCCCTGAAAACAGATTGTTGGTGAACCTTCTCCATCAGCAAATTTCTTTTATTAGCTACTATCCCATTCCACCAGCCCTCTAGGAGTGCCACGCGTCCCATATTTGGGACTCCCTTCAACAACGTTCCTCCCTTCCTGAGGTCAGTTCCTAGCCCCTGGAGTGACCCACATCACGCAGAGAGGCACGAAATGCTCCACTGGTACAAGTTAATCAAAGCCACATGGACTGCTCTGGTTCAAAGCAATTGCTCGCAACCACTTTCTCAAGGGTAACCCAGAATGGGCAATAACTGATGGCTCTCCACAGATTGTCCATGTCCTATGAATTGTTTTTTAATGTAAAACTAGTTTTACTGGAAATTGTAGATCAGGATGACACCGGATTTGGGGAAGGCAGGAGGAGAACAAATCCAGAAATGCACGGATGGTGGGAACCCATTTGGGGCAGCACGATGGCTCAGTGGTAAACACTGCTGCCTCACAGCGCCAGGGACCTGGATTCGATTCCACCCTCGGGCGACTGCCTGTGTGGAGTTTGCACGTTCTCCCTGTATCTGTGTGGGGATCCTCCGGGTGCTCCAATTTCCTCCCACAGTCCAAAGATGTGCAGGTGAGATGGATTGGCCGTGCTAAATTGCCCTGTAGTGTTCAGGGATGTGTAGATTAGGTGGGATGTTCCGAGGGTCAGTGTGGACTTGTTGGGCCAAAGGGCCTGTTTCCACACTGTAGGGATTCTATGACTGCAATAGAATTAGGAACCGAGAGAGAGTAGGGGGTTTGCCAGGACATCACTGAGGTCCTCTTATGACGCAACTCCATGTATTTTGTTCTTTCAATGAACAATAGGTAGTTAAAAATTAAAAACTAACAATAAAAGGAAGCAATAATCCTGTGACAGGATCCTTGTGCAACGCTAGGAAAGGTTCCTGTGACACGTAGCAAAAACTCATATTTATGAATGGAATCCCTAACAGGGGTGTATTAATATTAATTTTAAAGACCTTACACATGAATGTGTGCTCGCACGTATGAACAGCTATTTTATATTGTCTTGGATTGCGTACTGACTCCTATACGGATTGGCTTATGAGCACATGCAGGAAAGGAACCTATTTGTAGCATGGGCTGTGCCTATAGTTGCAATTTTCACTCAACCCCTCAGTTTAAATACAAGTTACTGTACAACTTACTGCTAGGAACAGTGCAATGAAGGGAACAAGTGTCTGGGAGCTCAGCGAACGGACAGAACAATGGTCGCTATCTCTAACCAAGAGGATTGAAGGATAGAGAAAGAGAGAGGACGTATGAAAGAAGAAATAGGATGAATTCAGGTCAAGAAAGGTAAATATAGAAGGGATTAAGAAAGAGGGAGAAAACACAGAGGAAAGTAAATAAATATATATTCCCCAAGAAGAATTGACTGGCTGTAAAAATGAGATTCAATGGTTCATATTTTTCCTCATCTGGGCCAAAGAGGTTGTCTGGCATCATCACGTAATGCTGTGGACAGGGTAAATATTCTGGTATGACCCTGAATTATCTGTAATGGGTTTAGTGGGAAACTGATATGCAGGTGCTGTAAGATCGTAAAGGGTAACGGGGAAGCCGAGCACGAGATGTCACTTGTACGAGGCTATCAGCAAATCAATCGACATTTTCTGGAGACTGGCAACACTTGCCACATCGAAGCCATTTGTACCCGAGTGACAGGCTGCCATGTGCACTCACAATTCTGTTTCCAGTTAGGATGGGCATTGGATACTTCTATCAAGGATTCAGGAAGGGCATGATTTGGTGGTGGTGGTGGGGGGGGAGGTGGGGGGGGGGGGGGGGGGGGAAGGGGGCGGTGGTGGGGGGTGTCACAGTGATTGACCCAGTTCAAAAAAAGGCCGCCCAATTCTACAACGCTGAGTGTGCAACTGCTCCCAAAGCAGCTTTCAGTCCCCAGTCGCCCCTTACACTTCCCCAATCCGTGCACAAGCAGCTTCACCCACTCAACAAGAATGGAAGCAGACAACAAATGACGACAGGAGGATATCACATGACCGGCTGGGTTCCTAAACTTACAAACCTCAGGTTAGCCACACACCAACTGAATCAGTGCAGCAGTCATCAAAATGACTGATTTCAGGAAGAAAACCAGCAGGGTCAGAACAGCCAAGTTTTAAAAACTTCCCAAAGTGTCAACAGTTTCAAAAAAATATATAATTTCTTGCCTTGTTATGTAATTGTGCTTTTCTTTCGGCTGAATCCTTCCGAAATGAAAAGATTTGATCTTTACCTTGATGAAGTAATGATTACCTGTTGATTCTGAATTAATTTTGTCTCATGCAGTTCCCTGCTACAAATGAAAACTCACTCTGAATTTCAGCAGAATAAAAACAAAACTGTTCCCACACATCAAATCATTTTTATTCAGAAAAACGGTGGCTTTGTATTAAAATTTTGGGAATTGTCAACTAGACCTACTTATCCTCCCCATTATACTTGGACAGAGGGCACTGTTGAGCTGGCATTATAATGGAAATCTTCTAGAAGTGGGCAACATGGTGGCTCAGTGGTTAGCACCACTATCTCACAGTGCCAGGGTTCAAGTCCACCTTTGGTGGCTATCTGTGTAGAGTTTGCACCATTCTCTGCGTTTCTGCGTGGGTTTGCTCCGGTTTCCTCCCATAGTCCAAAGACGTGCAGGTTAGGGTGGACTGGCCATGCTAAATTGCCCATAGCGTGCAGGGATGTGCAGGCTGGGTGGGTTAGCCATGGGAAATGCAGGGTTACGGGGTAAGGTAGCGGGGTGGGTCTGGGTGCCATGCTTTTCGGAGGGTCAGCATGGACTTGATGGGCTGAACAGCCTGCTTCCACACTTTAGGCATTCTATGATTCCAACTACAACACACTGAATATCTATGCACCTAGCAATGACTACAGCACAGCAAAAGGGTACAGGGTGTTAGGTTCTGTGTAATGTCTTCTCTCCTTCAGTCACACCCTTTTGTAGACTTGGTGATCCACTGGTTAGTTTCTAGGCAGATGCATTTATGTAGCAACCATCACAGCCTCAAGATCATACCCAGGCACTTTACATCCATGGGGCACAGTTTTTTTTCTCAGTTAAGAAATTTAGAACAGCCCCTGATGGGGCATCGGAACAAAAACATAATCAAACAGTTAACTTATTAAAGATGAACAAAAACATATTAAATCAGAATAACAGAAGAACCAGACGTGGATCAGCAACGGCGATGGAACCAACCACTCCCAGCTCAACCCAAACCTGGAGTCAGTGTAGAAACCGGTTCATGGGCACTGAATGGCACGGGTCACCATTCACACTGTGGGCAATGGCTTTGGGATGGGCCAAAGCCACTTCAATTCAATATAGACTGAGACAAAAACCTTTTAACATGCAGCCCCCTTCCTGCTACAGGGACAGCCAACATTGGAAAGGGGAGAAGCGAGGAACGCACTGACCATGAGACACGCTGTAGAATAGCCAAGGGTACAGTAATTCTCGCATTGAAAACAGACGGTCTGTCACTGGAACGAACAGAAGCCTTTGAAATGGGGTACAACTGGCAATTGTAGCCCCTTTCTCCAGCGCACCCACGCTGGGAGCTCAGTTTCAGGCTCAGGAGCACAAACTACCTTCTTCAGTTTGAAATTCTAACACGCAGTGTTGCCAACTTTGACTGTACACATTCCTGGAGAATTCCCCACATGACCTCCAAACACTTCACCCTTGAAATCATTTTCTACCAATCTCCCATCTTTCTTGAACTAAATTTTAAATCAAAAAAGTGTTGTAAGAAATAAATAAAAGTATGTTTTCTTTCGTACGTCCTTCGGGTTTTCCAACTGGAGTTAGAAGGGGAGATTTCTGAAGCCAACAAAACTGGAATAGAAACTCTAACAGGTTTCAAACAAAGCCTGACTGGAAATCTTGGGTGTTTCCAGAAACTGGATTTGGAGAATTCTTCTATAAATTTCGCTAGTGTCAGCCTCTGGCAATTTAATTATGAGCACAGCAGATGTCAACACGTTCACCAATCTGTGCTTACAACTCCCCTTTGAACATGTCCATTCAGCCATTCAGCGAACATGATGGTATTCACCAGCTCCTGATGCATTAAAAAAAGCAAGTGACTCCTGCTTGATGGAGCAATGTCCAAAGCCACAGCAGTGAAGCTATTCTTCCTGTGTGCTTCCTGTCAGCGACAACTCAAGATGATTCCAGGACAATTTTTGATGACCAGGGACAGATCCAGTGTATCGGCCAACACCTCTCCACCACCAACACTAGCCTCAGCGTTCAGTCTGAAAGCAGCTGCTAGGGGAGGAGTAATTTTCTGTCATAGTTCTTTGCCTGGCGGGGGGCGCGGGGATGAGTGTCATAGAGTCAGACAGCACAGAAGAGGCAGTTCTACACCCAACCTGTCCACACGTATCCTACTTTCCAGAAACGTTATGACATTTCAAGTGCTCACCTATGCACTTTTTAAAGCTTGCAATGTTTCCACCTCGACTACCCTCCAAGGCCGTGCATTCCAATTCCCCACCGTACTCTGGTGAAAAATATTTCCTCAAATTCCTTCTAAACCTCCTGCCCTTCGCCTTAAAATGATGTCCCCTCATTATGGACCCTTAAACTAAGGGGAGTAGCTGCTTCCTATCCACCCTGTCCAAGTTTCTCATAATCTTAAAACACCTCTTTCACCACCCCCTGCGCCACCACCCCCACCCCCACGCCCCCCCCCACCCCCCAAAGCTTCTCTGCTGTAAAGAAATTCACCCGAGTTCATACAGCCTCTCTTCATCACCAACATGCAGCATCCCAAGCAACATGCTGGTGATACCAACACAGAGCAGGCTGGAGAAACTCAGACAGAAACACAGCTAACATTTTGAGTCCAGTGAACCTTCAGTGACAAAGAGTAACACTGGACCCGAAACGTTAACTCTGTTTCTCTTCCCTTAGATGCTGCCAGATCTGCTGAGTTTCTCCAGCAATTTCTGTGCTTTTTTCAGATTTTCAGCTTCTTTGCTTTCTTTTAATATCCTGGTGAATCTCCTTTGCACCCCTGCCAGTGCAATCACATCCTTCTTACAGTGTGGTGGCCCAGAGCTGCACACTCCAGCTGTGGCCTAACCATAGTTCTGTGCAGCTCCAGCATAACCTTTTGGCTCTTATAATCTCTGCCTTGACTGATAAACACAAGTATCCCATATACCTTCTTAACTACCCTATTAAACTGCTCTGCAGCCTACAGGGATCTGTGGACAAGCACAAGATCCCTCTTTGCTCCTTTGAGGTTCCTAATATCCTGCCATTCACCGAGTACTCTTGTCTTGTTACTTCTTCCAAAGTGCATCACTTCACACTTTTCAGGGTTAAACTCCATCTACTGCTGATCTGCCTATCTGTCTAGATCTTGCTACAATCTGAAACCACCTTCCTCACTATTAATACAGCCCTGATGTCAATGTTAACCCAAACCATCATCACTGTGAATGAGACAGGGAAAAATACAGGATTCACTTTCACACAGAGGGCTTGCAGCCTTGACAATCAGCCTGCAGTACATGAGCTTTTTGATACTCAATAATTAAAAATACACATCAGAACGGTTTGAACAAAGCCAGTGTAATTATTATGCAAAATTACAGACCAACTGCATTTTGAAATTACAAGAGTCTCACTGGACTAAAACAGAATGCATTCCAGACAGAAAAATGTGACAACAGGTCTGGGCAAAGCAGGCAAGCTGGTACAGCACTGTTTTCTACCCTGCTGTATGACCTGTACTTCCTTATTTGTACATTCTTTGGCCCTCAACATAGAAACTACAGTGCCTCATACAAGGGCTGGAATTTCTGAAAGCGTCTGCCACTGTGAATTGTTTTTCTGAAGTATGTTATGTAGGCATGGCATGACAGTTAACCTGGTTACAGACAAACCAGATGACAGGTTTAATCGGTTTGCATTGTTGGTTTAGGAACGAATGTTGGTCAGAATTCCAACAGAGTTCTCTTGTACCTTCAAAACACAGCTCAACAAGTTAAGACAGCAGAGTTTAATGTCTTGTCTGTACAGCAGCATGTTCAGCATTGAAATGTAACCAACACTGGCTCGGGAACATGCGGTTCTAAGACACCATCCCGAAAACTTTCTACAAACTCCATATCTGGGCTACCTTTGCCTGTTTGATTTTTCCAGTTTTTATGGAGATTAAAATCCTCCATGACCCTCATTGTGCCTTTCTGACAAGCTCCCATTAATTCTTGCAACATCTATGGAAAGAGAAATAGAGCTAATATTCTGAGTCTGGTACGGACTCTTCCTCAGAAGACTCAAAATGTTAACTCTGTTTCTGTCTCCACAAATGCAGCCAGATCTGCTGAATGTCTTCAGCATTATTGGTGTTTGTTCAAAATTCCAGCATCCCATTAATTCTTCCTTTGTATTCCATCATACTGCGTGATTACTATTAGGGCTTCCTCGTGCTCTTAATTCTTATGACCTTAGGTTCTTTGATAACTGCGCCTCTATTGGGCAATGTTACAGAAACTACTCATTCCTGTGTTGAAGACTGGGTACAGGAAAGTGACACTTCTGTTTGATGAGCCCATTCGTCCTCCTACTTTGTCAATGAGAAGTCCTGTTGCTAATTCTCAGAATTGGTCATTCCCCTTCCAAGAAACAGGTCTGCCTGTTTCGTTATGTGCCAATATTTCTTAACTCCCTTCTTTTATCATCACCTTTGACAAAAAGTAAAGGGTCAAACGTTTTCAGCTTCATTCTTGTTGGTAGGAGAGAATGGACAGCAGGGAGTCTGCATCTTGATACCACTCTTTCGAGGTTACATACAAATAAGCTGACCACTTTGTCTTTAAGGGACCCAAAAATGGTCTTCAGAAAATTCTTCAGAAGAAAAACCTACTCGTTGCAGGGATTTTAGAGCGAAATTTACCTTTGAAAGGTATTAAAAACCCTTTGAAACCCACACAACTGAATCACACTGATGCTCCACAGCTCAGAAATCCCCCACATATCAGTGTTTGTAGGATTACTGTGTGCACCTTATAGTTAGGTGCTTGATTTTGACCAGCACAGACTCAATGGGTTGAATAGTCTTTTTCTGTTCTGTAGACCTCTATGACTCTGAATGCTCTACACACATTGCAAGCCCCCAACTGCAACTTGGAGGGTCACAGTTTAGCAGGGGTGTGGGAAAAGGGAAATAAGGTGGACTGGAACTTCTTCATAAGAGCATAAGAAATAGGAGCAGGAGGCGGCCATCTGGCCCATCGAGCCTGCTCTGCCATTCAATAAGATCATGGCCCATCTTTTCATGGACTGAGCTCCACTTACCCACCCTCTCATCGTAATCCTTAATTCCTTTACTGTTCACAAATATATCTTTGCCTTAAAAAACACACAATGAGGTAGCCTCAACTGCTTCAATGGACAGGGAATTCCACAGATTCACAATCCTTTGGGTGAAGAAGTTCCTCCTCAACTCAGCCCTAAATCTGCTCCCCCTTATTTTGTGGCTATGCCCCCTCATTCTAGTTTCACCCACCAATGAAAACAACCTCCCGACTTCTATCTTATCTATTCCCTTCATAATTTTATGTCTTTCTATAAGATCCCCCCTTATTCTTCTAAATTCCAATCAGTATAGTCCCAGTCTACTCAGTCTCGCCTCATAAGCCAACCCTCTCAACTTTGGAATCAACCTAATGAACCTGAGTAAGCCCATTGTCATATCGTGGAATCAGAGTGGTTAGGAGTCATTCACAGACTGGAGATCATCTCTGTGCTGGTTCTCTCAAAGAGCTTTCCTTTCCCTCTAACCCTGCAAATGTTCTCTCTTCAGATGCCTTCTCCCTGTCATTTCCACCAGCCCACACTCTCAGGCTCTCCTGAGCTGAATAATCCCTGATACTGTCCTGCCCTCAGTTACTCGATCTCACTACAGGTACCAGTAGGTGAGAAGCCATTGGCCTGCTGGTGGCCAGTGAACATATATGGGAATGGCAGGCGAAAGGCCAAGGTAGGAAGCACGGTGACTGCTTCTGCAGTCGAATAGTCTTATCGTTTCGGATCACATAAATGGAGAAGTGTAACATGTTACAGGATTGTGCAGGCCAGCACCAGTTAGCGCTTTCAAGAAACAAAGCTGGGGGTTGGGGGGTGGGGGGGAGGGAAGGGGCGTGCAGAGAAAGATGATCTATGAATAACATTCATAAACCACTACAAGTCATCTCCCCGTCGACCATCTGCCCTCAAGGGGCACAGGGTCAAAACCCTGGAACCAGCAGCTGGGTAAGACACACCTAGAGTATCAGACATACTGGCAGCGGTGGGAAAGGGAGTCCAGTCAGTGAACACACCTAGACTGTGACAAAGGCTGTGGGACCTGTCGACCGTTACTCTGTAATTAGGAACAAGACAGGGTCAAGTGAACGCAGAGACAGAGAAGCCACAAACAAACCGGAATCTGAGCGAATCACTTAGTCAGGTTGCTGCACTGTACAAAGAGGAAGTCTGGGTGCCTGATCACTTTCTTTTCTGCTCTTGGGAACTGTGTACACCTTAGATAGAGTTTGAACAGGATAGGAGGCGGCCCTTTGGCCCATCTTGCTTCTGCCGACCATCAGCCATCTATTCTGATCCTATTTCCCAGTACTTGGCCTGTAGCCTTGTTTGGGATGGCATTTCAAACGTTCACCTAAATACTTTTTAAATATCTCGAGGATTCCTGCCTCTACCACTTTTTCAGGAAGTGAGTTCCAGATACCCAACAACGTCCTGATGACAAAAAAAAACCTTGCCCTCAGATTTCCTCTAAACCTCCTGCTCCTTCCCTTAAACTGAGCCTCAGGGTCACTGATGCCTCTGTAACAAGGGGAAAAGTTTCTCTCTGTTCACATCCCTCAGAACTCTGTACACCTCGATCAAGTCTCTGAGGCCTTTCTATTCTAAGGAAAGCAATCCCACAGCCTGTCTCATCTTTCTCAGAGCTGGATCAGTCCACTCCAGGCAACGTCCTGGTGAATCTGCTCTGTACCCTCTCTGTGGGCAACACTTGGGATATTTTCTAATTATTCCCCTACCACTGCTAGACTCACTGGCCTGTAGTTTCCCAGTTCCTCCCTAACATCTTGTGGTAATGCCACGTTACATGATCTCTGACAAAAGGTCACCGACCTGCAAATGTGTACTCCATCCCACTCTCTTGGCTGGCTCACTGGGGCATTTCCAGTGTTCTGTGTCGTTAGGTCAGATCGCCAACTTCTGCAGCATTTACACTGGGTTGTGTGAAGACGACCAGTAGCTGCTCCCTCTCTGATGACACTGGAGGAGAGGACCAGAGTGCTAGGGTCCAAACCATGGACCAATTCCATGCATCTCAGACAGGGGCATTCTGACTCACCTTGAAAAGGGAGCAGGGAGAGGTTGGCAAATAAAAAAAAACGCACCCAAGGTTTCTGCTCACAGCCTGACCTCCTGAGTTCATGTACCTGGACAAACCATATCCAAATTGGCATTCATTTGAGACCAATATGATCCCATGAGGCATTGACAGGGGGGGATTTTAAAAGGATGTTCCTCCCTTGTGAGACAGAGTTGAACTATGGGACACAGGTAGAAACTAGGGGTCTCTCACTTCAGATGCAGATAAGGAGAACTTCCCCCAGCCCCCCACCCACCTCAGGGGGTTGTTAGTCTGTGAACTTTTCTTCAGAGAGCGGTGGGAGCGTGGATCACGGAATATTTTTGATGCAGAGATTCTTGGCTGACTTAGGGGAGTTAAAGGGTAGGAGGTTAATCAGGAAAGTGTACTAGTGGGCACAATTGGATCGACGACAGTCTTGCAGAATGGCACAGCAGCCCGAAGGGGCCGAATGGACCATCCATGCTCCTAACTGGTATGTTCAACTGTGCCAGGTAAACCTAAGCAAAGCAAATCATCTCCCGCCAGACCAGACATTCACTCCCGCGTAAACCTACAGCTGTAGTTTCATTGCAAGGTGCACCATTCATGTTACAAATACACACATTGACCCAAGTGCACCATGTACAACGATACCTGGGGCAGCAGAAAAGACGGAATGAGAATTCTACTATCCCAAACCAAGACCTGAACTTACAAACTTTGAATCTAAATCGCTGCTTTGTTGTTGTTGTTTTTTGTCACTCTTTACAATCTGTCCTAAAATGTGGCCCGTGGTCAAATTCTGTTTGAAGACACACTCGTGAAGCATGCTTTAGGCGCTCCACAAATACACGTTTTTGTGTCTTGCTCAACTGACAAAACCTTCTTACCATCTAATTATTGTTTGTGCTCAGTGACGCTGGGCAAGTCAGCAACATTTTTTCCATTGCAACTCACACAAACCAACACCACGGAGTTGAGACTTGGGAGGAATTGGAATCTCCAAAAAATATGCACACATCATTAAAAGAAGCTTCTAAAACTTGAGTCATCGGAAAAGAGGCAGCCAGAGTCCTGGAGGTGACACAGTCCTAAGACACTGGAAAAGGACAGCATCCTACTCGGCCCAATATCTCACGCCACCATTCACCGATAGACAAAGATGGCGGACATGGACCCAAAGGACCCCAAAACAAGGAGACAATTTGCAATGAGCTGCCCATGGATTAGCCTGGGCTCGAGACTCCCTCTTACTTTCTGCTGAATTCCAATGAAATCTTTGAAAAGTTGGACGGAATAAATAAAGATACACACCAATCAAGGCACACGGGGTCTTTGACCACATTTTAACCAGAACAGGCAGCAGATCACAGAGGAGGGGGAAGACGGCAAGGCTCAAGCTATGAGAGACAGGCCACCAAGTGTGTCTGTCCACCCGTAAAGTTTGCATCTATTGAGCAAACGTCACTTTGGTCTCAATAAAAGGTACTTTTGATGTGTTTCAAATGGAGGAAAAGGTATCAGTCAATTTGCACAGCAGGCTCCCACAAACAGCAATTGTTGATGTTGGTGGAGCAGCAAATATTGGGCAGGACAGCGAACTTCCTTTCTCGTCACGCGAGGGCAGTTAAGGCCCTTGTTCTAACATCTCGCCTGAACAGTGGCTGTGTAGCACTCCCTCAGTCCCAGGGCTGGAGTGTCAATCTGTGTTATGGGGCTTGACTCCACAAACTTCTGACCCATGAACCAAGAGGGCTACCCACCGAGCTACAGCTAACACACGTTTACAAACCTACCGTGGTCATGTTTGAGTACATTCCAGTCAGCAACGTGTCAGGAAGTTGGGAGATCAGGAGTGGCTGCATAACAACAACAACTCACATTTACACGGTGCCTTTAGACCATAGACACAGGAACAGAAGGAGGCCATTCAGGCCATCGAGTCTGCTCTGCCACTCAACAAGATCATGGCTGATCCTCAACTCCACTTTCTAGCCTTTTTCTCGTGATGCCAACTCCCTTACTGATTATAAATTTGTTTCCCTCAGCCTTGAATATACTTAATGACCCAGTCTCTACAGCCCTCTGTGGTAAAGAATTCCAGATTCACTCCCATCTGGGGAGAAATTCTTCCTCATCTCTGTCTTAAATGGAGTGACCCCTTATTCTGACATGATGCCTTCTGGTCCTAGTCACTCCCACAAGGGAAAACAACCTCTCCACATCTACCCTGTCATGCCCCCTAAGGATCTGATAGGCTTGAATAAGGTTGCCTACTATATTCCAAAGAGTCTGAACATCCCAAGCCACTTCACAGGAGTTTATGAGACAAAATAAATAGATGCTCAACCATGAGAATAGGCTGTCAAATAGTTGGCGAAGGAAGGAGCTTACCAACAGCATTTTAAAGAAGGGAGGGAGAAAGAATTGGAGATGTTTAGAGAGGGAATTCCATCGGAACGTTGGAACGGAGACCAAGCCAGAGATGATATAATGGTGTATTAACAAATTAATATCTCTATTTTCATGCCCTTTCTATGCGTTGCTTAAATGTTTCCAGATGGATGGGAACTGAAGACTGAATGCGGAGGTTGGATTAGGCTGAGGGGTGGGGAAAGAGAGAGAGGGGCACAAACCATTTGTCCCTTTCATAACTGCATACTATCAGCTGTGGCATCAGACATACTCCCAAACCTGCTCTCATAGGAGTGGCCCATTTCCTTTCTTTCTACAGCAATAATGAACCCACTGATCAGGCTTGGCAACATTGACAGAAGCAGAGGAACTGGTCTTTGAGATGTGACAGCTCTCCTGCGAGGACAGCAGGCCCGGGATCAATGGGACCTCCGAGGAATTTGCCTGGGCAAAGTCAAAAATTGGACAACACCAGGTTATAGTCCAACAATTTTGTTTGAAATCACAAGCTTCCTGAGCGCAGCCCCTTTGTCAGGGGCAGGGAGAGGAAAGCACACAGACTCAGAGTTTATAGGCAGAGAGATGAAGGGCAGAGAGATCAAAGGATCATACAACTGGTATGAGTGGAGTCAACAAACCTAAAATGGCTGACGGATGCCACCTTTAACCATTCATACATTCCTGCATTCTGGAAGCAAGGTATGGAGAACTCTGTTAGAAAGGAGGTACAAGTTTCAATTATGATGCAAATTCCAGAATCTGTTTCAAGTCACTGCCCTGAGATAATGAAAGGTTTCATCAGTGTCTGCCTAACTTTCCAAACTTCAAACAGGCAGAGTGATAGGAATATATTAAAGTTGACATCTCAGGTCAGATACTGAAATGTAGATGTGAGGCCTTGTCCAGAATACGTCTCAGAGTATTAACTTGGAATCAGGCTGGTTTTATTCCGAAAGCAGGAATTTATAAAATGCCACACTGACTGACTGTGACTACAAATTGTGTGTTTCTTGAATAAAATAGAATATATCTGCAAATAAACAAACATTTTGGATGAAATGATTCACCCCATAGATTGACAGGTGTGCACGTGCGTGTGTATGTGTGAAACAGAAAGTTTGCCCCGGGTCATCAAACATTTCCAACTCTAATCCACTCTTAACATGGAGAGGCGGGCTGCTTGTGTTTGCACAGTGGCAACTTACAAGATACAGCCAAATTCTTAGGAATCTTTCCTCCCCAGTGCTATGCACACAGCACTCAAAAGGAGATTTTCTAATGCCATAGGATACAATCACCAAAAACAAGTCGTAGAGATGTACAACACAGAAACAGACCCTTTGGTCCAGCTTGTCCATGCTGACCAGATAGCCTAAACTAATCTAGTCCCATTTGCCAGCATTTGGCCCATATCCCTCTAAACCCTTCCTATTCATACACCCATCCAGATGCCTTTTAAATGTTGTAATTGTACCAGTCTCCACCACTTCCTCTGGCAGCTCATTCCATACATGCAGCATACTCTGTGTGAAAAAGTTGCCCCTTAGGAATCTTTTAAATCTTTCTCCTCTCATCTTAAACCTCTGCCCTTTAGTTTTGGACTCCCCTCGCAAAAAGACCTTGGCTATTCACCCTAACTTGAGGCTGGTGTGAACTCATTAAATAAATCCAAGGAATTACAAATTTGCAGTACAAAAAAAAAGTCATTTGACCCAAGAGGTCTATGTGGAACATTATGCTCTTCTGCACTAGAGCTTATTTTAGATATTTTCTATGAACCTGTTTAGAGGCATTAATTGGCACTTGCAGAATTCACTCTGTTGCCCCTACTTCCTAGGTTAGAAGTTGGGACACTACCACTGCAACACAATTCACAACTCTAAAATCACCTTAAGAACACCAGCTAAGCAAGGCCAGTAGCAGCTTCACCCCAACCATTGAGCTGAACAAAAAATCTACTCCTTCCATCAATCCTATCTACACAAAGCCTCAAGGATCATAAACAGAAGGAACCTGTCTCGTTGAGATCCAAGTACAAAATACAATAAACAACTTTTGTTGAAAGGAATTTCAGGGATGAATGACCCACCTCTGGAGCAGGTGGGACTTGAACCCAGATCTCCTGGCTCTGATTTTCACTTGGAGATGCAAGTGCTTTTAATGCAGTGAAGCAGTGCAAGGCTCATCACAGGAGTGCTGTTAACAAAGTTGAAAATATGCCACATAGAGAGAGAGAGAAACAGTGTGTTAGATAGAGAGTTGGAAAGATGGAAAGGTTTAGAAGGGAATTCAAGAGCTTAAAGCCCAAACGTTGGAAGAAAAAGCTGCTAATGAAGGACGGAATAAAATCAAGGGTATTAATTTGATTAAACTCTGACCAGTTTATGTTCCTAATCAGTTTTCCCTATTACCACATGCTAATTACCAGAATCCTCTGCACATGACCAACACATAGTCACCGCCATTCACAATCAAAGTGAACTTTGAGACACCCACTTCTCAGACTACAGGGAGGATGTTGTGAAACTTGAAAGGGTTCAGAAACGATTTTCAAAGATGTTGCCAGGGTTGGAGGGTTTCAGCGATAGGGAGAGGCTGAATAGGCTGGGCTTATTTTCCCTGGAGCGTCGGAGACTGAGGGGTGACCTTATTGAGGTTTGTAAAAATCGAGGGACACGGACAGAGTGAATAGCCAGGGTCTTTTTCCCCAAGATAGGGGAGTGCAAAGCTCGAGGGCATAGGTTTAAGGTGAGAGGGTAAAAATTCAAAAGGGCCCTACAGTACAGCTTTTTCATATAGAGGGTGGTGCATGTATGGAATGAGCTGCCACAGGAAGTGGTCGAGGCTGGTACAATTACAACATTTAAAAGGCATCTGGATGGGTACATGAATAGGAAGGGTTTAGAGGGATATGGGCCAAATGCTGGCAAACGGGACTAGATTAATTTAGGATATCTGGTCAGCAAGTTGAATCGAAGGGTCTGTTTCCATGCTACACATCTCTACGGCTCAATAATACGCAACTAATCTGTTGAGGCACAAAACTATATTTTTAAACCAACCTGTTTAGACAGGTTAGTGCACATCAGGGGCAGGTGAGACTTGAACCCAGACCTTCTGGACCAGAGGTAGCGACACTACCACTGCGCCACAAGCCTCCAAGGCACTGAGCTATCGCTGCAGAAATAGTTCATGGATTTCACGACACCCACCCATCTAAGCTGAACACCACCACCACCAAAAACCTACTGCTCCACATCCAACCTCAGGCTGGAAAGCACAGCTCACTGAGAAACAGGAAGAACACATCCTTCCCTAGCTTCTGCAATGATCACACAGAAAGATTATTCCCTCATTGCAAGGCATTGGAAACCGTGGCATAGCCACCATGCAAATACCACTCTAATGTACATCAGCTGTGGCTTAGTGAGTAGCACTCTTCCGACTAAGTTACAAGATTTTAGGGTTTGAATCGCACTCTAAGACTTAAACATAAAAACATTCACTTTAGTGCAACACTGAGGGAGAGCTGCATTGTTGGAAGTGCTGTCTTCTGGTCGACATATTGAACCAAAGCTGTATCTGTTAGTTCAGGCAGATGCAACCGATCCTGTGGGAGGACAGTTCTCCCCGTTGCCCCAGTCCATACCGATCTCTCAATTAAACCAGGGGTTAAAAAAAGGATGGTCTGGTCACTGTTACCGCTTGTGGGAGCTGGCTGTGCATAAATTGTTACAATTGCTACATTACAACCATGGGGAGGCAATGGCCTAGTGGTATTATCACTGGACTGTTAATCCAGAGACCTAGATAATGTTCTGGGGACCCTGGTTTGAATCCTGCCAGAGCAGATAGTGGAATTTGAATTCAGTAAAATATCTGGAATTAAGAATCTAATGATGACCATGAATCCATTGTCACTTGTCCAGAAAAACCCATCTGGTTCATTAATGCCCTTTAGGGAAGGAAACTGCCATCCTTACCTGGTCTGGCCTACTTGTGACTCCAGATCCACAGCAATGTGGTTGACTTGTAACTGCCCTCTGGGCAATAAATGCTGCCTGGCCAGTGATGCCCTCATCCCATGAATGAATAAAAAAAAAAACATTGCTTTGAGATGGTTGCACAAGGTGCTACAGAAATGCAAATCTTTCATTTTTTTTAATTGTTTCTGATCATTATAATGACAGAGAGAGAGAGAGAAAAAAAACATTGAAAAGGTGAAACAGAGTGGAAGACATCAGTAGCAGGCTTTAATGGAGAATGGCGAAGGCAGGGTTAAAGATGAAGCATCACAAAGGCAGGAAGAGAAAGGCAAAGAGATTCTTCCAGTAGAAGAAAGGTGGAAGAAGGATGCAGTGGTCAAGACAGCAGAGGAGAAGTTGGACGTTAATGGAATACAAGAGGCTTAGCAAGGGAATTTTTCAACCTGTTGGGGAATGCTGAATCAATAGAAGCCCATGACAGCAGATGTCACTGGACAGTGGTATGGGGGCACAGGATGTGCTGGGAGCACTCAACCTTGGTTATGTTCAGGGCATTTCCCATTTGGGAGCCTGGCCTTCGCCACTGATCGTTATTGGTGTTGCAATTCCTGGCAGCAAGACAAACGCACAGACACGTTTAAAACAAAAATAATCACGAGGTGGCAGAAACCACCCCACGCTGTTGGGCAAGGTTTCTGTCCTTGACTTGAAACGGCGGTGTGAAAAATGTCATTTGTCAGCCAGGCTAGGGCAAAGGGCATGTGAGATACTTTCTCACTCCTGAAGCTGGTGATCATTCTCTCTCCATCGTCCCAACGTGCTTTCCTGTCGAGATAGTAAGTGGAGACTGGGGAAGTAGAGGAGACTAATGGGAGGGTGAAGGTCTACTTGAAACACGGAGGGAAGGTGGTGGCGGGTTGGTGGGGAGTGGAGAGTGAGGTTGACTCCTCCTTACAACAACTCCAACAGCTCACCCATCCTTCCGCAAGTCAGTCAACTTTACGGGACTGGCTAACCATGTAATCCTCAGCCCAGCTTTACCCTGGCCACGTACAAAGTTCACTTACAGAGATTTCCCAATGAGAGAACGATCTTACGCATTCCCCTCCCTGGTCACTTAAAAACAGGTTTCTGAAACTGATTGTTGTTCCAGCTGTGAGATGAGCTAAATTCATAGAACAGTCAGCATCAGGCCCTGGTCCCCCTTGACCCTTTTGACGCGATAATTTAATACGAACCATTAAGTGAGTCCCAATGATCTTGTTCTCGAAAACAAATTCTGCATTTGGTGTTTGCACAGACTCAGGTGAACACATCACCCAGAAACAGGATGGCAAATTAATTCCTTTGCACAACTGACCTTTCAGAAAGACAAACACAACTTGAACAACCATCTACTGCTTAGCTAAAAATAGACACACTCCTGATAACTGTTCTCCTTGATTGAAGTCCCATTAAATTCTTGTTGTCCTGCAGACATCAAAATTATTCTGTGTTGCTGTTCCCCCGAACTGCCTCCCACAGACTTCCCCCTCCCCATCCCCAAATCTCAAACACACACAAAGTTGTAAGGTTATCACTTTCCACCTCGTGAGAGCCTTGTAATTGCTTTAAGCTGCATGTAATCACTGGCCTTTAAAAATATGACAATTGAAATCAAAGTCAAATCCTTAAAGGGCATATTTTGGGAAGAGAAGATACTAACAGCAGAGCAGTAGAGTCACACTTTCGTGAGGACTTGTGTCTTTGTGAGGACTTTCACAAAATAGGAATAGGTCATGTGCCCCACACCCCCTCCCCCCCACCAAGGCTATTCCACCCCTTGTTCAATTGACGGTTGAGCTATAGAAACTGAAATGTTGCTTTGTCGAATTTTCATCCAGCCTCTGCCTCCCTATCCATGTAACTTTGTTGTAGACAGCTTCAGAAGCAGGAATAAACATGACAATTCTCAAGGATAAAGGACATCTTAAACTCTGGATAACAATCTTTCACGGTTGCTTCAATACAAAACGAAATATAAAGATAAACCCTGCCAAGAAGTAATTATTTGGGTTCCAGCGTCAAAGACTCTGTGCCAGTTACGTTGACCCAGGAAGTTCCAAGTCTCTCTGGGTTCAGAGATAAATTGGCTGTGGCAATAGGGGTGGGAGGGAGGGGGGGCACTGATATTGGTGGAGAAAAGAAGACAAAAAAGTAATAACCTGCCGGCAACCCATCTTTGGCAGCACCTTCCCAACCCGCAACTTCGATCATTTAGAAGGACAATGGCAGCAGATGCTTGGGGACGCCACTAACTTGCCAGTCATCAAAACCCTGACTTGGGAAGTATACTGCCATCCTGTCATGTCATGGAGTCAAAATCCTGGAGCTCCCTTCCTACCTGCCCTGTGGATGTACCTCTACCACTGTGGATTGCAGTGGTTTTAAAGGCAACTGCCCCACCACTTTCTCCAGGGCAACTGGGGCTGACAGTAAGTGCTGGCCTAGCCAGCAATGCCCACAATCCCACTAAGGAATAAGAAAAACCTTTAAAATTCTAACAAGCCCAGACGAGTTAGTTGCGGGTTTGGATGTTCCCGAAGCTAGGGAGCCCAGAGGCGGAAGGATAGGTGGGTAAACCTTTCGGACTGAGACGAGGAGAAATTTCTTCATCAAGAGAGCGGTGAACCTGTGGAATGCTCTGTCACGGAAGGTGGTCGAGACCAAAACAGGAGGCGTTTCCTGGAAGAAGGTAGATATAGCTCTTGTGACTAAAGGGATCAGGGGTATGGGGGGAGGGGGTGGGGCTGGGATTAAGGCGTTGAGTTCGATGATCAGTCATGATCATATGGACTGTCGGAGCAGGTCCAAGAGCTCAAATGACCTTCTCCCACTCCCATCTTCTACGTTTCAGTGTTTAAAAAAAAATGTAACAACAGAACTGAACTCGGCTGATTGCTGACAAGTTTGCTTGGTCAATAATGACTAGATAAGGTAACAGAAAACTAATACTATCCACAGAACTGTACTGCAGTGAGGCAGTCACACTCTGAGAGGACATTTTACATGGCCCCGATTCGTAAAACTCTCATCTGCGCTCCTTCCCATTATAGTCATGTACTGAATTCTACTAATGAGCCCTTTACTAAATCCATAAACTGAGTATCACTTCCTATCTTATGACTTCCTCTTAATTCAGGATCTGACTAATCATTTAACTAATGATTCATAAAATTGGTTTGAGTGCCCAAACAAGCGAGCTACAGAGCAGGGTTAACCCTTTTGGAAGCTGGAGGTAGACCATATCAAAGTTCCAAGATGCGCCAGAGGTGAGGAGCAATTCAGTTAAACATATTTGGAACTGATTCAGGCACCCATTCAAGAAGGGACAAGAGAATAGAGTGCTGAAGAATCTCAGCAGGTCTGGCAGCACCTGGGGAGGGAGACACAGAGTTGACATTTCAAGTTCCATATGACTCTTCTGTGAAACTCAACAAGGGAACTGGCAGCGTCTCCCCTCAGGCTTCTGGAACATTCCCTGATCATGAGGTGGGTAGAAGGACAACCACAGTGACTCAAGCACTAATGTTCTTGCTTCCCGAGTCCCCCAGCACCTCACACAATAGAGTCCGCCTCCAGAGCCACAAAGGGCAGGCAGGGAGATTCCAATCAGTACAGAAACCTGTAACGTCATCCAGATGCACACTACATTGTCACGGTTGACCATAAACAGCATGGGTACTCCATTCAGCCCCTTGGGTCTGCTCTGCCTTTCATGGCAGATCTACTTCCATTTTCCTGCCCTACTCCTTTTTCCCCTCGATTCCCTGAGACAGCACTAATCTATTGATCTTAGGCAAAAGGAAAATGCATTTTTTCTTTCAAGAAGGTAGAAATCCACACTTCATTTGGACACTAGTTTTGTTCCTCCACCCATTCCATTACCACCCTTCTCAGTCACTGCATCATGAAATCTTGTGTTATTTAATCACCCCGCCTCACCCTATCATAGATTCTCTCCTTTGTTCCTCCTACCAACACCCCCACTAATCCCTTTCCACTGGCTAAAAAAAAAGAAATTAAGATCACTATTTCTCTTCAGTTCTGATGTGAAACACTCACTCTGCTTCTCTGCACAGATGCTGCCTGGCCTGTGGATGTTTTCCAGCCTTTTCCTACAAAATCGCCATATTGAATTTGCTCAATGATGGAATGTCCACATCCCTCCGGGGCAGGCCATTTCAAATGTACACAACTTTTGCAATTTCTCCTCATCTCTTGCCCTAAAATGAATGATCCCTTAGCCCAGAGTATGTGCTGCATGTTCTAGATGTCCCAGCCAGGGAGAAACAACCTCTCACTACTTGCAAACAGATGTTCAGAACAATACTGCAGTTTAAAACCTAGGTTACACTTTTTTTAAAAAAAGAGACCAGTGCGGAAGGGCTGGGACAGGTGGGGAAGGAACAGAAGACAGCGGTAGTGCTTCTGGGCTTTCGATATGTCTTGTGACCAAACAGGGGGTCATCAATACAGTTGCTGGAAAAGCTCAGCAGGTCTGGCAGCATCTGTGAAGGAAAACACAGAATAACCCATTTCGGGTCCAGTGACCCTTCCTCAGTCACCGAAACATTAACTCTGCTTTTTCCTTCACAGTTGCTGCCAGACCTGCTGAGCTTTTCCAGCAACTTCTGCTTTTGTTCCTGATTTACAGCATCCGCAGTTCTGTCGGCCATCAATACAGTGTTGCTGTGGTCAGTGCATTTATATTCCTTCCACTGTTTAAATGAAGACAGGCTAGTCTTGACATACCATCTTCCATGGCCTCTGGATGTCCAAGCACTTAAATACTTGATTGCCTTGAAATGGTAACGCATGACAGCATGAGGATAGCTGGCTCAATTCTCAATTAGCAAAGTGGAAGATCAAGGTCAAATGTACATCAGAAACATCCACCCAAGCTGATTTCTCAGGGCTGTGTAAAAGTACTGCACCCTGCAATGCTTATCCCATAACTATTCTTAACAACTAAGCCTTACATTGCAAGCCTGAATGCAAAACAGAATGACTGTGGTGACTGATGATGCAAGGGGAAATACCATTTGTATCCACACAGCCATGAACGCCTTCTAGCTGAGCTTAGACTGAAGTCTTGTCTGTCCCTTCCAAATGATTCCCAACACTATCTGGAGAGTACGGAGCTCTCTGTATCCTGACCATCCATTCCTCATTCAGCGTTATGGAATCCAGATTAATTTCTGGGCTTGTCTATATGCAAATGTCAACCAAGAGCGCCAACATGAAAACACTCATGATTCATTGTGCGCAATGCTTCTGAAAAAAAAAGCACGAGATAAAACTAATTTTAAAAAAAGTAAACAAATACCATCCTGGCTTTTAAAGGCGCAGAACCTTGCCAGCAAATCTTTAGCATGTCATCTCAGAGGCTTTGTGCACACGTCTCAATTCCAAGAACTAATAGGTCAATGGCAGCCAAAGGAAATGATGTAACTGCAACTCACATCTGCTCCAGTGTCAACCAACTCACCAGGGGTTTCAGTCGCCATGGCAATGTCATTCAGCAAAATAACAATCCAAAAAAAAAAGTAGTTTCCAAACTCTCTCAGACGAAGACAAACTATCTATCCACAGGATGGCTATTCCATCTGTACCGAAACCCACCTCTCAACACAAGTGTATTTGTCCATTACCCAGGGTTTGAGGGCTGGTGGCAATGAGAGATCAGAAACGTGGGAAGCTGTCAGCTCAGCGCTCCGAGCTGCTTTGAAAATTTTAAGTAGCATTCCATTCCATTCCAGTAGAAACCCAGATACTCCCACAGAGATTCTCCAAGTGCTGCACATTCCTGTCCACAGCCAACCAGGACCACCTGTTGTAAGAAGGTTCAAAAGCAAGGAAGTTACACCAAATGGATTGATGAATATATTGACCCAATATATTCATTGGAGTTTAGAAGAATGAGGGGGATCTCGTAGAAAGCTATAAAATTCTAACAGGACTAGGCAGGGTAAACGGGATATTCTGATGTCCAGGGAAGACAGGGGTCGCAGTCTAAGGAAACAGGGGTAGGTCATTTAGGACTGACAGGAGGAGAAATGTCTTCACCCAGACAGCAGGGAGCCTGTGGAATTCTCTGCCACAGAAAGCAGTCGAGGCCAGAACATTAAATGCTTTCAAGAAGGAGTTAGATATAGTTCTTAAGGCTAAAGGGATCAAGGGGTATGGGGGAAGAAAGCAGGAACAGGAGACTGATCAGCCATCATCATACTGAATGGCGCAGCAGACTCAAAAGGGCTGAATGGCCTGCTCCTTCTACTATGTTTCCAACCCATCGTAAAACTGTTGTTTGGCCGCAATTGGAGTATTGTGTCTACTAACTGCAGCATCATCAGTAAGGATGTCAAGGGCCTAAAGAACAGATTTACACAATTGGCATCAGGAACGAGGAGCTTCAGTTGGAGAAAACAGCAAAAGGTGGGAATCTTTTTGATGTACCAGATAAAGGTTAAAACGGCAGATTTAGGAAAGATGTCAAATTCTCAAGGGTTTTCGGTTGAGTAGACAAGGTGAATAGATTCTAGTGGAAAGACGAGTCAGTCTAGTCAGTTTTCAGACAATGAATGAAACAGCCAGAGGGGAAAATGAAAATTAGGTTTGAAATGTCATTGTTATAATCTGGGACACATTGATTGAAACGGCCGTAGATACAAGACAATATTACAAGTGATCTATGTGAGCTAATACTGTAAAAATCTCAGAACACACTCTTTAGAATGGCTCTAAAAGGTTGTGTTAGGGCTATGGGTGTGTCATTAGGACAGCAATGAGAAACCACATTTCAGTATTTCAGTCGCCCGACTACAACTTGGGAATTGGAAGAGTTCCTACTTCCAAGTGCTATCTAACAACACTCAGCGAAAGCTAGCACGTACCTGGGCATAGGACAGGAATGGGATTAAGGTCAGTTACAGGTTGTCCCAGTCTGTAAAATCACGCACCATTGGCCATCAATGACCACTTGGGCATAGCAAGATAACAGACTTCCAAGCTAATCAGCAATCAATGTCTGCAGAGGTGAGAGGATTGATCATTGTTGAACAGGGATGCCAAGCCACAGACTAATGAAGAATTCATTCCCTTTCTACCACCAGAGAGCTCGATGAGCCCGTTGGGAAATGGTGTGTCTAGAAGACGGTCAAGCTGATGGCCTTTCACACATGAAATCAGTTCATACAGGTCTCACCGGCCTTTGGCATTTCATATCTGAATGTGGTGAGCTGCACTGCTTTTATCTAACCAAACCAACACTGAGGCAGACTGCAACAGAACCCATTCAACCAGATTCTGATTGACGACCTCAAGCTGGAGGGGAGATTTCATCTGAATAATGGCCTTCAATCAGAGTTTAAATCTATTGGGCTAATGGATTTATGACGTTTCTCAAAAGATGTGGACACAGGAAGTTGTGTACAAGATCAAGAATAAAGTTAAGATGAGATTGTCCTCTTTGATAGCCTGGTATCACAGGAAGAGTGTAACAGTGCAGAGCAGGATAGAAATCGGCTGGGACCTGTAAAGCCACAGGATTGGGCGATCCCTACATGCTAAGCTCTTGATTACAGCAGCATCAACAGCGATGTAAAGGGACAGAGAGAGAGAGACGTGCCAAGAAAATTCTCAATTCAGAGTTCAGTCTGTTCCAATGGTGGCCAGGACAGGAACAGACCAGTTCACTCTAATACTAACGTCCACTCAAGCCTCCTCCCACTCTTTCTTAATTAATTGCATTGGTATATAGTCTTCCATTCCCCCTTCCCTCATGTGCTTCTTGTGACAGTGACTCCTTTGACAGCATCTTCCAAACTTTTACCATCGAGAAGAACAAGGGCAACAGAAACATCAGGGACACCAATGTCTGCAGGCTCCCTTCAGCCAAACACCAGCCTGACTGGAAACTATACTGCTATTCCTCTACCGTTGGTGGGTCAAACCTCCTTCCCTCCCAGCTTCCATGGACTGCAATGGCTCAGGAAGGCAGCCCACCGTCATCTTTTCTTGGGTAATTGGGGATGGGCAGAAATGTCAGGCTGGCTTTCATAAGCTCACATCCTCTGATTTAAAAAAAATGCATTTGTGGAAGCAAGTGGGGAGGGTGGACAATAAGAACATATGAAACACAAGCAGTAGGCCATTCAGCTCCTCGAGAGAGCCCCACCATTCTAGAAAGGTCATGTTTGATCTGTCCCAGGCTTCCATTTCTCTTTTGTCGCAGCTCCTCATAGCCCTCAATTCCTAGATTTTGGAAATAATTATCAGCCTCCTCTTTCAGCGGTCTATCCACCATGACTCTCCACGGTAAAGAACTCCAGAAATTCACTACCCCAATGGGAGAAGAAATTTCTCCCCCATCTCAGTTTGAAAGGAGTGTACCCCTTATTCTGTAGCTACGCCCTAGTTTGAGATTCCCCTCGCTAGTGGAAACAGCTTCTCAACATCAATACTGTCAAGCCCCTGCAGAATCTTGTATGGTTTTAAAAAAAGAAAGATCGCTCCTTATTCTTCTAAACTCTATTGAATAAAGGCTAACCTGTTTAGTCACTCTTGGAAAGTCAACCTGTTCATCCCAGAAATCAACCCAGTGATTCTCTCTTGATCCTCATCCAAAAAGCCAGTACAACCTTTCTTAAATATGGGGACCAAAACTTTTCGCAGAGAGAGGTGGAAAAGTAGGCAGGTCAGCCTGGACATATATGTTTTCTACGTAGATAACAAGGTGTAGAGCTGGATGAACACAGCAGGCCAGGCAGCATCAGAGGAGCAGGAAGGCTGACATTTCGGGCCTGGACCCTTCTTCAGAAGTGTTAGAATATGTTTTATACTGATAGGGTTGCATAGCAACTTACAATTATATGATATAGCTGAAGATGGCAGGGTTGATTCCCAAGCAAGAGGTGGGGGTAGGAGGATTGGCACCAAGAAACATTCACTTCAAAAGATTTCTGCAGTGCTTTGCGAAAAGGGGAAGATGGTGATATGGGAGCGACAAGCACGAGGAAATGAGTGGCAATCCAATACGAGGGCAGTGGATGGTACAAGCAAATGTGCATCATCACTGCAAACAGAAAGAAGCTGAAGATTTTGATGGGGAAGGAGAGAGCAATTAACATCTAGCTGTTTGGAGGAGAATTTTCTGTGCTGTAATTCAGCCTGACACCTTCACATCCTGTACTCCCCATTGTCAAACACTCACTAATGGCCTGCGAGTCGTATAATTAAAAACTTCAAAACCCTGTTGACAATGCGTTGAGAGCAACAACAGGCATTTATAGAATTCCCTTAATGTAATAAAACATCTGGGGATGTTTCACAGGAGTGTCACCAGACACTGAGCTAAAAAAGGCAATACCGGAACAGAGCAATAGCACAGAGCTTTGGCAGCACTGTAGGGATGGCGGAGGACAAGGTCAGGATTTGAGAGGAGGATTGTATGACAGAAACACCTCGGCACCACAGTCAGATAACCTGAGCCACCATCCACACCTCCAACTCTATCCTAGCACTCAAACAAAGGCTTGCCACTATGAGTTGCAGATTCTTAATGAATAAAAAGTGACGATCTAGCTATTGGAAATAACAGCATGTGACGAATGGATATTGCTCACCATTTAAGCACATGGATCACCAGAGCAGTAGGCCTTTCAGCCCCTCAGGTCTGCGCTATCATTGAGTAGGACCATGGCTGATCTGATTCTAATCTGAAACCCACATTTCCTACCACCTCTGGTCCCCACCCAGCCAACACCTGATGACATTTCAACCCCTTGACGTTGACATGGTCCAAACCATACAACCATTTGTCAACTGAGTTGACCCAGGAGAAGGGGCACCCGCCAACAGAGCAACTGTACTCCAATTGCAGCGCAGAGCAGTTTACTCTCGGAACACGCACCTGTAAAAGATTTTACGAGGAGAGCTGTCTGCATTTGCCCAGGGCTCGATTAGGAAATTATTCTCATGTTTGCCATCCAGGCTGCCCTTGCGTCTTTTCAAAGCTGAATACCGGCGCCCTCCCCCAGCCACAGCCAAAGATATGCCCATCTGCATGCCTGCATTTCGCTGAATCATGGTTTGAATGATTCCCATCCATTTTGGCTCCACTGGAGCAGAGGTGGGAGGGAGGAAGGAGGATTGGGAAACAGCTGGCTGCCCCCATCTGTTTCTGGTTTATGTTTGTGTTTCCTGGTTTGTGATCTGACTGCGCGGAGAAGCCGGAGCGTGGCAGTGAGGGGTGGCGCGCTGCTCCCGACCCCTGGCTACACCGCACTGCCCACCACCACCCCCCCCACCCCCTTACCCTTCCTGAGCTGGAAAAACCCCAGCCTTCCTCCACCAGGATTCCTTCTCCAAAAGGATCTTTTCAGGCCTCCCCCCCCCCACCCCCCACCAGCCTCTGCCATGATGAGGGCACCAGGAATTTGATAAACACAGTCAGAGAGGAGGGGGTGAGGGGTGGATGCAGACACAGTTACAGAGAGACAGACAGATACAGGATAAAAAAGGAGACAGACAGAGGGAATAGTGACAGACAGAGAGAAAGGGAAGGGGTTACTAGACCAAAAAAAAACACACACACGCACACAATAAACTCGCCTGCCAGCTTCATGCGGAATGGTCGTCATGGTAACGAGAAATTATGAAGAATAAATAAATAGCACAAGCGTCAATTTGATGCATTCCAGCATCCAAGCAGTTTGGCTAACACCACAGACCTATTTATCAACCTATTTCAAATATTTCATCCTAAAGGTTACAGACAGGCTCAATTTCCTCCTGCTTACTAAATGACCTGGAATTCCCAAGGGACTGTGCAACATCTCAGCCAGGGCACCCCTCGGGTTTCATGGGCAGGAGAAGGGTTTAGAACTACCCCCTGAGATCAGGGGGATGGTGGGGGGGTGGTTTTTAGAAAAATCGAAATCAGCCAGCTCCCGGGCGATCAGTATCGCTTGTTGTCACACTGCTCCTGTTTGGAAGATCATCTCACTGTTCCAGTGAATAAGCCCTCTTATAAAACCAGGGTCTGCATCATTTCCATCGCCCCAGCTCCTGGCGGTCTCGATATAACCCGCAACCCAAACTCGCCTGCTTCAGTAATGGCATGGAAAGATCCAAGTGGGAGCAAAGAAAAAACTGCCAATCGCGAATGAGAGCATTTATCTTGGTAGCTGTTGTAGCAGTCATAGAGCACAGAAACAGGCCCTTCAGTCCATCCAGTCCATGCTGACCATAATCCCAAACTAACCTAATTCCCCCAGCCTGCACTTGGCCCATATCCCTCCAAACCTTTTCTTTTCCTGTTCTTATCCACATGTCTACTGATTAGCCAAGGCAAACGGGAAGGGAGCTGTTCATGATCACAGGGGGCAGGAGCGCAGGAGCAGGAAGAGGTCACGCAGCCCCTTCTGTCTGATCTGCTGATCAGCAATATCACGACTGCTCTGTATCCTGGCTCTTTAGTCATTCATCGGTTCAGCAATCCTTTCCAATCTTATCTAACACACACCGCCAGAACTACGACGGCACCAAGTCACACTCAACCCAATTGGGAGATAAAACTGGTGCGCGTTCACGGCTGCTGGGCCAACATTCTAAAAGTCTCGACAACAGAACAGACCGCAGATGCTGGAAATCTGAAATAAAAACCAACAAGCTATTCAACCAGTCAGGCAGCATTCGTAGCAAGAAACCACTCCGGCAAAATGTCACCCTCGACCTGAAATCTTAACTCTCTTCTCCACAGAAGAGTAGTCTTAAGCCTCTTTTGCTTTTGTTCCAGATTTTATTCTGGAACCGTTTCCCGGCCAATGGGGAACGTTCTCACTCTGAGAACCACGTTCTCACTCCGAGAACCACGTTCTCACTCCGAGAACC
>NC_063369.1:6105831-6120974 GCF_021869965.1 Rhincodon typus
CTCACTCCGAGAACCACGTTCTCACTCCGAGAACCACGTTCTCACTCTGAGAACCACGTTCTCACTCTGAGAACCACGTTCTCCCTGGATAACCAGCAATGGACAACGAGAGTGACCTTGCTGTTTGCTGCCTGTATCCGAAGGCTCATGACTGAATAAACTGGGGACAATTGCAAGACAGATAGTGACTACAAACTGACATTCCAGTGCATGCATTTTAACCGCTCAAAGGTGAGAGACAAGGAAAGAAATCATTGGAGGGGAATTCCAGGACTGGGTGTAGAAGATATGGCCCCATTGTCCAGCCAATTTCACACGGTGCTCATCGCAAAACACAACAACGTAGGGTGACCACATTTACAAATGTTAAAACTGGAACCTACTAGAAAGCTATGGGAAGGTGAGTCTCCATGAGGAGTGTGAAGCCAATGGCTGGAGGCTGAGGCAGGGCCGGTTTAAAGATAGAGAGCTGCATAACACCATCTGCAGCAATGTGTCTAGACACGTGGCAATGTGACCCCATTCATCGTTTTAAAAAGGGTTCATCAGCAACAGTGCCGGAAGGATGTGCCAACTCGCTTGCAGATGTTAAAAGGGGCATTGAGGGAGAAGGGATCGTAGGAACAGGACTAGGCCATTCAGCCCCTCAAGCCTGCTCTGCTGTTCAGTGAGATCATGGCCTAATTCCACTTACTGCCCATATCCCTTAATGTGTTTGCTTAATAAAAAAGCTTTCATCTCAGATTTAAAATTAGCCACTGATCTAGCATCTACTGCCAGTTGTGGAAGAGAGTTCCAAACATCTACCAACCTGTGTGTGTAGAAGTGCTTCCTAAGATCTCTCCTGAACACTCTGCTCCCTTGTTCTAGAATCCCCAACCAGTGGAAATTGCTTATCCTGATCTGCCCTGTCTTTTCCTGTTAACCGCTTGAAGACTTTGATCAGATCAATCCCTTCACCTTCTGAATTCGAGAGAAAACAAGTCTAATTCATATAATCTCTCCCTATAACTTAACCCCTGAAGACCAGGTATCATCCTTGTAAACCTACATTGTACTTCCTCCAAGATCAATCTAACCTTCCTAATGTGTGATCCCAGATCTGCTCAAAGTATTGCAAGTGGGGTCTAACCAGGGTTTTGTATGACTGCAGCATAACTTCTGCATCCTTGTACTCCAGTCCACTAGATAGAAAGGTCAGCACTGCATTAACTTTCTTAACTATTTTCTGTGCCCGTTTGTGACATTTTAAAGACCTGAGCACCCGAACCCCGAAGTCTCTTTGGCCATCCACTGTACTTAACGTCACACCATCCAGAAAGTATCCTGATGGATCCTTTCTCAGCCCAAAATGGATAAACTCTCACTTGCTCACATTGAACACCATCTGCCACAGTTTTGCCCATTCAATACCGCTTTGTAATTTTATGCTACCATCTACATTGTCTACTATGGTCTGCTATGGAATAGTGCAAGGGTTTGTACAGGAAAAGGAGGGCAAAATTTTACATTAAATCTCTTCCCCCCCCCCCCAACAGACCCAGTTTATATTTGGCACAGAAAGGAAAAAGTTGTAAAAGTGTCAGGGTTTCACCTACTTTTAGGAAGTTGTCGAGACTCGGGGATATTTAATGCAAAACTGGAAGGCCTGATCATTCCAGGAAAAGGGGATATTTCTCCCATTCCAGAAACTTGAGAAATACACTGGGGGAATATTTTGGCATCAATACCAGTCTCTAAACTGTGATTCAGCTGATAACGCTTTCATCGGGAAAGTTGAAGTTCCACTCTATCCAGGGATTAAAGTACATCACCTAGACGAGCACTGAAAGTGCAGGACTTGGGGGAATGGTATTCTACCTCTAGGCTGAAAACTTAAACTGATTACACATCACCTCTCTCAGGTAAACGGGAAAGATCCTATGGCGCAATTGTGCGTTCTGGGCCAATATTTAGCTCAACCAATATTATCAAAGTTGAGAAATGGGTAATTGTTGTTTATGGAGCCTACAATGCACGTTGACTGCGCTTCAACTTCTTAATTATCTGTAAAGAGCTTTGGGACAGACTTATATAATTACAAGCACTTTTAATTGTTTGTTGTCTCATATAACCAATACCCTCAGTCAACGATCACAGCGAGAGACAAAGCAACGCAGCCAGCAAACTCTGGGTGATCATTCCATGTTAACACCAATGTATTGGCTGGACAGGACAATGCAAGTAGCTTTGTTGCCTGTCAGGTATTTCCCTTAAGAGTGGCAGCTGTCCGACTGGAAAACAACCTCTGACAACTCAAACCATTTTGATTGTCAGAAGTCACACGATACCAGGTTATAGTCCAGCAGGTTTATTTGAAATCACAAGCTTTCGGAGTTTCAAATAAACCTGTTGGACTATAACCAGATGTGGTGTGACTTCTGACTTTGTCCACCCCAGTCCAACACCGGCACCTCCACATCATATTTTGATTGTAAGGAAAGGTACACTTGGTGCTGAAAGCTTCTGCTGTGTACACAAGCATCACTTCTCATTTGGCTGCAGCATCATTGGCAATGCTCCAGAGTCTTAAGGGAGACACAATTGCTAACGACTCATATTTCACAAATGTTTATCCAAATTGAATTACAAATTGAAGATTTCATAACCAGAGAGAGACAGGGAGCGAGGGGGAGTGTGAGCGAGGGCGAGAGTGTGAGTGCTTTTATACGATGCACGCTGCATCTGGTCTATACTTCAGATTGTTACACGTAATTGTCAGCAGAAAGATTGCATCAAATGTGAAAGGCCAACAGGTTTCTCCTCCCTTGCCTATCCTGCAGGCTAAGTGGTTTAATGTCCCCTCTGCCCAATGTGCCCAACGCATCAATCCTTGTGTGCAAGAGTGGACCTGAATGGGTAGAAATGTCTGTCGTACCCAGTGCTTGCCCCAATTAAGACGCATTGCTAATGCCCAAGTGGAAACCTTTACTAATGCCAATCCAGGACAATTACAGCTGTTGGCCCAAGCCAATGCTGACCAAGAAACTGACCTCAAAGGCTTCACAGGCATCACATGGAACGATAAGCCAGCAGCAGATGTCAACGCATGCAGCCAAGGTTACTGCCATCCTCCTTACGGCCCACTATAAAACACACAACTGGTGTCTACCGCACCAAGTCATGCGAGGAAGATGGACTTAGGGCATAGACCAGCCACAGTCTCATTGGGCAACGGAACAGGTTCAAAGGCTTAAGTGACCTCCTCTTCTTCCTGTGCTCCAATAGCTCTGGGCGTTGCTGCTGCCTTACTACTGACTTGTAATATCATACAACAGCAGGAGTGACTGGATGGACAGGCTCCAAAATCTGCAGATAATGGTCCTTCCGTTAAATACGTGCCATTAACTGTAAATGCAGTGCAGTGACAGTGGAGGGACGGTGAACTCAACAAGTCAGAACAGTGGGGAAAAAAAAAGGCGCTCCCAAGATAAATCCCTGAACTCAATAAACATTTGGAAATATCTAATACTTACGGCTTCAAAATCAAAAAGGAGAGATAGTTAAAATGGTGCTCAATATTTGTGCTGCTTTAATTCCAGTGTCTTGTGCATTCCCAATTTCAATTGCTCCATGATTGGTGACCTTCAGCCCACAAGCTTTGAAATTCCTGCCCTGCAGATCTCCGCCTCTGTTCTTCACATTCCTGCTTTAAGACTCACAAAATGTACCTATTTGCCCAAGCTTTTAACTACATTCCAAAATACTGCATGTGTACCAGTGTTATGCTTTGCTTTATAATGCTCTTGTGAAGCAATCCGGGATGTTAAGCAGTGTGGGATGTTTCATTTCGTTGCATGAAACGTGCTACATAAATAGAAAAGTGGCTGTTGATGTCAAACTGATTGAGTTAGACATTTGAATGAACAGCTCTGGAAGAATCAAATTTCTTTTGTAGTTTTTGCCTCAACATGACCTGACTTGCGATTAATGTTAAGCACAATCTCCTTGTAGAGGAATGAATGCAAGATATATATATATGAAATAAACACACACATTTGCATTCCAGGAAGAATTAGTTACATACACCAGATAACTACGCTTTCCAGATGGGTGCAGACATTGACAATAAGCAACCAGTCAGCACTGGGCCAGTTGCTCCCAAGGCTGAGAGATGAGTCAATCAATCTCAGTAAAGTGCAGAATAGAAACCACAACTTGAGAGTCTGAGTCCCCCAGGAGTTTGGATTGGGAGGGAGTGTTTGAGTGTGAATATTGGACAATAACCAGGCTGAGCTAGCCATAAATACTGGTAAGGACACCAGCAAGATTCCCTTAAATGGTACTGCAGGATTTGTAAGCTCCTCCAGAAGACAAAGACAGGGCTTAATTCTCCTTGAAAGAGGAGCTGTGACAGTGTTCCCTCAGTAGAGTACAGAGGCACCAGTTGAAATTATGTGCTAGAGTAAGGATTGAACTTACAACCAGTGAACAGAGATCACTGGTGACAGTGTCAATCTGCCACTTCAAAATAATATGCCAAGATGGGATCAACTATTTGCGTGCAGTCTGATTCTGGGTTATCACCCAGTTAATTCTTCTTTCTCATGTAACACAGCACCATTAACCTCAAAAATAATTACAAGCTAGTGAGTGTACACCAGCCAATATAATGATAGCTCATCTCAAACAACAAACATGACCAGTTAACTAAATCAGACAATGTACAAGTCTTGAACCAACAAAAAAAAATTGCAGCTTCCTGGAAATCAAACAGCGACAACTCCTAGTGGGTGCTATCTGTGGAGAGAACCAACAATTTCAAGAAAGACTCGCATTTATACAGCGCCTTCAATTACCCCAGGACATCCTAAAGTGCTTCTTAGCCAATGAAGTGCTTTCAAAACGCAATCACTGATTCCACCGCAGTCAAAGTGAGCACTGCAAACTCTCCCAAGCAGCAATGTGATAACGGCCAGACAGACAATCTGTTTGTTTCTAGTAATATAATTGAGAGATAAACATTTACAAGGAGCCTGGATCTGCCCCTGAAGGCACTAGAACCTGCAAGGCTACAGACCAGGAGCTGGTAAGTGGGATTAGAATGGCTGGCCATTTTATTCAGCCATTGCACACACAATTCTGTGTTGTAACATTTCAACGGTTCCTTAAGGAAGAGGGATGGAAAAGGTGATCACTCACGGACCCTTACTTAGCGCTAAACAGCCATAGCACTGATAGCACTGACCCCCTAAAGCAAACAAAGGCTCACCTGATTAAAGGATGCAAAGTGTCCCAAGAAGCTGAGTGCCAGCAGAGAGCCAGCAGAGATCAATAGGCTGAATGGCCTGTGTTCTTAAGTACAACAGCAGATTCGAGCCTCAAGTTGTAGCAACTTAGAGAAACACACGTGAATAGATACACAACGCAACAGAATGATCCAACGAGAAGGATCTTGCTAACTGACCGCCCAGTATCCACAGACTGAATAAAAAACTTGTGGCGTTCTGAAAGCTGAGAGATCACCACAGTCCCAGCGGGAGCACACCAGAGGAGAGGTCTGGATGGAAACCAAACTCCCAGAAACTCCAACATTGTGCTCCCAGTTCAGAGGTCACACTGATTAAGCTCTTCTGGCTGGGGGTAGGGAGTGGGGGGACAGAATTATTTTCATTCAGGATGCAAGGTTTAACCGAAACTGTTATCTACACACTCGGTGGTATTGAAATTCCTTGCCTTGAGTTGGGGAAGTGATGAAAGGAGTATTAACAGTGTGTCCATTTATCCTCAAACTCCAATTAATATCAGAAAAGTATCAATTTTAACGCAAGAGTTTGAAGAACTTTTGGTGCTTATTAGGAGTGCGCTGTCTTTTTAAGCCTGTGTCAAGGAGTTGGCTCCTTCATGGAGATCTGAATCAAAAATCCTCGAGTGGCTGCTTGCCTTTTGTTTAATGGTGCAATTTAAATTTAAGTAACAAATCCAGAATTGAAAGCTAGTCCAAGTAATGCTGACCATGAAGCTATGATTATTGTTAAAAAAAAACCCATCCAGTTCACTGATGTCCTTTAGGGAGGGAATCTGCCATCCATATCCAGTTTGACCTACATTTGACTCCAGACCCACAGCAATGTGGCTTGCTCTCAAATACCCCCCGAAATGACTTGAGAAAGTAACTTACGAACGAACAACAAATGCTAGAAGTAACAAAGAATGAATGAAAACACTCGCACTAAATGTATTAAAATTGTCCTAAATCAACTCACAGAAGAATTTTCCAGCCACCGATCCTTAAGAGTCACTAGAATATGTGACCAAAAGCTTGTTATGAGTGGTAGGTTTTGAGGAGCATCTGAATGGACGAGGGAGAGAGATAAAAAGGCAGAAAGGTTAGAGGATAGAATTCCAGAGCAGGACGTGTGTGCATCTAAATCATCCCCAAGAACCTCTCCAACTCCGGTATTCTCCGCCTCACAAACCTAGTCCACTCTCACCTCCATAATACTGCTCATCTTGAAGATACTAACTGGTGTTAGATACATTGCAAAAGTTTTGATTGCATGACACTTACGATTTTTGCAAATGTTTTCCCATTGCCGTATAAAACCAGCCCAACCCCTCACTGTAGCTCAACATATTAGCCTGTGCAAAATGCTATCTTTGTTTGAAAAAGATTATCTTGGTTAAAGGGCAGTTCTGTTTCTAGTGAGCATTTTATCTGTTGCAAAGGCACCAGCAAAAAGACACACCCATAGTTTTAGTCCTGCTCCACTGGAAAATGCAGACATTGAGTCAGTTCAAGTCATTTTTCCAAATTTAGAGGACATGATTTTAAATCTATCTCCGAGGCTCTTTGATTACTTCTGGTGTCTATTGATAGCTGTGGAGACATTGATGTCAGTTGAAATTTTCTTCCAACAGCAGCTCGTTTGAATTGAACAAATACCGGAACATTCCTCATTTTATTAAATGCTTCCGAACAGAAAATAAAATAATTGTCAGTCGTCATTCATGTGCGTTATGCATTCTATTTTCACAATATATCTTTCTTGAGAAATATCACTTGAAGTTTATTTGGTTTTTTAAAAATGTCACTTTTTTCCCAGGCCAAGTGTACTTTGCACATCTTTCTGGGAGGAGCGCGCAGCGGGTCAGCATCGCGGCAAAGGGGACTGGGAGGAGCGCACAGCAGGTCGGCATCGCGGTCGGGGAGGAGTGTGCAGCGGGTTGACATCGCAGCAAAACGGTTGGGGAAGAGCACACAGTGGGTTGGCATCGCGGTCGGGGAGGAGTGCGCAGCGGGTTGGCATCACGGTCGGGGAGGAGTGCGCAGTGGGTTGGCATCGCGGCAAAGCGGACATGTGTGAGCAGGGCAGCAGCAGAGATAAAAACCAGTGGCAGAGAGTCCCTTGAACAGGTCTACCTATCGAGCCAAAGTGTGAAGTCCCAGGAAAACAAGTAGGTGGCTGGTGGATATTGCTTTCATTTCTCTTCTGATTGGCCAAGTGGTTTCAATCAGGAGAAATCATTAAAGCAGAACAGTACAGTTAGAAATTTCATTCAAAATATTTGACATCCCAATTAATTAATTAATTAAATGGAATAGAAATGGCTGGGCAGATGATGTGTTGCAGCTGTAGTGTGTGGGAACTGGGGGATACCGGGGCATTCCATGGGGCCTAAATCTACAGGAAACTTTGGATATTCAAGGAAGCATGGCTCAGAGCTGATGAGCTGTAGTCCAAACAGCAGACAGTATAACACATCAGTGAGGGGGAAAGAGTTTCAGGGGAAAGTCACAGTCCTTACAACATTTACATCACATTTGATCAGGGCACAGGTGGTGTTATTGTGAGCAAGGCAGGTATTTAGGATCCAGAATAGGCTTTGGAGGAGCTTCAGCCAGTTCCCTTGTCCAACAAGTAGGAGGTTCTCACTCCTGATGTGGACAAGTTGTGAACACAGCCCAGTCCATCTGGCAGGCCAAAAGTTCCATCCATCAACTCCAAGTCCCTCCCACCCAGGTAATCTCTTCCAACCTCCTATGTCAGGCAGAAGGTACAAAAGCTTAAACACACGCAGCAACAGGTTCAAGAACAGCTTTGTCCCCACTCTTATTAGACTGATGAATGCACCGCTCTTCATTTCAAATTGATCCTGCTCCTTGTGCACCTTCTCTGCACCCCGTAACATTGAACAGAGCGGGGAATACAGTCACCCCATGATCTTTGAATGGTATGATCTGCATGTGTTGCACACAAAACAAAACACTTCACTGTACGTAGGTACGTGTGACAGTAATAAATCAAATCAAAACGGGTACAAACTGCAGTGTGGACAAGCAAACCAACCACAGCACCACGGTACGGGGCACCATTCAATTATCGGGAGAAAAGTGACACGTAGTAGTAATGGGGGACAGCATCGTTAGGGGAGTAGATTGTTGGGCCGAAGGGCCTGTTTCCACACTGTAGGGATTCTATGATTCTAAGCCTAGTATTGTTCCTGAAAGCAAAGACAGAGAGTGCCAAAGGCTGTATTGTCTACCTGGTGCCAAGGGTCAGGACATCTCTCCTGGGCTGGGCAGTAATTTGGAGTGAGGGGAGAAAGATCCAATTGTCACGATCCATGTAGGTACCGACAGCACAGGTTGGATAAGGAAAGCGGTTCTGCTGAGGATTACGAGTAGCTGGGGGGCTAAATTAAAAAGTAGAACCACAAAGCTAACAAGCTAAGGATTACTGGCCTGCTGTGTTCATCCAGCTCTACACCTTGTTATTTAAACTAAGGATTACTACCTGAACCATGTGCAAATTATGTACGGTAAACAAGATCAGAATAGACAAATGTGTGGCTCAATCACCAGTGTGAGAGAAATAGGTTCCGATTCATGGAGCATTGGGACTGGTAGCAGCGAAAAAAAAAGAGAATGGAATAGGCCTCATTTGGACCATATCAAGGGCAGGGTCTGGTGAATTAGGTAATAGATAGGGCTCTAAACGAATTAGTTTGGTGAGGAGAGGGTGGCTCAGTTGAAGGCAACTTTGAAAAATCAAAAAGATTCAAGACAGCAGAGGTACAGGGTGAATGAGCATCAAAATGTGACATGAAAGGGCAGAATATATAAGCAGAAGAGTGGCTGGAGAAATTACAGCCAGAATAAACAATAAACGGTTAAAAAGTCAAATCATGAGGATTTTTAACTGAATGCACACGGCGTTTGTAACAAAATGGATAACTCGATGGCATAAATAGAATATGACTGGACAGCTATCATTGCAGAGATGGAGTTGCAGGATTAACAAGATTCAAGGGAACTCAACACTATGGATCAACAGGCAAAAAGGAAAAGGAGGATGGCCAGCATTGGTAATAAAGGATGTATCACTGCAGGGGTGAGCGGTGAGATCAGTGAAACAGATCGTGGCGTCAGGAATCATGGCAATCAGGAAAGCATGCTATGGGTGGGAGTCACCCATAAGCCCTAAAGAGTTGCCTAACTGTAGGACAAAGTATAAACCAGGAAATAATGGAGGGGTGCACGGTAGCTGTCATGAGTGCTTTTCATCTGCATGTTGACTGGAAAATACAGGTGGGCAAGGGTCACATGGAAGATAAATTTGTACAGTGCATGCGGCAGCATATGGTGGCTCAGTGGTTAGCACTGCTGCCTCATAGCGCCAGGGACCTGGGTTCAATTCCACCCTCAGGTGAAAATTCCACATAGAGTCACATTCTCCCTGTGTATCTGTGTGGGTTTCCTCAGGGTGCTCCAGTTTCCTCCCACCGTCCAAGGATGTGCAGGTTTGGGTGGGTTGGCCATGTTAAACTGCCCTGTAGTGTCCAGGGATCCCACATTGTAGGGATTCTATGATGATGGTTTCTCAGAGCAGTACATGACACTGCTTAACCAGGAACAGGTTACTTTAGATCAAGTAATGTGGTAGGATTCATAACAGATCTGATCATTATGGAGCCTTGAGTGGGTAGTGATCACAATTGCTATTTAAATTCCTTGTGTTCTCCCCTCTACTCCCTCTCAATCCTTCCTCTAGACCAACCCTCTACCCATTAAGTCATCTGTTCCGGATTGAGCTTTTTACACCTTTCTTGGTTCAACTCTTAGTCATTTCGGTCATTTAGATTCCATTTCCTGGAATTCCCTCCCTAACTCCCACCATCCTGGCCCGTCCACGCTGCATGAGAGATATACTTTGCCGGATCACTCCCCTGCTTTTTGAAAAATGCCAAGGAATTTTTTTTTTTTTAACTTCCATCTCAAGAGACCACAGTTTAACATACCAGCTGAGAGGCGGCACCGCTGACTATGCACTGCTCTCTCATGACCTCACGGTGAGTGCAAGCCTAGATTTCTGTGCTGACGTTCCTGTACTCTGATGCATTCTGGCAGCTTCAGCTCAGCCCTTAGACACCAAACGATCAGAAAAGCCAAGGCCAGCGCATTTGAAAATCTGGGGTAAAGACTGTCACAAGCCCAGGCCACAAGACTGAGGCAGGAAAATCACCTCCATGTCTTTTCTGTCTTGTAGGCATTGCATCTGAGCTGAGTCAACGCTGCTTCACTTAAATATTTTCCCAATGATAATTTATTTCGATCTGGTTGAGTAGGAAAATAACCAAACAGACTGTAACGACCCTGAAGAAATTACACGTAGGCCCCTCTTTACATGGCGAATGTGCATTTATGTAGCACCTTCGGTACAGTTAAACAACTGTAGATACTTCACAGAAGGACTAATTAGCACAAAGAATTTGACAGTGAGCCACGTATGATGATATCAAGGAGGATAAGATCAAAAAGGCAAATTTAAGGGAGTGTCTTAATTAAATGTCAGAGATGTTTAGGGAGGGAATTCCAGAGCTTAGGGCCCAGGCAGCTCAAGGCACAGCCAGAATGGTGAAGCAATTAAATTTGGGGATAACAGCACACAGAGTGGCCACAAACCTAGCTCCACGAAATGGAATGACAGCACAGTGCAAAGTCAATTGTTTCACCATGCTTTGAGACAAGAGTAAAAGGAATCAAAAACCAAATTTTCTGAAGGAATTCAGTGGGTCTGGCAGCACCTGCGCAGAGAGAGCGCAGGAACAGGCCCTCCGGCCCACAACGCTGTGCTGAACACGATGCCAAAATAAACTAATACCCTCTGTCTGCTCTTGGTCCGTGTCGCTCCATACCTTGCGTATTCATGTGCTTATCTAAAAGCCCATTGCTTATCTGCCACCACCACCCCTTGCAGCACATTCCAGACCCCTACGACTCTGTGTAAAAAAAACTTGCCCCCTCTCACCTTAAATGCACGTCCCCTACTATTAAACATTTCAACTCTGGGAAAAAGATTCTGACTGTCAACCCTATCAATGCACCTCATAATTTTATCGACTTCTATCAAGTCTCCCCTCAGCCTCTGCCGCTCCAGAGAAAACAACCCAAGTTTTTCCAGCCTCTCCTTATAGCTCCAGCGTCCAGTGGTTCTGAAGAAGGATCACTTAACTCTGCTTTCTCTTTCCACAAGATGCAGGCAGTCCTGCTGAGTTTCTCCAGCAATTTCTGTTTTTGTTTCAGATCTCCAGCGCCCGCAGTTCTTTGTTTTATTCTACGTGAACAAAAAGGAATGTTGCCTCAGGAGTCCCAATATTGAGCCTTGGAGGATTAAGACTCGAGCTTGGCTGGTTAACTCCTCTTACAGAACGAGCCTGGCTCTGCGGGCTTTGGCAGTAATGGAATAAAGACTGTGAGCCTCCACCACAACAGACACCTTTAGGCACAGTCACCTCTGGCTGCTCGACAGGCAGTAACATACAATGGCTGCGATCACAGCATCTGAACTCCTGCCTGCGGTCCAAATATGGTGCAAAATGCTGTTTTAGTGAGGAAGAGCACCCAAAATATGGAGTCTCCATCAGCAACCGGAAATTACAGCAAAAAGGACCGGTCAGGCACATTACACTCATCAAGCATTACTTCTTTAAAGAAAATACAGTGCAGGAACTCAGGGGGAGTTTGAAAAGTTGTGAAATGTGGTTCTGGAGTGGGCCACATGAAGAGGACGTTGAAGCAATGGAGAAAGCTCTCAGGGTGGGGAAGGAAGAAAGATGGTGAGTGAATATCATCAAGAAAAGGCAACAATAGTCACATTCAATAACGTGAGAGTTTGCTGAAGGAAGATCAGAGGCAATAAGCCAAGAGGAAGAATGAATGATGTTGGACAATTTAATATTGAAAAGGGGAAGCGACTAAAGAGGATAGCACAAGACTGCAAAGCTTGGAGAAATGAGCAAGAGGCTCATAACCACACAGCATTTAGCTGAAGCAAGTAAATTTAGTGTCTAAAATGGACAGCTGCGTCTTTCTGAACCAAGATATTCTAAAACCCTCATATAAGGAATAGAGTGCTTCCCAGACACAAAAAAGGCTTGCTTTTAGAAGTTACTTTTGCATTCCTGAGCTGGTTGAGTTTAAAATGTGCTGAAAACAAAACATGCATGAAAGCACAGGGGCTCAGGCAGCATCCGTGGAGAGAACGAGAGAGAGAGAGAACAGAGAGAGAACGGCAAGGGAGAGGCGAGAGCATTTCGAGTAAACTGTAGTCAGTTTTGCTTTGTAGGCAAAGACAGCAGCCAGTTTGTGCACAGCAAGGTCTTGCAAACGCTAGGGATTAATGATCGGTTAAACAGTCTTGCTAGTTTCAAACTGAGGAATAGATATTTGCCAGGACAGAGGGAGAACTCCCTTTCCCTTCCTAGAAAAGTGTGAACAAGATCTTTCACCTACACCTGAAAAACCGGTTTGGGTCTTTACTTGAGATAACAAGGTGTAGAGCTGGATGAACCCAGCAGGCCAAGCAGCATCAGAGGAGCAGGAAGGCTGACGTTTCGGGCCTTATTTGAAACATGGTGCAGTGGCAGTGAGAGGGCAGCATTCCCTCAGTACCGCACTGAAACGCTTTTGTGCTTAAAGCCTCTGCAGTTGATTTTAAGCCCTAACCATCTGATTTCAGCCAGGGAGGTCATGAAACTCAACATAGGAACCTCAAAAGCTGCAGCCAATCTATGTCACCTCAAACAAGGTAAAAGGCTGTGACAACGTGTCTTCTTGGACAATAGTCAGGCAGGATGTCTGTGCTGTTACACTTCTGCTTCACCTAGAACCCATTTACTGGAGCCTCCAATGCCTGTAACCCACTTATCCCAACAGGAACCATAGCCACTTAATGGAATATATAAACACAAACTACTTGCTGATGCTTATTGACAATAAAGTCAATCACACCTTAACAATATCAACCAACCTGGCTATACCATTATTGATTATTATATCACCCAACTCTTTTTTTGCACAATTTGAAAGGGGCTGATAAAATGAGTGATTATCCCATTTTGATTAACAATGCATTGAGGGGGTAGGAAACGAGTCGAGGTTGGTCAGGTTTTGGGGCTCAAACAAAGATCATTCATCATTCTGCTGAAACCTCCAGCTAATTTGTAGAAACATCATCTGAGATAAAGCAGCCCGCTTGATTGGCACCACACCCATAAGCATCCACTCCCTTGACCACCAACACTCAGTAGCAGCAGTATGTACTATCTACAAGATGCACTGCAGAAATTCACCAAAGATCCTTAAACAACACTTTCCAATCCACGGCCACTTCCATCTAGAAGGACAAGGGCAGCAGGTACATGGGAACACCATCCCCTGCAAGATCCCCTCCAAGTCACTCATCATCCCAACTTGGAAATATATTGTCGTTCCTTCAGCGTCGCTGGGTCAAAATTCTGAAATTCCCTCCCTAGTGGCATTGTGACATGGACAGTAACAGTTCAAGAAGGCAGCTCACCACCACCTTCTCAAGGGCAACTAGGGATGGGCAAGAAATACTGGCCCATCAAGTGATGCACAAGCCCCACAAATGAACAAAAAGAAACCAAACCCCGCACCAAAGGTCTGCTTCTTAAAGTGAATGTCCTTCTCTCCGTGTCCCCTACCAATTTAGTTCTGTGCCTCACTATGCAAGCTAATTAGCTATCAATGCTTTCAACTTGTTTTGAACAGCAAGCATCAGAATGTGAGACTTGATCTGAACATCTCACATCCTTGCCTCTTTCCTTATTAGATTTTCAACTAAACAGAAATTCCGTTTTGGGGAACGGGGATGTAGAGGGAGGAAAAAAAGAATTACAACTTATCAGCACTTTCAACGTTCCCATTTGCAAATCCAACTGCAGTACACAGGATGTGATGAGTTGCAGGGGGGGCATCAGTAAGTTCATGTAGCTGTGGGACTAGGCCAGCCACACTTAGCAAACACCAATGATTGTTGTTAATCTCAGGACAATGGACTTGGCAGAAAGTGCAGGGACAGGATGTTCCTGCAGGCGAGTTCTGACACGCCTCGTGATCTGAGGAACAGACATATGGAGAATGGATAAGGAACCTTTGTGACTGGATCATGTTATGAAAATCCACAAGGTGCAATGGGCTTTTTCCAAAAGCACCAAATGGAAATGAAACTGCTCCTTTAAAGGACATGAGACCTGGTGTCGCAAAGTGACTGCGAATATGTTGGACCCATTATTGCTTCCAGTCTAACATCCTTTCTGGATATTCCAAATGAAATATGGATCCTCACAGTAAGGGCCATGAAACACTGAAGAGGCTAAAGCTCCTTCTCCAGAAAAGTCTGAAGCATGATCTGATTTACAAGTTTGAAAGCATGGATGTGGAAAACATAAGAAACAGGAGCAAGAGCATGTCATTCATCCTTTCAAGCTTGCCCCATCATTCAATATGTTCATAGCTGATCTGCCTCAGGCCTCAACTCCTCTTTCACGTCAGCTCATGATAGCCATCAATTCCCCGGTATTTCATTCAAAAGCCTCTCCAGGATACAGAGCTCTAGGCATTCGCTACTCTCTGGGAGAAGAAATTACTTCATATCTAATTTTTAAATATTTCCTTATTTTGTAACTATATTTCCGAGTTCAAGATTCTACCGTTAGTGGCAACATCTTAACATTTACCCTGCCAAACTCCCTCAGGATCTTAGATAACAAGGTGTAGAGCTGGATGAACACAGCAGGCCAAGCAGCATCAGAGGAGCAGGAAGGCTGACGTTTCGGGCCTAGACCCTTCTTCAGAA
>NC_063369.1:6130974-6155693 GCF_021869965.1 Rhincodon typus
CCGATATCCATTTCAAGCCCACCGACTCCCACAGCTACCTAGAATACTCCTCCTCCCACCCACCTTCCTGCAAAAATGCCATCCCCTATTCCCAATTCATTCGCCTCCGCCGCATCTGCTCCCAGGATGAGGCATTCCACTCCCGTACATCTCAGATGTACTTGTTTTTCAAGGACCGCAACTTCCCCCCCTCAGTGGTCAAGAACGCCCTCCACCGTGTCTCCCATATTTCCTGCAACTCATCCCTCACACCCTGTCCCCGCAATAACAACCAAAAAAGAATTCCCCTCGTCCTCACGTACCACCCCACCAACCTCCGGATCCAACGCATCATCCTCCCACACTTCCGCCATCTGCAATCCGACCCCACCACCAAAGACATTTTTCCCTCCCCACCCTTATCTGCTTTCCGGAGGGACAACTCTCTCTCCGACTCCCCTTTGTATTCCCCACACGCCTCCAGCCTCACCACACCCGGCACTTTTCCCTGCAACCGCAGGACGTGCTACACCTGCCCCCATACCTCCTCCCTCACCCCCATCCCAGGCCCCAAGAAGACTTTCCACATCAAGCAGATGTTCACCTGCACATCTGCCAATGTGGTATACTGCATCCGCTTTACCCGTTGTGGCCTCCTCTACATCGGGGACACCAAGCGGAGGCTCGGGGACCACTTTGCAGAACACCTACGCTCGGTTCGCACTAAACAACTGCACCTCCCAGTCGCGAACCATTTCAACTCCTCCTCCCATTCCTCAGACAACATGTCCATCCTGGGCATCCTGCAGTGCCACAACGATGCCACCCGAACATTGCAGGAACAGCAACTCATATTCCGCTTGGGAAACCTGCAGCCCATTGGTATCAATGTGGATTTCACAAGCTTCAAAATCTCCCCTCCCCCTACTGCATCCCAAAATCAGCCCAGCTCATCCCTGCCTCCATAACCTGTCCTTCCTCCCACCTATCCCCTCCTCCCACCTCAAGCTGCACCCCCATCTCCTACCTGCTAACCTCATCCCGCCCCCTTGACCTGTCTGTCCTCCCTGGACTGACCTATCTCCTCCCTAACTCCCATCTACACTCACCTTTACTGGCTCCATCCCCGCCTCTTCGACCTGTCCGTTTCCTCTCCACCTATCCTCTCCTCTATCCATCTTCTATCCGCCTCCCCCTCTCTCCCTATTTATTTCAGAACCCCCTTCCCCTCCCCCATTTCTGATGAAGCGTCTTGGCCCGAAACGTCGCCTTCCTGCTCCTATGATGCTGCTTGGCCTGCTGTGTTCATCCAGCTCTGAAACTTGTTGTCATAGAAAACACCCTGTCTGCATGCACTCAGTCTGGAGCAAGGTGTATATGACTGTATTTGTTAAAGGGAACACCCCCACTACAAAGAACACTGCACTTGTACAAAACATAGCAAGCACTCACTCTGCAGCAAGGTGTATATGGCTGGTGCTGTTAAAGGGAACACCATCACTATAAGAAACAGCAAATGCCGGAGATCACAGCAGGCCAAACAGCATCCAGGAGAGACGGCAAGCTAACGTTTCGATACAAAAATAACTGCAGATGCTGGAATCCAGGGTAGGTGAACAGGAGGCTGGAAGAACACAGCAGGCCAGGCAGCATCTGGAGGAAAGGAGCAGTCAACGTTTTGGGTATTCTTCAGGACTCTGAAGAAGGGTAATACCAGAAAAACTAATATTTCGAGTCTAGATGACATTTCATCAGAGCTTCTTCAGCTCTAATGAAGAGTCATCCATACTCATCACATTAGCTTGCAGTTTGACCTGCTGTGATCTCCAGCATTTGTTGTTTTCACTACAGATTCCAGCATCTGCAGTAATTTGCTCCCTCACTTTACTGTACTGCTTGCAGTTTAGAAAACACAGCAAGCACCCTCACCACACACAGCCTACTGCAAGGTGTGCAGGCTGGCACTGTTAAAGGGGCAAAGAATAGTATTCTTGGTCAAAAACAGGAACTGCTGGAGAAACTCAGCAGGCATGGCAGCTCCTGTAGAGAGAGAAAACAGGATTAATGGTTTGAGTCCAGTATGTCAAACCAGAAACACTGAGGTCTGTTCACAGATACTGCCAGACCTGCTGAGTTTCTCCAGCAATTTCTAATTTCATTTCAGATCTTCACCACTCATGCTTCTTTGTTTTATTATAGTACTTTTGGCCTCTGGCAGCATCTGTGGAGAGAGAAACAGAATCAATATTCTGAGCTTGGTGTGAATCTTCTTCAAAAGAGTCAAATCAAAGACAGTGATGCTGCCAAACCCACTGAGTTTCTCCATCACTCTTTGTATTTATTTCAGATTTCCAGTAACTGCAGTATTTTACTTCTTGATCTCATTGAGCTAATATTTACATGGTCTGGTGAGGTAAGGAAGATTTCAGCTTCACTTCAGAAATATTAAGGGGAGGCAATGGCCTAGTGGTATTATTGCTAGACTGGTAATGCAAAGAGCCAGATAACATCCTGCTGACCCAGGTTTGAATCCTACCACAGCAGATGGTGGAATTTGAATTCAATAGAATATCTAAAATTAAGAATCTAATAATGACCATGAACTTGTTGTTGGGGGAAAAACCCTATCTGGTTCACTAATGCCCTTCAGGGAAGGAAACTGCTATTCTTAACATGCCCTGAGGAAGGGTCACCAGACCCGAAACGTTAACTCTGTTTTTTCCTTCACAGATGCTGCCAGACCTGCTGAGCTTTTCCAGCAACTTTGTTTTGCTATTCTGAACTGGTCTGGCCTACACGTGGGTCCAGATCCACAGCCATGTGGTTGACTGTGAGGAATAAATGCTGTCTAGTCAGCAATGCCCTCATCCTGTGAATGAATAAAGGGGGAAAAAATTTACTGTGGCTTCATCTGGCCTGGAGACTGCACGGCTTAAGAGGACGTAATGCCCTAGTGGCATTTTCACGTGTAATGGTAAAGTTGTTATAGTCCTATTGGACCATAGGGCTGCTGTCTCATTGGAGAGAGATAACTGATAGTGGTTTAACATGAGGGTCACTGCACCTCAGGTCAGGGGAGAGGTTGAGAAGGAAAATCTGTTATGCTAATCTTAGCTGGTGCTGGAATTGAACCGATGCTGTTGGCATCGCTCTGCATTGCAAACCATCCAGTTGACTGACCTTACCTCCCGCCCCCCAACCTAATAATCTACAAGGCAGTTGATGAATGAAAACTGGATGTATTTTTGTTCCTCAGCTGACGGCTTTAGAGATCAATTCTCTCCATTTATTTGAATGAAAGCAGTCGACAAATGGACAGAGATTCACACAGGTGGTTTTGGGCAAGATCAGGGAATTTCAGGAAGGATGTGGAGAACAGAAGATAATAGGGCCTGGGATTAGGATGGGTAAATGCAGACTGGACGTGAGCATTCTGGTGGCGCCAACAGTTGGGTGAGAATGTGTGAGGGAAGAAGCCAAGATTTATTGCAACTAATTTTGGTTCTCAACAGAACTGGTGCATGTCAAAACTGCAGTGTATCCTTTAGAGAAGTACAGAGGGTTTCAGGAGGGAATGATATGTTCTGTTACTTCCATCCGCTTTGAGAATGCCCAAAAGCCCTGCAAATTTCTACCTTTTGTTCCTTTGTGATTGAATCACAAAATGCTCGAATCAAAATTTATCAGGTAATAGAGATGTCAAATGGACTGTTGACCTGTAGTTGAAAGGGATGAAGTATAAAGATAGGGGAAGTCTTGCTAAAACTATACAAGGCATTAATCAGACCACATCTGAAATACTGTGAACAGCTTTGGTACCCTTAGCTAAGGAAAGCTTTACTAGCATTGGAGTCATACAGAGAAGGTTCACTTGGTATGGGGGAATTTTGTTATGAGGAGGTTGCATTTATACTCATTGGAGTTTAGAAAGACAAAAAGAGACCTTATTAAAACATACAAGATTCTTAAGGGTCTTGGCAGGGAGGTTGTCTATTATTCCATAGAATCCATCCAGTGTGGAAACAGGCCCTTCGGCCCAACAAGTGCACACTGAACCTTAGAGCATCCCACCCAGACTCATTCCCCAAACCTATCTAATCTACTTATCCCTGAACACTATTGGCAATTTAGCATGGCCAATCCACCCTAACCTACACATCTTTGGACTGTGGGAAGAAACCAGAGCACCTGGAGGAAAGATGCAGACACGGGGAGAACGTGCAAACTCCACACAGACAGTCGCCCGAGGGTGGAATTGAACCCAGGTCCCTGGCATTGTGAGGCAGCAGGGCTAACCACTGAGCCACCATGCTGCCACCCTTTCCTCTTGGGGGAGAGTCTAAGATCAGAGGGCATCGTCTGAGAGTAAAGTTGCACATTTAAAACAGAGATGAGGAGGAATTTTTTTCTCACAAAGGCTCACTAGTCTGTGGAATTATTTACCACAGAAGGCTATAGAGACTGAGTCATTAAGTATATTGAAGGCTGAGGAAGGCAGATTTTTAATTTGGAGTTTAGGATGATCAGATCAGCTTTTATCTCATTGAACAGCAGAGCAGATTCGATGGGCAAATTGGCCTACTTCTGCCCCTGCATTTTATGGTCCCTCTAGAAAGTCACCATTGGATCTGCTTCCACAACCTTTTCAAGCTGTCCATCCCATTTCATGATTACACACTGCATTAAAATAAAAGTCTCATATCCCTTCTGGATGTTTTTTCAGTTATCTGAAAACTGTATCCTCTGAATATTGATCCTAATGCTGGTGGCAATAGTGTCTTTTTGATACTTTCCGTAAAATAAATGGCATCTGTGTCGTATTCGTAACATCAGGCCACCCTGAAGTCATTCACAATGGCATTGTATGTTTGAAACGTGATCATTGTGGTCATTAATTTGTACACAGCAATCTCCCATAAGTCAGAATGAGATAAATGACCAGATACAGTTTTACTCGTATTGATCAAGTGTCAAATATGGAGAGAAAACGGTAGGGATTTTGTTTGAGAACATGTCCTCAGAACCCGGCATCACAGACTTTAAACTATGTTTTGTGCATTATGTGAGAGCAAACATGTATTGTTATCAGTTGTAACCAATATGCCAGTTCTCAGTTTAATCTAATCAGTGGCATTCCAATTTTTATTAGCAATGAGGAGTATCGGGTCGGTCAGATAGAATATATTTTCCTAACCTTAAAGCAGGGCTGATTTGATCTGTCGTCCTCTGTGTGGTAGGAATCCTACAATGACTTTTCTTTTAAATGTTCAGTGTGGGGTTAGGAGTGGTTTACAAAGGTCAACCAAAGTATCATTGAGAGGTACAGTCTGTATGAAGCAGTACTGATATAGCATAAGTACAAGCGATATCTCGTCAGCATGGACAAGTTGGACTAAATGGTCTATTTCTGTGTTGTATATCTTTATGACTCTATGACAGGAACAGATAACCTCACACCTGTGTGGCCATAATTCCACAAAGAATTTCTTTGACGTGCAGACATTTTAAACATTTTTGCAATGGTTTTATACCTCACATATGTTTGGAGGAGGAAGACACTCACAATATCCCTGCCCGCACACTCACTGCCCTGTACAAATTCATTAATGATAGTCAGTCTTATACAGAAAGTGTTTCTAGTTAGTGCAGTGTGTGCTGACTCTGCATATCTTTAAGAGGGAACTGGATAAGCTCCTGACTGGGGCAGATACTAGAAAACCATAAGACATAAGAGTGGAATTAGGCCATTTGGCCCATCAAGTCTGCTCCACCATTCAATCATGGCTGATATGTTTTTGAGCTGCATTCTCCTGCCATCTCCCCATAACCTTCAGTTCCTTTACTAGTCAAGAACCTGTTTATCTCGGTCTTAAATACACTCAATAACTTAATACACTGTGGTAATGAGTTCCACAGATTCATCACCCACTGGCTGAAGAAATTCCTCCTCATCTCAATTCTAAAGGGTTGTCCCTTCATTCTGAAGCTTTGCTTTCGGATCCTAGTATCTACTACTAGTGGGAACATTTTCTCCATGTCAACTCTATCCAAATCTCTCAGTATTCTGTATGTTTCAATGAGATCACCCCTCATTCTTCTAAACTCCACCAAGTATAGGCCAAGTGTCCTCAATCACTCCTCATATGACAAGCCCTTCATCCCTGGGATCATTCTGGTAAACCTCCTCTGGACCCCCTCCAATGCCAGTACATCTTTCCTTAGATACAGGGTCCAAAACTGCTCACAATATTTCAAATGCAGTCTGACCAGAACGTTATACAGCCTCAGCATTATATCTCTGTCCTTGTATTCTAACCCTCTTGAAATGAATGTAAACCTTGCATTTGCTTTCGTAACTGCCTACTGAACCTGTATGTTAATCTTAAGGGAATCTTGAACTGGGATTCCTAATTCACTTTGTTCTTCAGATTTCTGAAGTCTGTCTCCTTTTAGAAAATAGTCTATGCCTGTATTCTTCCTACCAAAGTAAAATACCTCATACTTTCTCAAATCGTACTTAACATCATACTTCCTCACATTATATTCCCTCTGCCACTTCTTTGCCCACTCTCCTAGCCTGTCCAAGTCCTTCTGCTGCCTCCCAACTTCCTCAACACTACCTGTCTCTCCACTTATCATTGTGTCATCAGCAAACTTAGCAACAATGCTCTCAGTTCCTTTGTCCAGATCGTTAATATATAGTGTAAATAGTTGTGGTCCCAACGCTGACCCCTGCAAAACTCCACTAGTCACCAGCTGCCATCCTGAGAAAGATCGCTTTATCCCCTCTCTCTACCTTCTGCCATTCAGCCAATCCTCTATCAATGCCAGTACCTTGCTCCTAACACAATGGGCTCTTATCTTACTTCGCAGCCTCCTGTGCGGCACATTGTCAAAGGCCTCTGGAAATCCAAATCAATCATGTCCACTGCTACACCTGCCCCTACACCTCTCCCCTCACCCCCATCCCAGGCCCCAAGAAAACCTTTCACATTAAACAGATGTTCACCTGCACATCCGCTAATGTGGTATATTGTATCCGCTGTTCCGGATGTGGCCTCCTCTACATCGGGGAAACCAAGCGGAGGCTCAGAGACCGCTTTGTGGAGCACCTACGCTTGGTTTGTGACAAACGACAACACCTCCCAGTCGCGAACCACTTCAACTCCCCCTCCCACTCCTTGGACAACATGTCCATCCTGAGCCTCCTCCAGTGCCACAACGATGCCACCTGAAGGCTGGAGGAACAGCATCTCAGATTCTGCCTGGGAACCCTGCACCCCAATGGTCTCAATGTGGACTTTTCAAGCTTCAAAATCTCCCCTCCCCCGACCTCATCCCAAGACCAGCCCATCTCATCCCCGCCTCCTTGACCTGTCCATCTTTTCTCCCACCTATCCGCTCCTGCCACCTCACTGACCAACCCCCTCCCCCACTACCTACCTACTAGCCTCATCCCCGCCTCCTTGACCTATCCGTCTTCCCTCCCACCTACCCTCCCTCCTCACTGACCAACCCCCATCCCAACTCCCTACCTGCACTCACTTTTACTGGCTTCATCCCTGCCTCCTTGACCTGTCTGTCTTCTCTCCACCTATCTGCTCCTCTATCCACTTTCTATCATCGCCTCCCCCTCTCTCTATTTATTTCAGAGCCCCCTTCCCCTCCCCCATTTCTGAAGAAGGGTCCAGACCTGAAACATCAGCTTTCCTGCTCCTTTGATGCTGCCTGGCCTGCTGTGTTCATCCAGCTCTACACCTTGTTATCCCCAAACTATATCCTCACTTGGGCTGTGTTTCACTCCAGGTATGATCTCTCCTTCCTGACAGTACTTACCGATGCCACACCTTATAGCTATTTTCTAGTCAACCTGTTCAGAGATGTTATTACAGAGTTCTGATGCAGGTGAGACTTGAACCTGGGCCTCCTGGCTCAGAGGTAGGGGCACTGCCACTGTGCAACAAGAGCCCATCATAGTACGTATGAATAACTTTTAATCGACGTGTTCAGATATGCCATGATGCACATTCGGAGCAGGTGGAATTTGAACCAAGGCCTCCTGGCTCAGAGGAAAGGGCACCATCACCATGTCACAAGAGCCCACCACACCATATAAAAGACAAATATCTGTATACATTACCTACATCATGAAATCTTCTGAATTAATACTGAGAGGAAGGGCAGAGAGGAATTCTCCTTGAGTATATTTCTCCCCCATCTCCTACAAACGGGGCTTATGATTATCCCTGTTCTGACTTGCTTATTCCAGGAGATTGCATGGCTGTGGGTGGGGGAAGACATTACAGACTGTCTCATCTCAGTGCTAGTTAGTCCTTTCTTGCTTGTAAATTTTCAATGCTGTTGCTCAGTTCTGTTGCGTTAAATGGAAACCAAATTGTAGAAGTTGCAGAAATTTGAAACAGCCTTCTCACTTTCAGCAGAATGAATTTCTCTCGGTCCGCTCTGTCAAAACCTTTCCAGACTTTGAACACCTCTCTTCAATCCCTCTTAGCTTCTCCTCTCCAGGGAGAACAAATCTAACTTCTGCTGAAAGGTTATTGACCTGAACGGTTTCTCTCTCCACAGATTCTGCCTAAGTTGCCCAGCATTTCCAGCATTTTCTGTTTTTATTCCAATTTAAAATCTCTGCAGATAACTGAAAGCTTTCATTGCTTGTTAAATCTCCTTTGCACTCTCTACAAAGCCCGAACATTTCTTCTATGGGTGCAAGGGAGTGTGCCAGCCTGTGAATTCTCCTATCATTGATGGGCTTTCATTTCAGTTCACAATCTCCGCAGCCCATCTCATTGTAGATTATAGATAATGTCCCAGTGGTGTCAGAAATGCAAGTGAAGCTCTATGCTTGTTATACCTGTCCAGCTGTCATGATAATCTACATGCTTTCCTTAATGTTAGCTCAGGACAAGTGGGAAGTGGCTTATATGTTGCTTATACAGGAGGATAGAATATCTGTGCTATAGACTTGATGATGCTCTAACACTGCCACAAAGAACAATGTCAAAGCAGTGTGTACAGAATAATTTTTCACAATGTATAGACAAATAAACTTTAGTATAAACAATTGCAAGACATTGGAAGGACATCCAATTTCGTAAAGGGGTGCAGGAGAGATTTATAAGATGATTCCAGGGACAAGAGAGTTTAGTTACAAGGTTAGGTTGGAGAAGCTGCGTTTGTTCTTCTTGGAGCAAAGGGAGATCTGATAGATGTGTACAAGGTTGTGATAAGCTTAGAAAGGGTGGACAAAGAAATGAAGTTCCCATCAGCTGAAGCTACAATGACTTGGGACACAGATTTAAGGTTTTGGATGCAGGAACGTTTGAGGCGGATAAGTGTGTGTGAGAGGAAGACTAGAGGCAATTGATAATTGGTGATTGCATAAGTTAAGAGTAAGGATAAACAGGCGAAGGGCATTCAATATTTGAATAAGTTTAACTGTTTCAGGTATTATTAGCCAATCAGTTCAGAGATGTTACTGCAGAACTTTAGAGGTGGTGGGACTTGAACCTGTCCTTCTGGCCCAGAGGTAGGGACACTACCACGGCACCAGAAGATCACTTTTGAGCAGACAGAAAGGTACTTATTATCATTGGTGTGGTTAGTAAGATCAGGAACTATATAATTCTAAATGGAGTAAAAGATGACTTTGCATCTTCTCCTTCAACAAATGATTGTTACAAGATTAACAGTAATGTCTGGGAAATCAATTCCACAGCCTTGTTTTCTGGGGAGATGGTCAATGATTTCAATAGGAAATTGGATGGGTGTCTGAGGGAAACAAACCCGCAGGGCTATGGAAATTCAGTGGGAGAATGGGACTGATTGGGCTGGTCTATGGTCAGCCATCATGGACTTGATGCAGCTATGATTTTGAAAGAGAGAATTAATCTTCACTTTTAGTTGTAGGTTTCATCAGGAATAGTCAGCATGGTTTTGTCAGAGGGACTAACAAATTGATTGAATTTTTCAAGGAGGTGATCAGGTGTGTAGATGAGGATACTGCAGTTGACGTAGTTTATACATCAGCAAAGCCTTTGATAAGGTTCCACATAGGAGGCTGATGACACAGGTTAAAAATACATGGGATCCAAGGTAACTTAGCAAGTTGCAAATAGGTTTATGGATGACATGAAGATGGTTAATAGTAATGGAGGATATCTTAGGTTGCGGGACGATATAGATAGCTTGGTCAGAAGGACAGATCAGTGGCAGATGGAATTTAACCCTGCCGAGTGTGAAGTGGAGTTTGGAAGAGGTAACAAGACAAAGGAGTGTTCAAAGAATGGCAGGGCACTGGGAAGTTCAGACGAACAGAGGGATCTTGTGGTGCTTGTCTACTAAGGTTATGTTCCACCCGTTAGGACACAGCTGGAAACCTGATGTAGTTTTGGTCACTGCACTATAGGTGGGATGTAACTGCACTGGACGTTATGCAAAGGAGATTGATCAGAATGTTGCCAGGGATGGAGCGGTTTAGCTATGAAAAGAGTCTGGATAGTCTTGGGTTGTTTCCTTTGGTGAATAGATGGCTGAAGGTGACCTGATTGAGGTGCATGAGATTATGAAGGACATCAACAAGGTGGATAGTTCCCCTTAGCTGAAGGGTCAATAACAAGGGAGCATAATTTTAAGGCTTAAGGAGTGGAGGTTTAGAGAGAATTTGAAGAAATATTTTTCATCCAGAGGATTGTGGGAATCTGGAATGCACTGCCTGGGAGCGTAGACGAAGCAGAAAACCTGTAGAAGTAGTTGGGTGAGCATTTGAAATGTCATAGGTTATGGCACAAATGCTGGAAAGTAGGATTAGCGTAGATAGGTCAGCATAGATGCGATGGGCCGAAGAGCCTCTTTTGTGCTGTATGACTCTACAGTTGCAGGTGAGCCATGGTGGATGTGTGAGCCTAAGTTGTAGGAGTGTAAGCAGGCCATTCAGCCCACTGAATTTGCTCCAATATTCAATGAGATCATGGCTTAGGATGGCACAAAACAGACAAATTTCATGACAGCAAGATTTCTTGTGGAACAGTGGTAGTGTCTCTACCCCTGAACCAGGAAGCCTAAAGTTCAAGTTGTACATGCTCCAGAGGTGTGTCGTGGCATTGCTCAACAGGAAGACTAGAAAGTAACCATTTCCTGGTGGGTGCAGTTACAAGCAGCAGTAATAGGTGAGAATGTGGAACAGAATGGGAAGTAGTTGAAATGTTTGGTGGAATAATTGCTATGTCAGCAGATCAATAATCCCTTAGTTTGGACTATTGGATCAGCAATGAGTTCGAATACTGCAGAGGGAGTAGCTGAGGAATTTAACTTCAATTAATTAGATCAATCTGGAATAATGAAAGTCATGTTAGTCATGATGACCATGAAACTACTGCAGCTTTGTAAAAAGCAAACCCATCCAACCCAATGTTTTATAAGGAAGGCTCTAAATACTGGCTTGGTCGGTGGAACTCGCATCTTGAGCATTAAAAAGAAATTAACCTCTATAGTCATTGCACAGCTAGCCAGCTGCATTGCAGGTAACAGTGCATTAATTCTCCAGATTAGTGTAAGGTTTGTTTTGGGTTCCCCTGCAAGTAAATGCAACAAAACTATTTAGTCCATCACCAGGACATTTCAGGTGGTGAGGAGCTGGGCTACTGCAATAATTGGACTATGGTCCTCATGCAAAATGGAGATTTTACCACTGCTGACGGCTCCTGCTGGAAAGTACACGTGTATGAATTTTCACTAATGCCCTAAAACTCAAATAGTCTGCCTGGCCTCACGCGCACACAGAATATAAAGGGCTGGCTTACCATGGACCAGCATTTTTGGGCTATGATGTATAATAATTAGTACTTCCACAGATATGCTTGGAATTTATTGCAAATATCATACAGTATTTCATGCACAGAATATAATCAGTTTAATATGTGCTGATTACTGCACACCATCTAGCATTGATTGTTCAACAAATGTTTAAACAAACCTGGAAAACTATGAATATGTATTCAAATGGAACTTCATGCAGTCTGTATACAGATATGTTTCCATACAAATGTATAATTTGTGCCACCTAATGGTCAGTAGGTAATAGTGCATCCATTCACAAGAATCCAGTTCCTTCAAGCATGCAATGCCAGATCTTTCACACAACACACATCTGGTTTAATTTATAAACATTCCTTTTGCCCTCTCTGGCCAGACTCGAGTACAATAGGTACTCTCAGTCCTCTAGGAGAGGTCGTTGCCTGCATAAGCCTGGACAGTAAGCTTCAACAGACTTTTTGGCTACAAATAACTGCACAGAGGCTGGTATCCCATCAGCAAGTCACCTTTACTTACGTGTGGACACTGTTCCAGCTTCCTCAGAGTAAACAGGATGGCTGACACTCCTGTTCTTATCTGTCATCCAGGGCTCCCTGATTGGACCAGGTTAACAGCCCCAATCAGGGAACTCCTATTCTTTGAGGTCCATCTGGCTGACCTTGTTACAATCATTACATCTGAGGATATAGGCCAGTTCTTTTTTCTGTCGCTCCTCCTGGGATATATTAGCACCGGTCAGGTTCCTCCGACTCTGCCTCTGATACGGATGGTGTGTAATGCACAGAGGCTCACCTCTTGCGTCCCGAGTGCCTTGGAAGAAATTCATTCTCTTCTTCAGGTGCCAACGGCACTGAGGCTGTGACATCTGCTGTGCCCACCTCAGATTCGGAAGTATCTTCAAGACTTGATGGAGAGGGACAACCCTGGGTTTCAGAACAGTTGGAAAGGGTGCTGAGGAGTTGAGCACGTTTTGCTCCCGCACTGTTTGCGAGTTTGCAGCTCTGATATGGTCCACATGCTTACTCAGGACCATCGCACCTACCCGAACTTTACACGTCATTGGGCCTGACCTTGCGTCGATATTGCCTCTTACCTATGCTGGGCAATTCCCGTGTTCTGACACCAAATTTCATCACCCGAAGTAAACTGTCTCTCTTGCTTAGTGGAGTCGTGTGTTCGACATTGGCATTGCTGATGCCATTTCACCCTCCCATCCACCCCCAGGTCCTGGTGCAGAGCCTTCTCCCTATTAACAACACTGCTGGAGCTTTCCCTGTAGTTGCATGAGGGGTAGTCCTAAATTCAAATAGGAACTGGGATTGTTGGTATCTAGTGAAGCTGTAGGCTGTTTCTTTAAGCCTGCCTTTGGACTGCTTTCTCTGCCAGACCATCGGATGATGGATGATTTGGAGTTTTCCTTAAACATCAAATACCATTCGACCAGTAAATGATGGCCTATTATCTGTGACCAACAATTCTGGCAGTCCGTGTTTATCAAAAGATGCATGCAGTCTTTCCAGCGTCATCCTCGTGTTTGACAAATGAACTCTATACATGTGCAGCCATGTTCAGCGGGTGACCACAGTGCCTAAGAACATTGAGGCTACGAAAGGACCTGTGTAGTAGACATATAACGGAGTTCAGATGTGGGGAGCTGCTGACAGTAATTTTTGATCTCATTGGCACTCTGGGCACTGCCCCACCAACACAGCTAGGTCTGTATCTAATCCTGGTCACCAGGGATAGCTTCTCACCAACATGTTCATTTTGTAAACGCCTGGATGACCCTGGTGGAGTTCAGCCAACAGCTGGCAGTGATCTTTGCTCAGGACAATCACTCTTGCACCCCATAATACTATCCATCCTCTGCTGTGATCTGGTCTCTCTGGGTCCAAAAAAGGTTTCAATTCTTGTTGCGTCAGCACTTTGGTTTCTGCCATCGCCACCAGTTGTTACAGTTTTGCCAGGACCGGATCCTTCTGCGTCCAAAGTCTGATAATGTCAGCTGTGACTGGAAGTGTGTGCAGAAAATTTAAAAGCATTACAGACTCTTCCAGTGGTGGTACCACCAGTAGTGTATCTGCCAACAGAAGGCAACTCAAAGCATCCGCATTTGCCACATGGCCTCCCTGAAGGTGTTCCAACTTGTAATTATACACATTTAGAATTAGAGCCCGTTGCTGAATTCAAGCCTGAAGCGCTGCCTTGTCCTCTTTAAGCAGATGTGGCTGGGGTTTGTGGTCCATTATTATTACATTTTTACACCCATAAAGGTATTGGTGGAACTTTGTGACTCTAAATATGGCCTCCAAACCTTTCTTCTCTATCTGGGTGTGTTTATGCTCTGCATTAGCCAAAATCATGGATGCATATGCTATTGGGCGTTCCTCTCTATTGGGCCACCTATGAGCTAATATTACCCTGATGCTGTTGGGGGAGGTACCACATTTCAATAGCATATCTCACTTGGGATCATAGTTTGCCAAAACCTTAGAGGATGATAACTGTTTCTTCACTTTCTTGAAAGCTATGGTTTGGCTATGCCACTATTTCCAAGGCTGACCCTTTTTTACGAGTGGACACAAAGATGCCAGGGTGGAGACCAGGTTATGTATGAACTTTCCTCAATAATTTAACAGCCCAAGGAAAGACCTAAGCTCCGGGACAGATGTGGGAGCCGGGGCACCTTTTGATCACCCTCACTTTATCTTCCAACGGGTGTAACCTGATCTTAATCGACTCTGTGGCCCAAGTAGATGACTTGAAGTGCTTAGAACACACATCTCTTCCTTCTAAGGCATATGCTGCGTGGGAAAAATGTCTAAGGACTATGTCCAAATTCTCTAAGTGCTCCTTATTAGTCTTCCCTGTTACTAGCCCATTAGTGGTAGCTTGAAGAGGGACTTGCAAATGGTGTTCCCTTGTCCTCCTTAGTGATTGAGGCTACTGTTTTGTAGTCTGACTTTCCTCATGCTCCTCACTTGAAGCACCCTTTGCACTTTTGTGTGTTGGCTGATCGGAGCCAAGTTTGGAATGCAAGAAATTCCCTGGCACCTATAGGGGCAAGAGTACGGAGAAAACAATCGTAAATAATAAATTGCTGCCTCTTGAAATCAACAGCAAACTCAGCACCGGGGAATCCAACAAAAATCTGTCTGGTCAGCTCAGCAGAGCTAAATGTTGCCCTTATCAGCTTAGATTTAGAAAGTACCTGCTGCTTATAATGAAACATCAAAGAAAAAAATCTATTCCCCTGTAATTTCTGCAAACTTAGATGGAAATTAATACATTTACAAGGATTAATTATAGCTTTGCGTGGGTTTGTACCAGTTAATTCCCACTGCTTACTGAAACATTCAATGATTTAGAAGTCAATTAAAAGGCATAAAAACAATTTGAAATGGAATTATAGTTTTGACATGATGTTTAAAATAGCTAGTTTCCTCTGCTGCACTTCAATGGAACTTAAAAGCAGGTTATACCAGCTATAAAATGAGTCTTTTCGTCTGGGTGTTTGTGTTCTGCTTAATGTGTGGTAAAGACTGTTTAACATTTTTAATTTCCACCACTATTATTATCCTTCCAATACCAGGGAAACAGTATTACAGGTCAGACTGTGGACAGATACTGTCCCACTCACAGGTACAGGTGCTGTTCTCCCTTGGTTATAAATAGCCTTGCATGCTATCCGCTTAGCACAAAATCCAGACCAAAATCCTTCAGAGAAGGGAGCCTTCACAATTCTTAATGGGCCCAGCAAGCCATAAAAATTTCTGAAAGAAATCCAGCATCCAAATCAACCCAAAGTATATGCAATACATGCTTGACCTTGCCAGCAATGCCCTCATTCAGACAGCAATTTAAGGACAAACATGCCCATCAAATGACACAGCATCACAAGAAACAGTCAGAAATGCTCGTTACAAAAGTAAAAATAGAATGCAATTAAACACAAATGAAAAGCTGCAAAAAAATGTCACAGTCACAAAGGAATGTCGACTTCACTTTTATTTTTCATTACTATAAACAAGGCAATTTCATCTTCAATTACCAAACACATTAATGAAACCGACAAAATACATGTTCAACAGGAATCTTTATCTATTTAACACATCACTCTAATTAATCAAAAGCTCAAGTGTATAAAAATCCATGTTATGGTCTGAAGATCCATGAGCGTGTATTGTCCATCTCAGACCATGTCACCTATTAAATCTAGCAAGTCCAAAGTCTAAAGACAGAAACATGTTTTTCCTCCCGTTTTAGGCTGGTCGGTTAAAATTCCATAGCTGGCACTTCAGCCTCCAGCTGTGGGCATGATCAGATGCCCACTGATGACCATCTAGGCTGCCACATGGCAGGACAGCGGTAGACGGATGTGATTTAGAAAGGGGAGCAAGACATCCTGAGCTGCGTTCTAGGTGTCCTCCTCCTCTTCCTCATCCTGTGAGGAGCCAGCCTTGTTGGCGATTGCTGCTGCGAGCTGTGCCTGCTGGGCAGCTTGTTGCATCTGTAACCATTCTTGCTGTGCCAGTTCTGCCTGCTGCTGTCGAGCCTGAGGGGAAATGGACAAAGTCAGGCTGGCGTGCAAACCCAAATCTCTGTGGCAGGTGGGGTGGGATCTTGGTGGGAGGCGGGAGTTGGGCGGGGGAGTGGTGGTAGTGGTGGAGAAGAGGGAGAGAAATTGCACTACATCTAACCCCACTCATCTTGACGCAAATAATGTTTAAGAAAAATTTATTCAACTCTAGCATGCATCAAGTTTGATTGTGATACCTTCCTTTGGAGGAGTGGCTTGCATCAAGACCTCTGCACGGACATTAAAGTGATTTATTACAGAGTCTGATAACATGCAGTATACAAGGAGGCAATACTTTCCGGATGGCAGAACAGAAAAAGCAGCCTCCAACATCATCTTAGGGACAACTCTGAATTTGAATATTTCTCCCAAATCCCTGGCCCTCTGTTCTGGTTACATCGAGTTGTATACAAATGAAATTTCACTAGTGCCTCACCTTCAAGGTATCAGCCATGGGTTAGTGTGAAGCAACCTCATCTCAGTCACAGATTAAAGGATCAAATCCCAATCTCTGGATGTCTATAGATGCTGGAAAAAGGGACGAGCAAGCAGACTGCTGAAATTCCTTCACAACATAGTGACAGCTCATTTTCACAATTCTGAATACCAGAGAAGCTCAATCTGTTCAAGGCTACAAACCTGTTACAGTGATGGGACAGATTGATTTGTGAGCCCCCTTATATTAGTTAGTGAGGAACTTCAATGTTGGGTCCACACTTATCAGCAATGTCTCAAGTTTAATCCCTGGTCTGTGCCATGTTTGCCAATTGCAGCAGAATTGGCAGTTGGAGCAGATTCTCTCAGCACATTTAACCAGCAGCTCCTCAGCACTGTCAGTGGTTCCCTCCTGGGAAGTGTAACTACGTAGTTGAACTACGTGCTGGCATTTGCTGCCTGCTTTGTGCTACCATTACCTTCAGCCTTAAGATCAAAATACTCTTGCTAGTTTCCAAAAGTAACATTCTGTCAAAATGTCATGACTCAAGCTTCATATTCGTCTTTGAAATGACTCCATAATTTCCTTGACCCCAAGAGACTGTTTACAAGATCACAGCCAACTCCCTTCATGACCTTACTCGAGTCTATCGCATCCACCTTCCTCAACTTCAAATCTCTGTTTAAACCCCCTGCTACTCTTACACCGTCTACTTCTTGTTGCCTGTTCTACATCCTAGATTTAATGCTTTTGAAGGGAAGCTAGGCAGATGCCTACAGAGGGAAGGGAAATGCTGACAGAATGACTGAAAGGAGTTAAAGATGACAGGACAGTCATGTGCAACATGAACATGCCAAATGGCCTATTCCTGTAGTGCACATTATTTTTAAACCCCATAATCTGTGACTTGCTTCCAAAATTTATCTGCCTGATTGTTTTGTTATCAAAACCTCCATTTGTTTTGATCATGCTATTGGCTTCCCCCCAGCCCCAATCAGTTTTCTGCTTTCTGCTCCTCCTTGTTCACTCAGCACCCAGCTTTCTGTAATGGTTGGATGTTGTTTGCAGTAGAAAAAAAGTGTTATTGCTGGTGGCTCAGCTGACAGTCAAAGAAACTGACAGTCAACCGAGGAAGAAGTTGACAACTAGGAGTGGAGAATGTTTACAAATCTCCTTGTACAGTTAAGTTCCTCAATATGGCTGGACCAAACAAGCTGGAAAGTGTGGGGTTGGAGAAAGCAAGGGTGGAGAATGCAGTGAGCAGTCTGCCCTTACATCTACCTCCTAACAAGTAATGACTGCATGCTGCATTGCACACAGGAGCCTAAAAACAAGTCACCTTATCTTGGAAATGGTGTGTAGCATATTAATCTAGAATGGGTAAGGAAACAAGTAAATTTGTTTTGTAACTTGTTCTTTTTTAAAGCTGCAAAATCATTGAGAAAAATGTCTGACCTAGTTTCCAGCACTATGGATCACAGCTAACGCTGCTGTTGTGATTTTAGACACATTGTTGCCTTAACTATACAGTTATGTGGTCATCTCAACAATATGGAAGCAAGCAACAGTTTGTGGTGTTGATAACGGTTTGTGGACTCCAGACAGTCTGGCTGCTAAGCAGAAAATAGTGGTAAAAGGAAATGTAGACAGATAATATCCATAATTAGAATACGGGACACCATTGTTTGGGTGTATTTCAGACTTTGTTGCAGCGTTTAAAGTTTTATAATTTTGTACTTCATGTATTGATAAGAATTTTTTTTTACATGATTATCTGACATTTAGTCCTGGATGGATAGAAATATCCTCCAACTAAATTGTGAATTCCAAAGTAATGAACTTTGATTTTAGTTACAACTCTAGTTCCCTGTACACAAACTCTAACCTGCTCCCTGATCACTGTGACTGAACCACATCATTCACAATCTTGTCCTTTTTGATCCTGAAATGGACTTCTGACTATATATATCCATACCAACTAAAATAATTACTTCCACTTCCTTTACATTGACCAACTGCACCTCTGCTTTAATTCATCTATACCATCAGTGCTGGACTTGACTGATCCAGGAGTCCCCTGAACAATTACCATCTTCTAACCTCCATAAGTGAATGAAATATAGCAAGTCAAAATCTTGCTGCTTATATTCCAACTCAACTAATCATCTATCAACCTGAAAATCTTGCACCATCCAGTTCACTGTCTTTCTCTGCAACAAATGTGGCAGAGATTGCTGCTCCATTCTATGTGATGCTTAATACAGTTAACCACCACTGCACAAACCATCGCCCTACAAAACAGAAAGCAGAGGAGAAAGCACTGATTTAAAAAGTTTCACTCCATCCTAATTCTGAAACTCCTCCAGTCCCACAATCCTGCAACAGTTTTACGTTCCCCCAGTTCTGGCCTCCTCCACATCCCACTTCATTGTACAATTGGTGGCCTTCAGCTGCCCGAGTTCCAAACACTGAAATCAGACCTTGACTGACAAAAACCCACAAGCTGGTTGAAATCACCCTTGGAACACCTCACTTACCCACTCCATGATGGCCTGTTCAATTCACCAACTGCCCATCTTCCATCTCAGTGCCCCAATATGAAGCAACCTTCCTGACGAAGATCTAATAGCAAACATCCTTAGGAATTGCGAAATGGGAAACACCGGAAGTTGCTTGTGACAAATCCAATCTGTCAGCAGCAGGTTATGAACTACTGTGGCAAGAATGGTTAATGCTAAACACTGGAGGGCGAGAAGGCTAAGGCTACCATGGGGCCTCCGTATAATCACCTTATACATGCGGAGAGGTACAAACAATGCTACATATTACTGAGGAGTGTTCCAGTAACAGATTAAATGGTGCTCTAATCACCTTAAACTGAACAAAGCGGAGGCTATCACTTGGCTTCAGGGATTTTCATTTTATAACTAAACAAACAGCTCTCTGAAACATTTTGTATCACTCAACTCTTCAATTTTTGGTCACCTTATTCTCCTTGTGTGGCTTATCAAATTTTCTTTAAACACTCCATTGAAACGCTTCAATATGTTTTATTAAGTTAACATATTTATATAAATATTGTATGACATTCTTCCCAATAAATACTGAATCCCTCAACTCGGTGTAGAGGAAATTCAACAGAATGAGGGACTTCAGATATTTTAAGAGATTGAAGAACTGGCATTGTTCTCCACAGATCTGAGAAGAATGACAAAATTCTAGCATTCAACATTATTAAAGGATTTGATGGAGTAACTCAGGAGAAACTGTTGCCGCTCACAGAGAGGTCACTAACCACAGAACATACAGAGTTAAGTCAATTAATAAGAATCAGAAGTGATGGAAGACATTTTCTTCTTAAAAGGCATCGAGTTTTGATGTGTAATGCAGAGACTGAGATGGTGTTGGAAATTAGATCAATACTCAAAAAAGAAATGTGCAGGACTATAGGGTAAGAGCAAAAGAGTAGGACTAACTTTTTTTCAAAGAGTCAGCAGTGGCATGATGAGCTGAATTATGACTTCCTGTGCTGTATAATTGCATTAAATAGTTCTGTTTCACCAGGTCAACATGAATCCAGCCAGGACAACCCGTTCAGTAGTCCCAACCATTACACATACACACACCCTCTCCACAACATGGGCTCAAAAATCTCCTTATGCTGGGCTTTGGCTTCAGTGATAATCAGAGCAGGTCCAGATGAAGTGTGCATGATGCCACTTGTATCAATTTTGGTTATGAAGCAGGATAAATAAAGAACTATTGATTAAAAGTCATCAAGTTCAGATTTTACAGTCTGCCTGTAAGAAGGTGAATGCGAGTGGAGCTAAGTGAGGTACAGTTGGTTAGAGACTCCAGTTTTGAAGAGTTGGGGGTAACTTCCTTGAAAAGTACAGCTATACATTTCAAAAATATTGAGCAATTTTCCTTACTTTTGCAAACAACTCTTGTTGCTGACGTAGCAGTTCCTCCTCTGGTATTCCGAGGTTCTCCAAGCGAGCGTTGGCCTTTCTCCTTTCTAGGGCAACTGTCTTGCATTCGCGCAGAACCTCTTTTACTTCAGTTATGTATGATCCAAAACCTAGACTCTCCAAGGCTGTCATACAAGGTAACACAGAAAGAAGCGTGTAACAGTCCCCTGGCTATGTAAAAGCTCTCTGCTGGGTATTAATCTACACTTGACAATCTGATATCAAAATCTTGATATTCACAGATGGGTTTATGATTTAATTCTACATTTTTGTTGTGTATTGATTTACACTTGACAGTCTGATATCAAAAACTATTCATATTCACTTTGAAGATTCACATTACATAGAGAACCAGCTCTGTTCAGTTTCATTTCAAACTCAGCTCATTCACTTTCTCTTGCATTTTGCCTTTCCAAAACACTTGAGCTATGGTCATTCCAGGTGTATAAGTATCTTGCACAAGTGACCACTCTAGATGTATGAGCTTAAGACAGTGTCAACAAAGAATTTTGAGGGCAGTACAGGCCAGGTTAGATCCTGTCCTCAATTGATTTCCACACTGTCAAGGGAGTCACCAGATTATAATCTGAAGTGGGAACACAAACTGATCTTTCTATCTCCTTAGCGCAATAGTGCTGTGTCTCTAGGCTATCTTCCCTGCCTGGTTCCATGAAAATTTTCATGGGATCCAGAGTCAGGTTGAGGACTCAAAGGGCGACTCCCTCTCGACTGTACACCCGAGCCATCAGCCCTCCTGGGTCTGTCTTGCTGTTGGGGGACAGGAATGGATGTCAGCAGTGTTGTCGGGGCCTTTGTAAGGTATTTTGAGAGTATGATGATGTCAGGTTGATGACTGACTAGTGTGAGAGATTACTCTCCCAATTTTAGCACTTATCTCAGATATTAGAAAAGACTTTGCAGGGACAACAGGGCTGTATTGTGATCATTTTCAGTGCCTTAGATGATCCCAAGTAGCCCATCCAGTTACATTTTTTTAAGACTTTCTACTGGATGATAGAACTGAATGGCTTGCTTGTCCATTTCAGAGTCAATGACATTGCTAATGTTGGATGGCAGTTTCCTTCTCTAAAGGACATTAGTGAACCAGATGGTTTTAGGATTTAATTTAATTCTGTATTTTTATTGAATTCAAATTCATGGTGGGATTTGAACCCAGTTCCCTAGAACTGAGTCATTGGATTACTAGTCTAACTGCGATATCACTATGTCATCGCCTCCCCGACGTTATCAAGTTTGTCGACTTGGTATACTTCAACAGTCTTGTACATTTTACCATGTAGCAGTACGCAGAGGGGAAAAATGACCTTTGGTTACAGAGTGCACTTCATGGCATCTCAACATTACAGCTGGTGAAACACTTCTGAAATGTAGTCACTGCTGCAACATTGGAAATTCAGCAATAAATTGCACAGCAAGCTCCCACAAACAAAAATGAACCAGATCATCTATCATCCACCAGGCACATGTTGCATGGTAAATACTGACCAGGACACAAGGGAGGACTCTTCAGTGAACAGTAACTACTGGATCTTTCACATCCATGCAAGAGGGGTACAGAGACCTTAACCTTAAATGTTTAGGTTGATGTGTGACACATCCAAGACTGCAGCATTCCCTTAGCACTCATTAATTCATACAATTTCTGTCTCCGAGGTAGAGCTGAAGAAGAGCCACGTGGGTGATGGCATAAATAACTGGACAGAAACTTCAGTTGTGAGCTAAAGGCAGGGAGAAAATATTGCTGCAATTCCAAAGTGTATTTCTATAGATTAACACATACCTTGCATGATATGTTCTGGTGAGATGGTTTTCTTATCCGACTTATTGCAGATTTCATTAGCTTCAGAGGACACTAAGTGAATAAATTCAGTGCAGCAGCTCACCACCATTTCTCTGGCATCATTTGCTACCCTGACGTTTGGTAGAATCTGTTTGATAATCTTGTTGATGGCAGCTCTTGGAATGGTTAAGTCATCATCACTATTACTTGAAGCTGAGGCCATAGTCCTTTATTTCACATAAAGTGGCCAAAGTTTTTCTTTTAAAAAAAAAAGCAGTTTTTCCTAACAAGGTGGGCATACACCAAATCCTCATCAAATTGTTTTATTAGCACAATGGTATTTAATCCAGTTCGATTCCAAAACCAAAATATGATGAACATTTGGTTTAGAGATTAACTTAATATGATCTTGTTATCCTAGAGAAAATGCAAAAACATCAGACATTAAAACAAAGTCTCAGCAGTGGGAAACAAAGGCATATTTATTATTATAGAGAAACTAGCATCAGCAAAACAAAAATTCTGACTCCATGAACAAAACAAACAAGCCTAGTGAAACTCAATTGAGTAAGTCAGTACAACACAGATTTAAAACCTGGCTTATTTAGCTGATAAGCACCCTGGTTTTCCAATCCATCCATGACCTCATCGCTCCCCATCTCTGTAACCTGTTTGAACCCTATGACCCTGAAATCTCTGAACTTGTCCAACTCTGGGTTCTTTTAAACATTGTTCCAACAATGGCAACCTCGCCCTTACCTGACAACACCCTGAGATCTGGAATTCCTTCACTAAATCACTCTACTGCTCTCTTCCTAGAAAATGTTCCACCAAATCTAAAGATCCACCAAACTACTGGTCCACCAGTCCTGATGTCAACTTTATGACAATGCTCAATATTAAAGACTAATTGATAACCTACAGTATGGAAACAGGCCCTTGGGCCAACAAGTCCACACCGACCCTCAGAGCATTCCACCCAGACCCACCCCTCTATAACCCACTTAAATCTACATATCCCTGAACACTATGGGCAATTTAGCATGTCCAATCCACCTAGCCTGTGCGTCTTGGGACAACAGGAGGAAACCCACATAGACACGAGGAGAACATGCAAACTCCACACAAACAGTCGCCTGAGGGTATAATTGAACCCGGGTCCCTGGCACTGTGAGGCAGCAGTGCTAACCACTGAGCCACCGTGCCGCCCATAATACCCAGGAAGATATGTGGGGAGCTTGTATCTTGGAGAGATTCTTTTTATTCATTCGTGGGATGTGGGGTCACTGGCCGGGCAAGCATTTACTGCCTGTCCCTAGCTGTCCTTGAGAAGGTGGTGGTGAGCTGCCTTATTGAACTGTTGTGGTCCACGTGCTGTGGGATGACCCACAATGCTGTTAGGGAAGGAATTCCAGGGTGTGTTAAGGAGAGTGGGAGAGGAAGGGAAGAGGCACTGAGCAGACACCAGGAAGAAGAACAGAGAGAGAAGGACGGAGGTCATAGAGTCAGAGTTAGAGAGCTGTACGGCATGGAAACAGTCCAACTCATCCATGCCGACCAGATACTCTAAATTAATCTAGTCCCATTTGTCAGCATTTGGCCCATATCCCTCTAAACCCTTCCAATTCATGTACCCACCCAAATACCTTTCAAATGTTGTAATTGTTCCAGCCGCCACCACTTCCTCTGGCAACACATTCCATACATGCACCACCATCTGTGTGAAAAAGCTGCCCCTCAGATCCTTTTTATATATTTCCCCTCTCACCTTAAACGTATGCCCTCTGGATTTGGACTCCCATACCCTGGGAAAAAGCATTGGCTATTCACCCTATCCACGCCCGTCATGATCTTAAAAAATTCTTAAGATGACCCCTCAGCGTCCGAATCCCCAGTCTACTCAGCCTCTCCCTATATCTCAAACCCTCCAAAATCCTTGTAAATCTTTGCTGCAACCTTTCAAGTGTAACATCTTTTCCATAGCAGGGAGACCAGAACTGAACTCAGTATTCCAAAAGTGGCATAACCACTTAAGGCAAGCATAATAACAGGGGTGATGGGGGCTTGGCGTGGGGTGGGAAAGGAAAAGAGGTGGAGAGACAGGTAGCAGGAACAAGTTAG
>NC_063369.1:6156193-6166501 GCF_021869965.1 Rhincodon typus
TTAAATCTCTGTCTGGTTAGTGACATTCTTGCTAGTGGAAAGAGTTAGCATTTTTGCTGTCATCATCGGCAGTCCCTCGCAGACAAGAATGACTCTCTTCCGTTCTCAAGATGAGTCTGTGGGTGGCTGTATAGTCCGATGCAGCTACCGCAGGCTCTGTTACACCTGGGGCAGACGGTGGTCATGAGAAGGGGTGGGTGGGGCAGCGTGCTCCTTTCGCTGTTTTCGCCTGGCTTCAATTTTTTCCAAACGGCCAAGTCTGGAGGTACTCAATGCCTTCCCGGATTCTCCTCCTCCACTTTGGACGGTCCTGGGCTAGTGATTCCCAGGTATCTGTGGGAATGCCGCACTTCACCAGTGACGCCTTGAGGGTATCACTGAAATCGCTGTATCAAAACCCTCAATGAAAACCTCTCCCCTCCCCTTCAAGCTGCTTACAATCCTGATTTGGAAATACATCACCATTCCTTCACTGTTACTGGGTCAAAATCCTGGAATTCCCTCCCTACCAGCATTGTTGGTCAACCCACAGCATGTGGGCTGCAGCAGTCCACAACCTTCTCAAGGGCAACGAGGGATAGGCAATAAATGCTAGCAATGCCCATGTCCCACATATACATAAAAGGATAGCCTAATCTAATTCTTAATAGACCTAATTCATAGCACAAAATGGCTTCCTGGAGACAGTGTTTGTGGTCTCAGAGGTACAGAAAGATCAGGAAAATGTATTGATGCAGTGTTTGACGAGTTTGACGTTTGGAGTTGAAGCATATCATTAGCAGCATCTGAAAGTTCTAAGTTGCACCTGGCTTTCTGAACGATCACTGAAACCTTAAAGACCTGAGAATGTTTAATTCCCTGTCTCTTTGAACAGCACAAAAACCTACTCTCTACACCCCCTTATCCTCTATTGAGCAGAACTCTTTCACTGCTGAAATTAAACTTCACCAATCAGTAGTAAATTTCTAGTAAATAAATCACTTTAACCATGCTCATTTCACAGAGTATAAAATGTGATACAGGGGAATTTATGAGTTCCCAAGATGGACCAGTGAAATCGTTTTACCACCTAGTTTAGTTCAAAAACAAAACTGAGCTATTTTTTCACATGTCCCTCCTGAAGGGATTGTCACCTCACTGGGATATGGTTCCACAGACTCCAGAGGCTCCCCAATACCTTCTCAAGTAGTAATTTTAATGGAATCCTTCACTGAGTCGGCCAATTGTGGGGCCTCCCAACTGATGATGGCCCTTGCTCAGTTACTTCACTGGGGGCAATTTTGGAATGCTAATCACCTTAGCCAGTTTTTCCTCCCTTACTTGGGGGCACTAAGAAAAATATAATGGTCCCAAGAACAAACATTTTCATGAATGCTAAGATCAGCTACCCAGTATAGAAAGGGGCCAAGGCTCTGGGTCTGTATAGTCTCAGCTATTCCTCAGATAAACCCACTAGTCTTGATTAAAGTAGAGTCATCATAGAATCCCTACCGTGTGGAAACAGGCCCTTCAGCCCAACAAGTCCACACCAACCCTTGGAGCATCCCACCCTAACCCATCCCCCTAAAGCTACACATCCCTGAACACTATGGGGCAATTTAGCATGGCCAAACCACCTAGCCTGCACAGCGGGGGGAAACCCACGCAGACATGGGGAGAATGTGCAAACTCCACACAGACAGTCACCTGATGGTGGAATTGAACCCAGGTTACTGGCGCTGTGAGGCAGCAGTGCTAACCATTGAGCCACCGTGCCAAACTTCCTCTGTGCTACTCTGTAAGAGTTTGTAGCAAGCAGTATGATTGGTACTGAAAACAAAAAATGCTGGAGATCACAGCAGGTCAGACAACATCCATGGCGAAAGAGAGCAAGCATTTGTTTTGAATCTAAATGACTCTTTGTGATATGTTGATATCACTGGTACCTTCTGGATAATTACTTTAAGAAAGAGTCTCTTTCCAGTGCAATCTTGGCAAGTGTGAATTTTGAGCGTAAACCCTTTTGAACCTTTCACGTTCAGCCCCGATGTGAATTGTTCTTCTATACTTTGCAACAACTATGAGAATATTAGCTTCGGGATGACAGCATTCTTGGCCCCTTTCTACTAGTTTTGTTTTCAAATGTAGCAATTTCATTTTTACTTCCTCATGAGATGTTAGTTTCTTTGCTTTTTTACTTCATTTATATTGGGCTGGTGTTAATGTAAGCTGGCCATAGACCATAGCCATCTTTACATACTGCAGAGGAAATTGATTTAATTCTTCTACTCTGGCTGTCATGTCTGGATGTACAATTTCAGAAAAACCAGCTGCTCTCTCACATAGAATGATCTTCTTCACTTCAATCTACGTGGTGAGTGTTGGCAAGCTATTGACTGAGGAACCTCATGCTAAATCCAATGCTGTCCCCCACCTTCGGTTGTCCAGGAAATTCCAGGACTTAAATTCCAGGACACTACTGCCAGCAACAGATGGGCGGGGGAAAAAAAAAATCAAAAGGGCATTGAAAATACAAGCTGTTCTCTCATTTTCTTTTAATGCTTGTGTTTGTGGTTACAAAATAAAATGAAGAGGAGGGTAAAGGAAAGGGTGATTGGGTGGGATGGTTCATTTTTGGAGGTTATATGCTGCAATTTGACAAAAAAGTTCAACCCATTGCTGGCAACCAAAACACCATCAGTATCCACAGGATGAGCATTAAACAGGAAACAGTATGAAGCTATCGGGAATAGACTCTGTTGCCCAATTTGTTTTCTTTCTGTTCAATAGAAATCAAATGCAATTTGAAGGAACCTTATGAATGCTTCAAAAATTGGCTGTTGTTGTCTGCTCAATGTATGGTTCAAACATGGAGTTTCACTGCTCTGCATCAGTATTAGATTAAATGTTGAACTTATAATCATCAGAGCCATTGTAAATTAGTACTTATTTGATAATGCTGAGCCTTTATTAACAGTAGACAGTTTTCAAGTTATTTAGGATGTACAAAGGTATGAAATTCATGAGCCTTTCATTAGAGGAAGATGGGTATTGGGCAGGGAAAATGTGCAATGCTACATAAACTCATAGATGTGAATTTTGATTTAGCGACAAAATTAACACTCAAGGCAATGAATATGTGCCTGAAGAACATGCTAGGCAGTTTTCATAGAATGGTACAGCACAAAAGCCCATCATGTCTGTGTTCACACTGAAAGAGATATTCAATTCATCCCATTTTCTTTGCCTTTTCTCCCTTATAGCAGTGCATTCTTTTCCTTTGCACACAAATATCCAACCCCCTTTTGAAAATTATGTTTGAATCTCCTTTCACCACTCTGTCAGTCAGTGTAATCCCAGATCGTCACAACTCACTGCATAAAAAATGTTCCGTCTTCTCTCCTCTGATTCTTTTGGCAATGATCTTGACCTTTAGCACAGGAGGTTAACAGGGTAGGGCAACTAAGAATAGGTAATAAATGCTGGCCCACCTAGTGACACGCACATCCTGACCAAAAATAAAAGAAAAGATGCTGAGAAATTGTAAATTCCTTGACCAGTCATAGCAATGCAGAAGGGCACTGTCTCAGGAAAAAGATTTGGATGGAGATGAGAAGTTTCTTCACTCAAAGGTTCAGGAATCTTTGGAATGCTCATCCCCAAAGGGCTGTGGAGTCACAGTATTGAATACATTTGGGGATGGGGTAGACAAATTTTTGGTCTCTCAGGAGACCATGGGAAGCAAGCAGAAAAATAAAAATGAAGCCCAGGATCAGCCAAAATAGTGAATAGCAGAGCAGGCTCAATGGGCTGAATGGTCTACTCTTGTTCTTATTTCTTGTGTTCTTTTATCTAAAATCTATGTCCCCTGGTTACCGACCTTTCTGTTCTGCCAGAGGAACAGTTTCTTCTTATATTATTATATGAATACTTAGAATAGTTACACCATGTACTTTAGTTCACCGTTTGAACCAGTTTATAATTAAACACTCAAACAGTAAGATTGGACCAGTACAACATTCAGATTTCAGTGCCTCAGCTTGTGAAAATGACATGGTGTTCTTTTTTTCTTAGTGGCGTTTTCCGTTTGTACAAGTTTTGAGATGTAACATTTTGACCATTAGTGTTTGTTTTAGGAAAAGTGATAAAGCCTTTTCTAACATTCAGCTTAAATTGGGAGAATTGGTTGAAAAATCACATAGCTGGAACTTCCGGGCTAGTGTTCCATGTTTACATGCTCCTGCACAGGGAGAAACAAAGGGAAACTTCAACGCAGTGTAATTTAGTCCAGCTGGAATATTCTTTATCTGACGCCATCCTGTGTGGAAACATTCATTTGAACATTTTAGATAAATTCATCACATGTCAGAATATAGTAATGTTAAGACTAGGTCACAACCCAACAAACGCTTAATTTGAAAATCCTCATTTCAAGTCCCTCCAGAGCTTCAAATGTCAGAGTCATATAGCATGAAAACAGACCCTTCAGTCCAACTCGTCCATGCCAGCCAAGTTTCCCAAATTAAACTAGTCCCACTAGCCTGTGTTTGGCCGATTTCCCTCTAAACATTTCCTATTCATGTGCCTATCCAAATGGCTTTTAAATGTTGTAACTGTACCTACATCTATGACTCCAAGTGGCAATTCATTCCACATACAAACCATCCTCTGTGTGAAAATGTTGCCCATTATGTCTCTTTTAAATCTTTCCCCTCTCACCTTAAAAATATGCCCTTTAGTTTTGAACTTCCCCACCCCAGGGACAAGACTCTTTCTATTCACATTATCTATGCTGCTCCTGATTTTATAAACATCTCTCAGGTCACCCCCTCCCTCCTACGTTCCGGTGAAAAAAGTCCCAGTTATCCAGCCAATCCTTATGACTCAAACCCTCCAGTCCTGGCAACATCCCAGTAAATCCCTCGAGCCCTCTCCAATTTGATAATATCCTTCCTATCTTGTATAACCTCAACATGACGTCCCAAATCCTATTCTCAATGGTCCGAGCAATGAAGGCAAGCATGCTAAACGCCTTCTTAACCACCTGTCTTCCCGTGATGCAACTTTCAAAGCACTATGTTCCTGAAATTGTAGGTCTCCCTGTTCTAAAACACTACCTAGGGCCTACAATTAACTGCCCTTGTTTGTATACCCAAATGCAACAGTTCGCATTTATCCAAATTAAACTTCATGTGCCACTCCTCAGCCCATTGGCCCAACTGATCAAGATCTCTTTGTAATCTTAGATAACCTTCTTCACTGTCCACTATACCTCTAATTGTGGTGTCATCTGCAAACTTACTAACCATGCCTCCTAAATTCTCATCCAAATCGTTTATATAAATGATAAACAAAAGTGGACCCAGCACCAATCCCTGCAGAACACCGCTGGTCACAGGCCTCCAGCCTGAACAACAACCCTCCACCGCTACATTCTATCGCCTATCTTCAAGCCAATCTTTATCCAACTGGCAAGGTCTCCAAGAATATCATGTGATCCAGCTTTACTAATTAGTTTACCATGCGGAAGCTTGTCAAAGGCTTTACTAAAGTCCACAGCTCTGCCCTCAATCTTTTTGGTTCCATCCTCAAAACACTCAATCAAGCTTGTGAGACATGATTTCCTACACACAAAGCCTTGCTGACTGTCCCTAATCAGTCCTTGCCTCTCCAAATGCATGTAAATCTTATCTCTCAGAATCCCCGCCACCAAATAAACCAGCACTGATGTCAGTCTCACAGGTCTACACTTCCCAGACTTCTCCTTACAGCCTTTTTTTTAAAAATAAAAGCACAACATTAGCCACACTCCAGTCCTCCAGCATCTCACATGTGGCTGTAGAAGATACAAAGATCTCTGCAAGGTGCCTCACAATTTTCTCCCTAATGTCCCACAATGTACTGGGATACACGTGATCAGGTCCTGGAAATTATCCACCTTTTATGTTTTTTAAGACCTCCAGCACTTTCTCTTCTGCAATGTGAGCAGTTTTCAAGACATTAATATATATTTCCTCGAGTTTGCTAGCTTCCATTTCTTTGTCCACAGTAAAAACTGACATGAAATATTCGTTTAGTATCTCACCCCTCTCCGGTGGTTCCACACAAAGACAACCTTGTTGATCTTTAAGGGTCCCTATTCTCTCCCTAGTTGCTCTTTTGCTCTTGATGTACAAGTAGAACCTCTTTGCATTATCCTTAACCTTACCTGCCAGGGCTACCTCATATCCCCTTTTTGCCCTCCTGATTTCCCTCTTAAGAATGCCTCTACACCCCTTATACTCTTCAAGAGATTCACTTGATCCCAGTTGTCTATACCTAATATATGACTCCTTATTCTTGACCAGAGCCCCACTATTTTTATTTGTCCATTGTTCCATATTCTTACCAGCCTTACCCTTCACTCTAAGAACTTAATGTTTCTGAGCTGTCAATTTGAAAGCCTCCCACTTGCCAGTTGCCTAGCTCTATAACCCCGTCTTGCTGTACCGCTGTCAGGTTTCTGCACTTCTCTAATCCTAGCCTCCTGCACATCCTGGATTTTTATTACTCCAGCATTGGCTGCCTTGCTTTTAGTTTATAAGCTCGAATTCCTTCTCCAAACCTCTGTGCCTTTTCAGCTCACCCTTTAAAACACATTAAAAATCAGATTTTTGACTAAGCTTTCTCCAAACATGTCCAATTTAGTTTGATAATGCTATTGTGAAGTGCCATGGGACTTGTACAATAAGTGGTGCTTTTAAGTGCAATGCTAATGTAATATGATCAACAAAATGTCTCCTATTTGCTTGATCTAGAAATGTCTAATATTCTCCCAAAGCAACCACAAATCTCTGATCTCAGCACTAATTAGTACTAAACTAACAAATGCACTCAAGGCAAGGCGACAGTGTGACTGTTTTAATGCTGTCGGGTTGGTAGTGCTCTCCTGGGATTAAATTAAGACCCATTGTTGGGGCAAACTAAAAGGAGATTTGAGCTGGTGGCGGGGGGAGAGAGAATGGAGGCAAGAACAGCCAAGAACTTGGTAAATTTCAAAAACGAGGCGGTCCTGCGGAATCTAACTGCAGAATGCCAACAATAATTTTTACATCTGCTCTCCAGCAGAAGATCAAGTGGCTGGTGGGCCAGAAGGAGTTACAACCACAGGAAGCCACAGTTGGGGTACTCAGGGAGGTTGGGAGGTGGGAGAGACCCACCAATCAACAGTGAGGGTTGGGGTTGGAGGTCAAATCGGATTGAATTCAGAAAGGGAAGGCATAAAGATTTTCTTGAGAGATTAGGGTTTCAGGAGGGATGCTGTCTGGGAGTTCTGAGTCCTGAAAAAAGAACACAGCTCCTTCCTGCACTGAAAGAGAATGAATCAGTTATGTGAATGAAGTATGCCACTTTCCCATGCTGCAATATTAGGGTACAGGGAGGGGTACATTTTTAGCACATAGGGCTCATGTTCCACAATTTCACTCCTTACTCTCCTCCAACAACAGTGCCTCCTGTCTACTATCAGAGGGTTAATATAGAAGTTGATAAATCACCTGGACTAGCTTAATGTGTGTGGAATATAAGGAAGCTATTTCCCAGCATCAATAACCTTTAAATGGGTTTAAATTACACTCCTACATGCAAAATAATTAAAACTGCAACCATTTGATGGATGGTTTACATGCTAAATACAACATTCTACGACCACCCACAGAAACATTCCTCAATCGGCCAATTACCTCAAAAGACAACACAACTGCCAAAAATCCAACCTTTCAGTCAGAATAATCTAGTTTCCGTTTCTAGCTTCAAGTCAGATGAGATCATTTGGAGTTTCAACCATAGCCATGACTCAAGCCCTGTTCCATCAGGCTGTCCTTCTGACAACACAGAGTAGGAGTAGGTCAAGTCCAAGGTGATAAGAAGATGGGAGATGGCCACATAGTACTAGCATCACTCATATTTAAGTGTTGTGCTTGGAAGCTCCCTGGCTGTTTAATCATCTTAACTTGTCGGACATTTGATATTTGTGGACATTTTTGGAAACTCCTGTTTAGTGCTGAAAAAAGACAACAGACTTGCATTTCTATGGCAGCTTTCCTGGCTTCAGGACTTCCTATTACATTTTGCAACCAATTAGCTGCGGATGCTGTTGTAATGCAGGACACGTGGCAACCAATTTGCGCACAGCAAGCTTCCACAAACAGAATATCACAACAATCAGATATTCTGTTTTAGTGGCATTGTTTGAGGGATTAATAACGTCTACGTAAGGGGGATTGGAATTCACCTGACCATCTTCAAAACAGTGGTAATCAGAACTTTGATGTGCACTAATCAGAACAGACATCTTGGTTTAATATTTCACAAAAGACACAACCCTCAGTCAGTACAGCACTCCCCTGTGCCAGGGAGCGTGTACAAGCAGCAAGGATGAATCGCTGTGATATACAAAGGTGATATAGGTCACGCCTAGCAGCAAAAGCTATGCCCAAGCACTGCATGGCCTGGCAGCACAGTGTTGTTACAGAGGAGCTTTCAGTTAAGTAAAAAATTGATCCTTACTAAAACTTCAAGTTTACTAGATACTGAGCAGATTACAGCACACAGTGAATCCTACAAGCTTTCCTGCAGGCGGTGAAGTCAGACTGTGTCCTCTAGAAGAATCTTATCTTGTTACTGAGACTAACCAGACTAAAATCTCAGCATGAAATGGAAAAGAGTTTATTCTGCCAAGTAGGTGACCTGATGGAGTTCCTGGAACACTGGTTTCCTTTAATATATCTGCCATGGAGTCCATTGCATTTCCACTTTCCCACTCACCCACAAACACTCCTAATTAAAGTCATATGGCCAGGTCAGTGAGGACGGGGAGTCTGCCAAGGGATCTGGCCATAGTTAATCAACTTCAGTAAAACAGAGCCAGCCCCTCAACTGAAGCAGTGTAGGTGGGAGCTCGGAACAAACTGCTCTCCCAATGTCACAGTCTACAATTTCTATCTATACAAGCTGCTTACTTTGACTTTCACTTTCAAGCCTTAACTGGTGATGGTTTAACTTGACGGTCACCACGCCTCAAGTGACATGGAGGGGTTGAGAAGGAGAGTCCTTCATAGTAACTTCAGCCGGTGCAGGAATAAAACCCACATTATTGGCATCACCCTGCATCACAAACCAGCCGTCCAGTCAACTGGAGGGGGTCAGTTATCTCAGATTCCATGAAGTACTCTCTTTCACAATCTCTCCCCTCATCTGAGGTATGGTGATGCTCACATTAAAACTCACCAGTATTCGTCTTTTCTCTCTCTCTGAGAGTGCAGTCCTGTGGTCCTCTGGGACTATGACAACTAAACCTTTACTTTTTCTCCCTTGAATTGAAGAGGACATTTGGCACCAAGTACAGTGCATGGCAAATACCTACACGTGGCATCTTTTGATGTGGGGAGGTTGTTGTGGGGACTTGAACCTGGAGCTCCTGCTCAGAGATAGGGGCAATAACCACAGGAGCTGTTTGCAGGAAAGTTATAAGAATTTTATCCAAATTTTAAAATTTTACACCCACTCCCTTGCCTCACATCTAGATTCCAGATCTTCCTACAGCTTCTGTAAGTGCACATGAGATTCCATTTTATACAGTTTTCATGTTACTAGGTACATTCCATTTTCAGTGTTGGGATAAGAGGATCCTTCAGCAGAAAAAGAAAGTCAGGCTGCATTAATCATGGACCATGGTGACAGGGACGACCTTTCCCTGAAGTAAGATAATAAGGGAAGGTTGGTGAAAGAAGGGACAGATGGGAGGAAAGGACAAAGGGAGAGATGTGGGAGGGGGAGCTGAGGGAAGGATGGGAGGAGGAGATGAGGGAACCCATCCCCATAATTTTCCACCTCACTCTAATGTGTCTTTCAACTTCAGCCCTCACTAATTTAATTTTCAATTTGATCAGACAACAGTGTCCATGCTCTACAGCATTTTGATTTCTTTAAGTCTATCATCTTGTAGTCTTCATATCTAAAAAACAGACGGTTAGTGGTCCACAAGCTGTATAAGGTTTTTGTACTGAGATCCCTGTCATGGAGGTTGGATGTGCAGAGACCCTGGCTTATCCAGAACCTGTTTAACAAGGGCCATGCTCTCTGTAGTAGTTCAAAGCCTGCCATTCAACAGAGTGTTTGTCATGAAGTACTTGCTGGTGACCGTCAGTGTTGCATAGTCAGAGTTGCTTTTTTTTGGATGGGACATTAAATGGTGGCACAGCGGTTAGCACTGCTGCCTCACAGCACCAGGCATCCGGGTTTGATTCCAGCCTCGGGCGACTGTCTGTGAGGAGTTTGCACATTCTCCCC
>NC_063369.1:6167001-6217399 GCF_021869965.1 Rhincodon typus
GGCCTGCTGTGTTCATCCAGCTCTGCACCTTGTTGTCTCAGATTCACGGGTCTATTGTTTTCAGGCTTCTCCTTACAGCCTTTCTTAAAAAATGGCACAACATTAGCCACCCTCCAGTACTTCACCCAATTAGATGATACAAATATTTCTGCTAGGGGCTGTGCAATTTCCTCCCTAACTTCCCACAATGTGCTGGGAAACACTGGAGATTTATCTACCTTTATGTGTCCTAAGACCTCCAGCATTTCTGTCTTGTAATGTGAACTGATTTCTAAACATTTCTGTATGTGCTAAAAGAAGCTGGCATTTCTTTTACTGATAAACATAACAACTCTTTTAACACTTCCACAAACATCCGGTTACACACGCTGGTAAAACACCTAACTTCACAACGCACATAAATATTAAATATAATTTCAACTTGGAAATGCTGAGTAAAATAACTCGTGCTTGCTGAACTGAATGTGTACTTGGAATCATATGGTGTATTACTCTGTCCATATTTAGTGTTTAAACTGCAAATGGTGTTTTATCACTGTTGTGTTCTTTTAGCCTAAAAAAGTTGGTCTGACTTTGCTTCACGGCATATGATGGCTAGTTAATGCAGTGTGTCTGAGATGAGTGAAGACTTTAATTTTAGTTCAGTTGCTAACTCCATGTTTGCCTCATCAGAAATGGGAGGGGAGAATGCCATTGTCAAAAGAGGCTAGTGTGCATATGAGTTAATGAGTTACCATGCTATTTATATTTAATTTTTAAGTTTATAGATTAATTTTAATATATTTCATTAGTATTTCAACCACCTGCTGCTACTCTTTTATTTTTAACATTTTATTCAGATGGAATATGTTAATTTTCCTAAGCCTTTGTACAGCTCTCCACTATTCAGTCTGTTTTTGCTTACTGGGACCTGGATCCTGATTGAGGGCTCAACATTCTTGCTTTCAGTTGACCAATGTGATCATTTATCTAACAAACGAATCTTTAATGAGCACTGGTAGAGGCATATTATTCCCCCCGCTCACTAAATGTTCTTTCTGGTCTTTCTTACTGTGCAAATTCAGCGCAACACCTGAACAAAGCTTACTCTGGGAATTTGGTGAGATGAATTGTTAATGTTTTATACATCTTAGGATGGAGTTAGATTAATGCTGTTTATCATTTCATTCAGGCACAGGATGTGCACATTGCAATGCTTCTTGCCGGTCTGTAATTGCCCTGAAGATTATGGCGGTGAGTGTCTCCCTGAAAACAACTGAGTTAGGCTGTTTTAAAGGACAGATAAGAGTCTGCCGTATTGCTGTTTGTCTGGAAGCAATGTCTGAGCACTAAGAGTGATTGAGCTTGAAGTTTGCCAAGTGAAGAGGTATTTTTTGACATTTTGAGCCTATTCCATTGCTAAAATACAAGTGCCAAAATGGTACCTGGTACTGAAGATGTTTACAGGACTATTGGTCACAATGTGATGGAGATTTGCCAATTTCCCAGAAGTAATGGGATTATGACCTCCATCCCCAACCCCACCCCCACACCCTTGTGAATCAACACAATGGTTTGCTTCACAATCTGAAATGGAGTTGATTCTTTCAGTTTGTATTACCTATAGTGCAATTTACATATGAAGATTAAAATTCAAAATATTCTGCCTGCTCCTCATGGTGTTGGGTTGGACACTGTTTCTCTCTGATGTGTTAGTGTGGCCTACTTTAAATGTATAACATTTTGCAAAAATAATAAAATAATACCTGAAATGTCAGGTATTTTTGGTGACTACCTCATTGTTTTGCATTTTTATAAGAGTCATAGAAGACTGCAGCACGGAAAAAGGCCCTTCAGTCCATCAAGTCTGCACCAATCAGAATCAACTACCTAACTATTCTAATCTCATTTCCAGCACTTGGCCCATAGCCTCGTATGCCTTGGTTTCACAAGCGTACATCTAAATATAAATGTTACGAGGGTTTCTGCCTCAAATGCCCTTAGGGGCAATGAGTTCCAAATTCCCACTGTTCTATGGGTGAAAGAAATGTTCCCTGCATCCCCTCTAAACCTCCTGCCCCTTACCTTAAATCTATGACTGAATCTGTGATCCTGGTCAATGATTCCTCCATGCAGCAGAAAAGTCCCTTCCTGTCTAATCGATGCTACTCATAATTTTATACATCTCAATCATGTGCCCTTTCATTCTTCTCTGCTCCAAGGAAAACAACTCCAGTGCTTTTCCCCTCTCATTTCTGTTCTTCCTGTTAACAGGACATCACTGTCCAATGGCCAGCCCTCTGCTAATGTTACTCTTGGACTATTTGCTCAAGGGAGTGTACAACGTGATTGGGTGAGCCTCAATTTGAGCATTTCCCTCCAGCTGGTGAGGCTGTGGTTGGGACTCACTGTGTAGGAATTTCTAAGCACTATCAGACACCGTGTGACAGATACGCACACATTTGTCATACGTTACAATGTGTATCTATCTTAGTTAAGTTTATGGAATGATTTGACATTTCTAGGTGTAAAATATCTTGGTCACTTATCTAAAGATTGGTCATTTGATCCTATGGGCAACTAGAACATTTTTAATTGGTTTCTTATATTTCTCTTTCTCCATGATATAATGAGTTCAGCAGGTTCTGGTCACCCAAGAGGTCTTGAGTTTTGAAAAACAATGATGTAGATTCAACAGGATATTTGACTGTAGTGACATTACACTTCAACTTAAGTTCAATCTTTCCTTACTGTGCGCAGTTCTGGGAGGAAACTGAGTGCAAAGGCCCTGAATGATATTGGCAGGCCTTGCCCAAGTCAGGGCATGGACACCAGTTATAATAATCAGGTAAAGGTACAGATCTGGACAATCTGGAACCCTTCTACATGTAGGGATCAGTTAGATAGAAATCTGGCACTTCAGTGGGAATGGATGACATATACCTCAACTCTTGTTAGTGGCCTTTTCTGTTGAGGTGAGAAGACTAACCAAAGTGCCTAAACTTGACCGCCTACCAATAATCTGAATGAGGATTTCGGGTGGGAGTTAGGTCTGGCTTGTTTGGTTCACAGTGTGTCATAGTTGGCCATGACTGCTGCAACTTGTCTAGGCTGCCACCTGGAAACTCAGGCATACTATTGAAGATTTTTATGGAGGCACCATCCAGAATGAGCGAATGTCTACAATTCAGCAGCGGGCTGATGATGAAGAAATTTAAATGTTGAGCTGGTTGGTTGTAGAGAATTGTGGCTTCTCCTTTGTGGCACAGTGGTTTGGTGAGCTACTAGTTGAATCATTAAAGTCAGGTCATAAATTCATTTCCTTAACCATGTTTCTGACAGTTGCAAACTTGTGCAGTTTTCAGGGAAATGTTCACAGAGACATGCATCAATCTGACTGGCACAGTAAGGGGAGAAACTCCATAATTAGTAAACCTCTAAACAATAGATGGTTGCCATCTTAAAACTGTTTTAACAGTCTCAAATAAGAAAGGGAAGTCACCATAGTCTTAGAGGACTGCTCACTCATTAGAGAGAGGCAATTGGTAGTGGTCTAACCTGGGGGTCAACACACATCAGGCAAGGGGAAGAGGTAGAGAAGGAGGGATCTTCATGATAACGTCAGTTGGTACAGGAATTGAACTCCTTTTGGCCTAATTCTGCATCACAGCCCAGCCATTCAGCTAACTGATCAAACCGACCCAATAGAATATGTTGCACAGAAATGGACAACTTGACTTAGCTAGTCCACGCTGGTGTTTACGATGTACACAATCCTCTACCCACCCCACCTTCTCAGTCTAGCAGTATATGCTTCTTTCCTTGGGGACTAGGTTTGAAACTGGGCATGGACTTGATGGACTGAATAGCCTCCTCTATCCTGTAAACTGTCTTCAATTCTTTCTCTGTCATGTTTGTTCAGCTTCTCCTTAACAGTATCTAAGCAAGTTCCACATTTGAATCACTCTTTGGGTAAAGACGTTTCTTTTTAATTTCTTACTGAACTTTATCAATGACTAACCTCTGTTTGTGGTCCTTATTTTTGATCTCCCTGCAAGCAGAAGGTTTCTCCAAGTCTACCTTTCTTCCTAATTTCAACAGCATTTATCAGGCCTCCCTCTTAGCATTCTTTTTTCTGCATAAAGAGCTCCAGTCTGTTCCATTGTTCACAACAGGTTAATGCGCAGTGGTCATTAATCACACTCTGGGTCTGTAATATTATTGGCGTCCTTCTAAGGCAATGGACATGCAGCAAGCCAAGTCCATTGTGAATGGACTAGCTTCGCATGGTGTACTTTTGTTGATGGCTGAAGAGACCAATTCATGAAAGGCAGGTTCTTCCACAAGTGCTGAATACAAAGTGATTATCCTGTGTCTTTGTGAATTTGTTGTTTTCAGTGTTGGCGTCTGTTACCAAGCTACTTTAGGCACTAATTATCAGGGTAGTGAACACAGGCCCACAGGGGATGTCGCCATTTTCCTCTGTCATTAGGTGGTGTCTTCTAGGTACAAGAATCAAAGCCGTCATGTCACAATCACTATCATCTTTGATCATCCAGCTGATTGGTTGGCTTTGGCTACCTTACCATCCAAAAAAATCTTTCAGGTATTTGATTGTTTCCAGTCCACAAACATGCTCAAGCCTGGAATGTTTTCCTCTGTTTGCTAAATGCCAACATATTTGGGGTTTGTAATGTAGGCGGTGAGTAACTGAGCAACACAAACGAGGAAGTTTCCGTTACCATTTCTGGCCTTCATTTGCCAATCCCCAATCTCTGCAAATTCTCTTCCTGAGTTTTTCTGTCTCTTTGTTTCTCTGCTTTACAACACTCCTTCAAACCTAACTCTTTAACTGGGCTTTCGGTAGCAAAGTGCCAAATTTTGTTCAGTAGTGATATTTTTTAATTCGTTCATGGGATATAGGCATCACTGGTTAAGCCAGCATTTATTGCCCAAAGCACAGTTAAGAATCAACCACGTTGTTGTGGGTCTGGCATCACATGTAGGCCAGACCAGGTAAGGACAGCAGATTTCCTTCCCTAAAGGACATTAGTGAACCAGATGGATTTTCTCGACAATTGAGAAAGGTTTTATGGTCATCGTTAGACACTTAATTCCACATTTTTATTGAATTCAAACTTCACCATATACTGTGGTGGGATTCAAACCCAGAACCAAGGACATTACCCGGGTCTCTGAATTGATAGTCACCGATAATTCCACAGGCCAATGTCTCCCCATGATCTTGTGAAATGAACTTGCTTTGCTGCAGTAAAAATGCCATATAAATGCACGTTGTTGTTGTCCTTGATGTTTATTCCGGTGGAAAGACAAACCTGATCTTTGTTCAAAAGTTGCAACCTTCAATAATTTATTTCCAAATAATCTTGTTGAGAAAATCAGTCCGCAACATTGTATTTGCTCCCCATGGGACAGTGATGTATTCCCTATTTTTCCTGCTGACTTCATTATGGAATGGTTCCCAGTACAAATACTCACTGGTGAGGACATGTTACTGGAAGCACTTGATTCTAACCTTCTGCTTGGAATTATGGAACCCACCTGGGGCCACTATGCTGGGAAAAATGTGTGTCCTTATCTAACATTCTGGCCATGCTCTCCTTTGAGAAGCTCCTAGGAGGAATTATAGAATTTCTGTTTCAAAATGAAAACAAAAACCTATTTACAATTTATTACTTGGTTCCCAGGAAGATATGAATGTAGAAACATCGTCTGACTTTTGTTCTGCACCGTACTTTTTCCCTGATCTCATTCCTGTGGAAAATGATTGATTAGTTCCACAAGGAGTAATGACCTTTGAGGTTCCACCAACTATTCCCGTCATGTGAGTTTTGACAGTTGATCCAATCCTGGCCGCAGGATAGTTGGTAATTGGGGAGTAATTCTTTCTATGTTTAAATAAACCTTTCTGGTGTTTGTTGTCCAGATCCCCATGTGAAGTTCACCCCAACTAAGCTGCCTGATCCAGAGAACATTATCCCAGCATTCCACAATTTCAGCAAAGGAAGGAGTCAGGAAAAACTAAGTGCTGTGATGAACACACCAACTAGTTGGTCTGCATAGAGGTCAGCTAGCTTAGTTGGTGGGCTGGCCGATTTGCAGTACAGAGTGATATCCAAAGTGGGTGTTCCATTTCCACACTGGCTGAGGTCACCCTGAAGGACTCTCCTTCTCAAACTCTCCCTTTGTCTGAGGTGTGGTGACCCTCAATTAGACCACCACATGTCATCTCTTTGGATAGAGAGCAGCTCTACTGCCTGGTAAGACTATGACGTCTTTACCTTTACTTGGTCTGCAGAGCGGATTTTTTACTTCTGATGATGACCATCATCATTAATGTTCTCTTTTCACTGCAGATGTTTGGAAACGTGTTTATTTGAAGAAAAAGGATTTGCATTTATATAGCATCTTTCGTGACTTTGGGGTCCTAATAAGAACTTTAGAAATGTAGTTACTGTTGCAATTGTTTTTAGGGAAAACACCAGCCAATATATGCATAGCAAACTCCCACAATGCGATAATAACCACCTAATGTTTTTTAACGATGTTGACTGAAGGTAAAGGCTGGCCATGACTCTGGTCATGATTGCATAGTATTCTTCCAACAATGCCTTGTGATCTTTTAGCACCTCAAAATATTGATCAGTCTGGTTTAATGTCTTGTTTGAATGACAGCACCCCCAACAGTACATCATTCCGTCAGTATTATACCCACAGTGTCAGCTCAGACTACTGCATGGTCAAATTTTTGGACTGAGACTTGAACTGATGAACTTCTGATCTATTTGGCTACAGCTGACCTCCCCAAAGAAACCCCAGATTTGTGAAAGGACAAACCTCATTTCTGAAATCACACTGGCCGTTTTTATGGTGTCTGTGGTCTTCAGATGAATGACATGAGTATCCCATAATGTCATCGCGACCATTTCCCACAGTTGATGATAATGGCAGTATACAATTCCTGAGTCCACGTTTCCTTCATTATATCAGTGACTACACTTGAAAAATACCCCACTAGCAGGAAAAGTTTTTGGGACAACCTGAAGTCATGTGATGCTCATTCTAAATGCAAGTTCTTTCTTAAAGAAACATTTGAGAGTTCAGTGCAGTCATACAGGATACTTTCCCGTCTTCAGGTGCAGGTTCTGTGTTTATGAAGCACCTTAACTATAAACCAAAACTATTTCTTTATTCCCTTCCCTCCTGATTTCTACATAGTTTCCATCTGGTGCCTTGTAGCAATGAATTCTTCTGAGTTTCCTAATAGCACATGCTTTATTCCTGTCCACATATGTTATAGATTCCCAGGATAATTTAACTGGATTTGAAATTTGGAATTAATTTAACACACCTGACATTTCCGGAGACTCTAAATATTTCAAAACAATTTATTCCTCAAAGGATTGATTCAGTCTTTTCTCCATCTGCATCTTTCATAGCTGATTGCTTCTCGTTGTTTGATTGAGCCCAACCTTCCTGTGGCCCCTTGCACATTTTATTTATACTTCATTTTAATTCATTAAGATTGAATTCATTTAAAATCATAGGCAAAAAAAAACTAGAGGGGAGATCTGGAGAAATCATCTTCTTCTGAAAGTTGTCAGGATCTGTACCTGAACTGGTAGTGTAAGATGATTCCATAAACAATCTTCAAAAGGCGTTGGACAGATGCTTGAGGATGAAGAACTTGTCGGGTTCCAATCGAGAAACCATATGTGATTGCTCTACCAAAAACATAGCACGGGCAAAATGGTCACCTCTAATGCTGTGAGTTTCCTGGACTCTATGAATCTGTGAATACAGTTCTCAAGAATTTTTCTTGGTACCATTCCTTTTTTATTATTGTTTCAGAGTCTGTGGGCATCACCAGTTAGGCCAGTATCTATTGTCCAACCCTAAACTGCTCTTCAAAGGTATTTAGGGATAAGCAATACTTTTTCCTGGGAATTTGTACTCGAGAATTTGTATCAAGGTACCTTGGTATCTCAGATGGTACTGTAAGTGACGACTTGTAAACTTTCATGTGAGTACGTGCCAATAAAACTAATTCAGTTCAATAAATTCTGGCCGAGCCGATCACACCCACATCACATGAAAGAATTACATTAAAAAAATGTTTGGCTGTTTCTTTGCACTATGGTGCCGGCAATTGCTGAGGAAGTTTATTGGGCTATTATTCACAAGACATATTAAATTCAAGCCTTCTCTGCTTCTGGTGGATGTCTAAGAATTCATGGTTAAGATGGATATCACTTGGAAGAGGACCAACTATTCTGATGCTAATGTGAAGGGGACCAAGTGAAATATGATATACCAATTATGTTAATTGTCTGGTCTGTCCATTGAGAGATTTCAGTCATATGATTAATGCAATACTGAATAGATATTTCCAACAAAACCTTTTATTCTGTTGATAAAACCTTTAATCACAGGCACATTCTTGTCTGGTCACTAAGGGAAGGGAACCATTGCAACTGTATTGTTGGCAGTGATGTATTGGGTGAGTCTACAACACTTCAGTGTCGTCAGTGATTCTTACGACTGAATAGTCTCCCACAAATGGGTAAAGAATACGATCAGCTTCTGATTAATTTCCATCACAAAAAAATATGCTTCAAATATGCAGCTCAATTGTTTAAATATCAGAACCTTGTTTGTTGTGGATTCAGTCTTGCATTCTGCACAACTGATTAACATTTTTGCCAAAACAATTCAAGAGCAAAATACATGGTACAGCCCAAGTTTTCTGTTGACGGATCCTTACTGCTGAATCAGTTAACACTGCACAGTACTAGATTCAAACTGGGATCTTCTCCAACTATCCCCTCGATAATTTGACTGTGAGATTAGAGAAGGGAGAGAGTGCGGAACAAACTTGATAGACTAGCTTATTGTTTCCCACTATTATTTTAAGGACTGAATTGTGTCATATTTTAGATAATTGTCAATTTCATCAAATTTCATGGGTGGTATCTCTCTGTGACACCTGGCAAGATTTCTTGCCATATCATCCCAAAACCAGCTCATTAACCACCAACACACTCCTAAAGCATCCCTCTCGTCTGATGCTAGCCAGATTCTGCTACCCACCATATCCAGAAGAACTCACCACTGCTGCCATATTCAGAATTCGGCCAAAATCCTTGCTAACTGTGAATTCTTTAAAAGGTCATTGCGCACCCAGACAAACATTGTCAGTTTGAAGCTGCTATGCATGGTGAATGCTATTTCCCCTAGACTTGTCAGAGCAGGGGAAATTGGCACCTCGCTTTGTGGACAGGGATCTGGTGGATGGGGTGATGTGGAGAAGGACCAACCTTTTGCCCCAGTACCATAAGTGGAGGCCACGGCACCAAATCCTGCCAGCCTTGGCCAAGGGTGCTACTGGCTCAGTACGGTCTCTGCCATCCAGGGCAGTGGTTCCTGACCTTTTTAGTAACGTGGCACAGTTCAATGTCACAAACAATTCCACGGCACATGCACTTTTTCTTCCACATCATCTCAATTTTGCCCTTTGGCCACATGCATTCAGAATGTTCACATTTTAGAATCAAACAACCAATCCCGCACTTTTGATTTGATTATTTTTCATGAGTTTCATGAGCTGTAATTTTGGTTGGACAGAATATTGTTTAAGCTGAAACGATGTTTTACATTGATTTTAATTACCTTTGTATGAAATTTCACAGCACACTTGTTGAAAACAACTTGCCTAGAGGAATCAGAGGAGTAGGAAAATTGACATTTTTGGATCGGGACCCTTCTTCAGAAAATGAAGAAGGGTCCCAACCCGAAACGTCAACTTTTCTACTCCTCTGATGCTGCCTGGCCTGCTGTGTTCCTCCAGCTTCACACTGTGTTATCGTTGACTGCAGCATCGGCAATTCCTACTATCTCTTGCCTAGAGGAATGCCCAGCACTGTTGAATTACCTTCTCCACTGCTCCAGGGTAACAGCCACCACCTTCTCTCTGCTACCACACTCTCTCTATCTCTGCAACCAAGGTTCATGTTCTGCCACTCTCACTTTTGGAAGCAACATCTTCCCTCACTCGCTCTCACCCACCTTAATTCCTATTGCCATCAAACCAGTATTCTGTCTGCACCGTACACTCATTGGCACCGGACAACTCACTACTATCCCTCACCTGTACCAGCACTAACAGCTGTGCCACCTACTTTCATCTCACTCAATCACTCCATTTCTCTTGCTCTAACAGAAAACAGCCCACAGTCGAATAGAAAGAGCCCCTCTGAGGAGAGGATCCTGATGCTGACAGCCTCAAGTGGCCAACTTAACGTGCCCAAACTTCTGTATTGATATTGGAGGCAGCCCTGGACTTACTGTACTGGGACCCTCTGACTGAAAGCTGTCCTCCTTGATTTGATTAAAGCCTGTTGACAATCATGACAAGAATCCTGGATTTGTGTTTGCATTAAACAACAAAGCAAGACAGAAGTAATGTGAATGTGACAGGTCCAGCTGAAGGGCAAAGTGCTAATAAGCAAGGCAAGTCAGGGATACAGTGAACATCCAGATGAGCTCAAAGTGAGTTTTTTTTAATTCACTTGTGGGATGTGGGCATCGTAGGTTGGCCAGCATTTATTGCCCATCCCTAGTTGCACTGGAGAAGGTAGTGGTGAGCTTCTTGAACCACTGCAATCCACCTACTGTGGGTTGACCCACAATGCCCTTAGGAAGGGAATTCCAGGATTTTGACCCAGCAACACTGAAGGCTTTGTGATATATTTCCAAGTCTGGATGGTGAGAGGCTTGGAAGGGAACTTACAGGTCTTGGTGTTTCCAAGCATCTGCTGCCCTTGTCCTTCTAGACAGAGTAGTTGTGGGTTTGGAAGGTGCTGTTTGAAGATCTTTGGCAAATTTCTGCAGTGCATCTCGTAGATAATACACACTGCTGCTAATGAGTGTTGGTGGTGGAAGGAGTGGATGCTTGTAGATGTAGTGCCAATCAAGCAGGCAACTTTATCCTGAATAGTGTCAAGCTTCTTGGAGCTGCACCCATCTAGGCAAGTGGAGAGTATTCCATCACACTCCTGACTTGTGCCTTATAGAGAGGCTTTAGGGAGTCAGGAACTAAGTTACTCGCCGTAGTATTCCTAGCCTCTGACTCAGTCTTCTAGCTACTGTTTATTTGGCAAGTCTGTTTGAGTTTCTGGTCAATGGTAACCCCATGGATGTTAATAATGGGGTATTCAGTGATGATAACATAATTGAATCTCAAGGGGTGGTAATTAGATTGTATCATATTGGGATATGGGCATTGCCTGGCATTTGTGTAGCACAAATGTTACTTGCCACTTCTCAGCCCAAGCCTGGATATTGTCAAGTGAGCTCCAAAAGGGCAGGAGAACATCCCTGAGATGCAGTCTGATAAATTCAAGACCTGCGTGCATGGGGGCAGGCACAAAGTGTCTATGCAGCAGCTTTTCAATGCTAGTTGCTGGTACAGCTTTAAAGAGCAGACACATCCTATAAGCCAATTGGAAAAGTGCCATAAGGTTCCTAAGAGGTGTTGGATGCCAGTGGATGTGGGATGCTTGGAGTTGGAGTATGCCCTGAGACAGTGTAGTCAGGTGTCCATTTGGCAACCCAAAGGAGGAAATGTAAACTGAAAGGTGCCAGGGACCTGCTCTGACTTTCATGTCGGGAATTGTCCCCAGGTCCTGTTTGCTTGTGGATGGCGGTAGGGTAGAAAGCTACACTTTTAGAGGCAAGATTTGCAGTTGACTAGGCTGACAACAAGCAATAATTCCCAATAATTGGCATCTCACCACTACCAAACAAGAATTTTGTCCCCGATGCCTGGAACTCTGTTTGACAATGAAGTGAATTGCTCCTGATGGCAAGAAATGCCTTGCCTGACTTCTTATGCGATTTTCCCCAATTTCCTCACTACGGCCCACACCATTCAAGCCTCTAGACGACTTGCCCAATATGTACAACTGTCTCTGCTGTTCACCCCAACCCTGCCTCCTCCCCTATCAATTTTGGAACCTGGAGCCTGTGGGTGTATCTTGTTCATGGTCCTAGAATCCACATGAGTACAATCGTTTAACTAGCATAAGAATCTCTTAAACAGTTCTAGCTGTGAAAAGACTGGAAAGTTTCGTAATGCATCAATTACTTCCATTTTAGTCTGTGATTTGTTTTTAAATCAAGAACTTTAACCTTTAGAGATGTTTTCATTGCAATAAATCTAATAACTAGTGGAGGATGCATCAAATCCCAGAAGCTGTGTAAAGATGGCAGAAGTCAAATTTGTCCCAAAACCTTGGATATTTTAATTCTGAAGGTCATACCACCTAATAGCGGCACCTGACTGGCACTAGTCTTGACTTAAAACAATTCTTGTAAGTTTTCATAAATGCAGACAGTTTAACACACAGTGAATCTGTAAACATATTTAATGAGAGACTGATGTCTAATTAAGGCAGAGCTGAACTGTCCACTGGTCTTTTGACCTTCTGTCAGCTCCCAAGGCAGGCAGCGCATTTTAGAAGCTGTTAATATTTACAAAGCATTTTGTTGAGCCATCATTAGATTATGGAAAGCATGAAGTGAAACAGAAGTCTTGACAGTATGGTGCGAGGAAATCAGGAGTAACTTGGCTCCATCATGTTCAATGTCATGACCTGATATATGTGCAATGTTACCAGTTGTATTCGCATGTGAAGCATTTGCTGACCATAATGTTCTACTTATTTTATTCTAACCCAGAATAGTTTGTTGTTCCAAGTCAGCTACAAGCAGGTGATGACCTCTGTTCAGGTTCAGTGAATACAAAACTAGATTTTTCATTTTGTACTTAACTCCCCCACTAAGAAGAGTCGTTATAGCAATACTGATCTCTCTACAGGAAGCACTGTACATGGAAAACTGAAAGAATTTTAAAACAACCTCTTGAAATGTGGACATTATTGATAAAGTGGATATTTATTGTGAAGCTGTAGTTGGTCTTGGAGAGGATGGTAGTGAATCATCTTCCTGAACCACTGCAGTCCATGCAGTGACTTTTTAAAAAGTTCATTCACATGTTGTTATTAGGTAGGGAGTTCCAAGATTTTGACCCAGCAACAATGGCTATCACTCATACATATGAGTCAGGATAGCACGCGACTTGGAAGGATACCTAGATGCAGTGTTCTTCTGACTTGACCATCAACCTCATCCTTCTAGGTGGTAGAGGTCACAGAGTTGGCAGGTACAATCAGAGAAGTAAGGTTTCCACGGTCACAAAGTAAAGTAATATTTGCTCATTGAGGAAGGAGATGAATGAACTGAATATGAGAACATATCCCACGTGACGTTGGATGCACACTTGATGTTTTCATTTTGTTCAGTAACGTCATGAGGGTATCAGCAGCTATTTGCTTATATCAACAAGGGTCCACAATTCTGATCTATATTTCCGATGGTCCCAGAGGTTCTAGTTTCCGTGACAAGGCACTCAGGATTTTATCAAATTTTTCATATCTCTCAGTCCGACTAATATCAGTTACATTGTTGCCCCAGAACAATCGTAAAGCAAATTCAGTCTTGAAAGCCTCTAACAATTCATCATTAGCGTGAAAATCTGCAAGGAAAAGTTAACACTTCATTTAAACATACAATGGAATTAATGTTATGTCTGTTAGGGAAACTGCAGTACTCAATTCAGTCACTGGACTAAGTTACTTCTCTGTAATCTGTTCCAGCCCTACAACCGCAGTCTCTGCCATTGCCCAATTCTTGCCTCTGGCGTATTGTGAATTTTCCTCACTCCTCCATTGATGACCATGCCTTCAGTTGTCCAAGCACTTGAATTCACTCCCTAAACTCCTCTGCCTATCCATGTCTCTCTCCTCTTTTAAAACCGATCAATTTCATTAAGCTTTCGGCGTCTGGTCTGATTATATTCTTATGGAGCTTGATGTCTAGTTTTGCTTAATGGTCATGTACAGTACTTGATGTTTTGCTACATTGAAGACACTATATAAATGCAAATAGGAGCCACTGTTTATATAGTTTCTTTATGCTAGTGATAAACATTTCAGACAGGAATCTGTAGCTTTGACTAAAAGTAGAGTCAATGGAAGAGGTTCTGAAACTGTAGGGGCAAAAGGGTAGAGATGATAAAGCAAAGAGGTTTGGAAGACTGTGTCAGAAAGTTAAATAGAAGGCATGTGGGGGTTCTGCTATTCATGCTAGAACAGGAGAGGAGAGGAGGAAAGAGCCAACATTCCTTGCTCTTGTTCACCTCTCGGTGGCCTCTATCGGAAGTACACGTGAAACGTTCAGGACTTTTATTTCGGACTTCCAACAACTGCAGCATTTTGCTTTTATTATGTTAAGTGTAATGCATCATGTAGTCAAATAACTTACTGATATTCAACTGATCAGGCCTTGCTGGAATAATAGAAAAAGTAAAGGAAGGTGATATTAAAAAAAAAGAAAAAATAAAATCAGAAAAATTGTTTTTTTTTAGAAAAATAAAGGATCAGAGAAACTTGAATCAGCCTAAAGCTGGTCACTATTAGTGAATTCTTATTTGATAGTTCTGGCCCCGTGTGTAATTATCAAGTGTAGGTCTGTATTACAAAACAGATCTGGTTATGTTACTTCAGTTAACCAGAGCAAGAATATGCAAGTTCTTGAAGGGAGGCCCAAAGTGTTGGAATGTAGTTGCAGCTCCTGCTGCAAAGCCCAAAAAAAAAATTCCCTTTGATCCTACTCTCTCAGGAATGCAACCTACTTGACCCAGTGTGACACTTCCACTTCCTTTACTGTATCATTAAAGCACTGAATGATGATGGGAGATTGGCTTGACAGGGATTGTAGGAGAAGATAGACAGAGAACGCATTGTAATATCTGGCTGCTAGCAACAATACGCAACTCTTACTCCATGGAAGAATACATCCTAGTGGATATTGTTACAGTAAAAGGGGCTAGAGTTAGACAAGCCATGCCTTTTAAAGTATGTTTTCTTCCAAACTGAAACTTATATAAACAAAGAAACTAAACTTCAACCACTCTAGCCTTTCAGACCTCTATTCTCTATGCTCCTCCAATTCTAGTTCTTTGCATTTTTTTTTAAAATCACCATCTTTGGAAGCTGTGCCTTCCACTCCCAAGGCCCTAACCTCTGAAACTCCTCCCTAATTCTCTCTGCCTTTCTCTCCTTTAACATGTGCCTTAAACATCTACTTGTTTGGCTAAGCCCACTATCTCTTTTCAGGGTTCCTTATCATTTGATAAATCCCGTGAATCACCTTGGAATGTTCTGCACATCAGTACAGTTTAGGCTCTATTTAAATGCAAGGTAGTGTTGTGTGAAGCAGATTTCAAGTCTGTCCAGGTCTAGCATAAAGACTCACAGGATCTATAATCCACCCACTGAAGCCCAACCAGTAGTCTTAATTCAGCTCACCCAATTTATACTCGTATGGTATTTTGCTTGTACTGTGAACAGTGACCTCCAACTTACCCATTTTCCAGATTATCTGAAGCCAGGCTGGTCTTTGTGGCAGATCTGCTAACGCTACATTTGTGGAATATTGCAGGACTGGGTAGGGTCTGTGCAGGGGTAGCACAACCTGACCCTGCATTTTGAGCACTTCCCAACGCAGTTCATCATGATTATTCAAGAATGAGTCAAAAGGTATGTGCCCCTGTATTTATATTTTTAAAAAATTGCTATGTTGAGATGTCCCAAAGCACTTTACAACCAAAGTATTTTTGAAGTTGTAATGCAGAAAAACACATCAACGATTTACAGACAGGAAGGGAATGTGGTGACATAGTGGTAATGTCATTATTTGGATTCCCATAACAAATCCCACCATGGCAGGTGCTGAAATCTAAACTCAATTTATAAATATGGAATTAAAAGCCAGTCGAATGACGATTGTATAATCATTGTCAGCTATAGTAAAAACCAAATCTGGGTCAATGCCATTTAGGGAAGGAAATCTGCCACCCTTACTTGGTGTGACCTACATGTGACTCCAAACCCACAGAAATGGAGATGACTCTCAAGCGCCCTCTAAAATGGCCTCACAAGCCACTCAGTTCAAGAGCAATAAAGGGATTGGCAATAAATGCTGATCTAGCCAGTGATACCTACATCCGTGAACAACTTTTAAAAACACACTTAATCTGTTTTAATGATGGTGGTTAACTCTTGTATAAAACGTTACCACAGGATCTCGAGTCTCCTGTGAGGCAAGATAAGGCCTCTTAAAATCTCATCCAAAAGACAGCATCTCCAACAGTGCAGCACTAACTCAACATTGCACTGAAAAATCATTTGATTCACAGGTCTCTGGAGTGTTTGGCTTTAATCTACAATCTTCTAACCAAGAGCTGTCCACTGAGACATGCTGACAGATTAAGTCCGACTGTTGTTATTTAACTCGTGACCAATAAGAAACATTGCATTTGATGACTGTTAGATTAAATACTATATTGAGAGAGGCCTACCTTTCAGTTTGGCCTCTGCATTGGCCCGATATGTTGCAGCATTCAATGTCACATTACGAGCTGCCTCCAATGTCTTAAGCAGCATGGTGCAACCCTGCTCTATGTTATCCCACGTTTCCATAACATCAGACACTGACTGGCGCTCCATCAGCATAATGATGGGCAGAATGTGTGGAACAGTGGTATTTTGCAGAGGAAGCTCAACTGTGTTGAGAAAGAAAGAGACAGTAGGTGGTAGATAGAAATTCACACGGGTACAATGCATTGAAAATAATCTAACATATATACGGTGCCTCTCACAACCTGAAAGTACGCCAAAGCATTTTACAACTGATGAAGTACTTCTGAATTGTAGCCCCTCTTGTAACGTAGGAAACATGATAACCAATTTATGCCTAGCAAACTCCTCCAACAAACAATATTGGAATGATAATCTGTAATAAATATATTAGCTGAATGATAGGCTGGCAATGAAGGAAGCTTTTGTTTGAATATGGCAGTTCTAATGTTCTTACTGGATTCAAAACATTAACTCTGTTTATTTCCCTATGATGATGACAGACCTGCCAAGTTTCTCCAGCATTATCTATTTTTAAGATCGCTAAGTACATGAAGGTGAAAGGCATAAAGTTGAAGTATGGTGGGAAAAAGCCTGTGTGGAGCATAACAGCATCTACACTAAATAAAACCTGAAAGAACTGCGGATGCTGTAAATCAGGAACAAAAGCAAAGTTGCTTGAAAAGCTCAGCAAGTCAGGCTGAGGAGGAGGGGTCACCGGACCAGAAACGTTAACTCTGTTTTTTCCTTCACACTAGCTGGGCCTGAGTAAATTCTACACAAAATCAGCAGACTCTGAAAGTATTTAAAATGATCAAATGATGAGTTTACTCTATGCAGGTAGACATAATTTACATCAATGATCATAGTGATATGTTCTAACCAGCTGATAATGAGACTTTGTCATCTATTTCTGCTTTCTCTCCACAAATGCTGCCAGACCTGCTGAGTTTTTCCAGCAATTTCTGCTTTTGTTTATAATCTTGTTTGGTTTTGTGGGTGGATTTTCAGTTCCGAAAATGTGAATGTGTTCCTGGGTTACTGGCCTGATTAAAGCTCTGCATCATTTGAGTGACTCTGCTCAGGCACAGAATACCTGCCTTTTCCCTCATTCAAGGATTTAGCAAAGGGTTTGAGCTCTTTTTCAAACTTGATAGCAGAAGCAGTGTGATTCCGGCGCAGAGTCCTCCACGTGTGCTCAAGACGCACGATCTGATAGAAGGAAGGAAGGTACATTAGTTGTGCTATTTTCCTTACTCCCCTAATTCCCCTTACTCACGCATGGGCTGGTACTATATTTTCATCAAATCTACATCAACCATCTGAAGACCATCCTACCTAGACCAATCCCATCCCTATAACTCTGCATTTCCCATGGCTAATCCATTTAGCCCGCACACCTTTGGACTATGGGAGGGAACTAGGGCACCCAGAGGAGACCCACACAGACATGAGAAAAACGTGCAAACTCCACACAGACTGTCACCCAAAGATGGAATCAATCCAGGTCCCTGGTGATGAGAGGCAGCGATGCTAACCACTGAGCTACCATGCCGCCCTATTTTTAATAGTAAGTGTGAGGATAAGCATCGTCACGAGTGAGACAATAGCCTAGTGGTATTTTTGCTGCATTGTTAATTCAGAGATTCAGATAATGTTCTGAGGGTCAGGGCTTGAATGCCACCATGACAGATGGTGGAATTTCAATTCAATAAAAATCTGGAATTAAGAGTCTGATGATGACGATTGTAGGGAAGAACCCAAGTGGTTCACTAATGAAACTGCCAGCCTTACCTGGTCTGGCCTACATGTGACTCCAGACCCACAGCAATGTGGTTGACTCTTAACTGCCCTCAGATAGGCAATATGCCTTCATCCCATTAATAAATGAAAAAAAAACAACCAGACGCCAACAATGGGAAAGCTGGCTGGATCAACTGCTTATTAGGCACTCAGCAGGTTTCTCAATCAATCTTCAGAATCCCAGGTGCTGAAGCCCTGGAGTAGCGAGAAATGTGACTTTTGGTCATGGTGGGGAGAGCAAAGGTGGCCATTGCCCCTCCAGCTGTGCTTCCAGTCACCCACAAATTGGGGCAGACAGAGGCCAAACCTTCAAGCAGGCTGCCCTATTTTACCAGTTGGGAAGGAACAGTTCACTGACACAGGGCGAGGCCCTGAAGCGGTTATTAATTGGCCACTTAAGGGTCTTTCTTTGTTGGGAGACTGGAAGATTGACTATGAGTCTTCACATCCAAAGTTTAGCTCCTGAGGCAGCAGGAAGGGGACAGCCTCCGTGCTGTCAATCTGCTGTTTAATTGCTCTTCTGCCACTGCCATGGAGGGACAATCCCAGTCATTTTGTGAGCTTAATAGTGCATGAGTTTATTTCCCCATTGCTATTGTGGTCAGAAGGAATGTCATAGGAGGGCTGTACATGGTGACCCAGCACAAGTCCTAACCAGAATGGAGATGATTGGCCAAAAGTCCTGTTGATCACCTCTCCAGTCTGCTCTGCTGGAAGGACTGGTTATACATGCAAAGCTATCCTCCACTTCCTGTATTTTGCTGGAGAGATCACCAAGAGGAGTTGCTGAGTTTTGTTTGCAGCAATGTACAAGAGTTTCTTTTTCTTTTTAAGTAGACTGTAAACAGATGTCTTTTGCTGTAAATTAGACTGTTTGCTGTGAGTCCTGCTGTAAATCCTGCCCTTTAAATGTGATGTTGTCTGTTGACCACACTACTGTTTTCTCTCAAAGAAGTTAGCTCTGGAAAGGCTAAAGGTGGGGGAAAAAAAACAGCTCCCCCAATGCCTTAGTGAGAGTGGAAAAATGGAATACAAGAGCAGAAAGTTACATAAAATTCTGGTCAGATCTATGTGGAGTACATTTAATAGGGAGCATGTCTCTCAGCCTTGTACCGACTGTAGTCCAGAAGCACCATAATGGTATTGGTAAAACCAAGAGGATAGGTTGCATTAACTTGCATTGTATTCTCTTAAGTACAGAGGATTGTGGGCAATTTGATTAGATATCAAGTAGAAATTGTGTATACTGAAGAAAAATGTTCAAGGCTACATAGAAAGAGCCAGAGTGTGGGGCTGATTGGATAGCAATTACAAAAGGGCTGGCACAAACAGTAAACCATGTTGAACGATTCAACTATTATTCACTTTGAACTCGACATTTGTCTCAACAGAAAGCCTACAAATAGCTCACAAATATGTATTGAAGAGCAAGGAGCAGACTCAAAGAATGTGAAAGAATGGCAAGTAACTAAACAGCAGGAGTGATAGAGAATACCTGGGGCAGCTCCAATGCTTTCATAATGGCTGAAAGTCCGAAGAGATCTCCCATGGAGTCTTTTAGCTCAACAGCTAGTTGGATAATTTTATGAAGGACTGCAGACCTTTGTCCAACACTTCCCGTGCAGCCTAAGATGTCCACAGCAATGCCCAGGGCTATTAAATGATGTCTGAAAAATGGAAAACAGAGGTAACAAAGAAGTCTTAAGCTACTTTTGTGGTCAAGCATATTCGGACAGATGATGAATATGCAAACTGAATTCTGTTTCTGTCTTTATAAGCTCTACCTGACTAGCCAAGAATCTCGAGCATGTTGTGTTCCAATTGGTGTTAAAATATGGTTGCAGTCACACCCCCCAGCTGTGTTAGGATCCACAATCACAATGAATATTGGTGCCTCCCTCTAAGGATACGGATTTTAATTCAGCACTGTTGTAATTGTCAATGCATCTATAAAGTGCAAACTGTATGGGATCTGATCAAGAATATCCACTGGGCAATGCTCACATTTGTAGATTTGTCAGAATTAATACAGGTGAGTAAATTTTGGATTTGGCCTTCTTGTCATATCCCACCTCTTTCCTTAACAACTTTTCTACCTTGACAAATCTTTTGGTAATCGGTCCTAATATCTCCATATGTGGGTTTGAATTAAATATTGTTTGATTACAATCCTATAAAAGCACTTTGTTATGATGTTTCTAGCTGCTGGGTGGTCTGGAGACATCTACTTTCCACTACTGCATCTTGCAATTGATATCACTTCTGATGACACCATGCACATCTTTCTTTTTGCATTTCATTTTTGTCAAACCGACAATATGTGAAATCCTCAAAAAAAATAAATAATGAACAGGGGATGGTGTTCTGAATAGATACTAACAGATTTACTAATATCTCAGTATCAAAAAAGGTACATCACTAATTTGTTACAAAAAAAAAAATAAGTTGATGGAAAAGCTCAGGTCTGGCAGCACCTGTGAAGAAAAATCAGTTAACATTTCAGGGCCAGTGACCTTTCCTCAGAAAGAACGGTAGCTAGGAAAATATCGGTTTATATGGACAAGATAGGGTGGAAGGGAGGAAGGAAGGAGTAAATGATAAAGCGGGGATAGAGTCCAAAGAGAGAGAAGAACTGTTGAACAGATGAAGGAGTTGATAACGATCTGGCTAGGAGGGTGAATAGCTGTTAATGGAGGCTGTCAGTGGCTAACGATAAAGGTAGTGTTTGGATTCGAATCCTGTCCCAGCAGATGGTGGAATTTGAATTCAATAAGTATCTGGAATCTGGAATGACTACCGTGAATCCATTGTCAATTGTTGGAAAAACCCATCTGGTTCACTAATGTCCTTGAGGGAAGGAAACTGCCATCCTTACCTGGTCTGGCCTACACATGACTCCAGGTCTACAGCAATATGGTTGACTCTTGACTGCTCTGAGCAATAAATGCTGCCTAGCCAGCAACACCCTCATCCGGTGAACGAATTTTTAAAAATTGTAACAGGCAGGCTGTGTGATAACAAGACCTAGTGTGTGGGGTAGTGGGCTTGGACTTAGAGTTAAGACACTAATTTCTTGTCATTTTTGGGTGTTACCTGTCCTGGAGGTCCATCCTCAGCTGGTGCCCATGGGGTAATGTGATCAGATCCAGCCCTGAGCTCACTCCCATCATCATCTTCTGTTCCAAGGATACGTCGATGATCCGAGCAACCTACAAAAGCAAAACACCCTTGTTTTAAATCGAAGGAAAATACTATCTGTTCCCCTCGACAACATGAGCTCACCGTGTTTTTGATGGCATCTCCCAATTCTAATGGTATCTATTTATTCTATTAGCAACTTTAAAATAGATACTGCATTCATATTAAGGCACTGCATCCTGTGGTGCTAATTTGTAGACACCAAGAGCTATCTCACAGAATACATGGGGCCTCTAAAGATAAACTGATAGCACATGTAGGAGAGTTGGCTGCCAGGGTTTCTGCAGGATGCACTTCTCTTACACAAGTGCCAACTAATTCATAAGCTTTGGTAGAGAGTACAAGGTGGCAAGTCAGCTACGAAAGTCATAGGAGAGAGCATTATATTGGAACACCATTCTATCCCCATGAGCATACTTTGAGATCAGGGTTGTTGTGAAAGCAAACAGATAAATTTGTTTCCACCCTCCCACCCCCAGCCTAGACTAAGGATTCCAAATAAAATGTATTTACCCCAATGGACAATGAAATATTAAATATTTGAGAGAGTTCGTAGTCTGCTGTCCACAAACAGGCTGTTATAATCCAACTGGTCTATGTGGTGTTAATGCTGTACACAAACCACCTCAATCCCATCCTATCAGCACGACCTGCTTTTCTTTTTTCCCCCTTATACGTATATACAGTTTCCCCTTTAAATGTATCCACACATCTGCCACAACTTCTGATTTTTTTTATTGAAAAAGTTCAACATTCTCACCACTGTCCAGGTAAAGATGGTTTTCTTGCTGTCCTTACTGGATGTTTTCTTTCACAAATGTGGGCATCGCTGGCATGAGCAGCACTTATTGCCCATTCTTAACTGCTCTTCAGAGAACAGTTAAGAGTCAAGAATATTGCTATGGGTGTGGAGTCACATATGCGCCAGATCAGGTAAGGAAAGATTTCCTTCGTCAAAGGGCATTAAGAACCAAACTGGTTTTCACAATAATCATTAATTGTTGTCAAGGTCAACAGTACCGAGACTAACTTTCAATTGTTTAATGTTATTAATTGAATTTAAATTCCATGCCACCAGAGCACTAGCTTGGGCCTCCACAGTACCTGTCCAATGACATTGCCACTAGATCATAGGTCTGCTACAGGTTTATTAGTGATCATCTTATATTTATGATCCCATATTTTTGGTCACCTTGACCAATGGCATCATCTTGTATTCACCTAGCCTATCAAAACCTGTCATAATTTCCAAGACTCACCTCCTCAGCCTTCATTTCCAAAGAAAACAAAAATTGCAATAATAATTCAAACTCTTTCTTAAGTAATTGATTCAAAGACATAAATGAACAATGTGTCTGAAGGTTCTTGTTCAGTACCTTAACACAACAGGTTTATGAACAATCAGTTAATCACTAGTTACCTCACAGTCCACTTTCAGAATATGTTGTGCTGTAGTTTTTGCATCATTTTCACAAAATATTTCTTTGAGGCGTTTAAGCACAGATGGATCAAGAGGTTTGTTGTCAACAGGAAGTAAGATGGAAGTAAAACTATCAAGTTTAAATGAACTTGTGGTCTCAATTTGAGGCCACACGAATGACCAGTCCCCATCATCATCTTCATTATCTTCTTCATGGTGGGTCTTCATTGAAGCTGAATATGCATCCAAATCCAGAAGACCAAAATCGGTGTCTGTCCTACGGATCCGGCCCTTTAATCGCTCCATGGTTCGTAACCTCTCCATGTGAGTCTGGATCTGACCAGCCTGAGGAATATGTGGCACTAGCTCACAATAGACATTTCCATCCAAGGTTGGATCCATTACTGTGTCCAGAATCATGGCAGATGGAATTCGGAGTGGTTTTGGGGGAGCCTTGCAGTGTAACTGCCCATCAGAACCTCTCAGCACCATATTATTCTGGGAGCCAAAGTGTTTTAGGAATACTTTGGGGTTGATTAGCGGGTCACTCCCTGTCCTATACATTAGTGATGAAGGACGTACTGATTTGTATGTTCCATTTGCTTGAGTAACGTCTTTGGGTCCTGTTGCACACACAAAGACAATAAATCGAATTGTTAATAAAATAACTAAGTGATGGCCATCTCAGTTATTTGCTTCTCTCCCTTCTTTGTGGGCCCCTTGTTAAGTGGATGAATACCACGTCTCCTGTGCTGCTGTAAACTGGCCATTGGGGATATACCAGATTGTCTTGGACACAACTTACCCACATTTGTCTACTCCACAATTCCTCACATGAAATTATTTTCCTTGAATTTAGCCTTTAAAAATGCTGACTGAGAAAGGCTGCGAGGTCATTACGGAATGATGCAGTCAGCTCATCTTACTGGCACTTTGAAGAGATATCAGTCCACTGCTCTTTCCCCATGCAATTTCTTTCCCTTCCAATATTTATTGAATCAGCTTGTGAAGTTTACTATTGAACTGCTTCCACTATTCATTCTTTCTATATCACAGCAACTCACTATTTTAATAAGTGTTGATTCTTTTTGACAATCACCTTAAATCTGTGTCCTCTGTCTGCTAATCCTTCTGGTACTGGAAACAATTTCTTCTATCAAAGCCAGTTCATAATTGTGAATACCTCTATCAAATTTGCCTTTATAATCTGCACTACGTAAGGTTAGGAGGCCGTGTTTTAATCCCCTTGTTCTCATCACACTATCTGCTTTATTTAGTAGCAGTGGCCCTTTTTGGTCAGCAAGTTCTGGGTTGTAGTCTCATTGGGTGTCTTCATACAAGATTGGCTGACACTCCAGTGCAGATTGCCAGAGGTGCCACCCTTTCTTGAGATACTAAGCAGAGGTCCTGTAGGCTGTCCAGATGGAATTTATAAACGACAATGGGAAGATAACAGGTTTGACATTCATAAAAATGGCCTGAAGGGCATTTCGTCCAAACTTATGCAACTTGTTTGGAACAGGAGGAAGTCATTTGATTCCTTGAGCCTGTTCCCTACTTCTGGGCCAGGGAGCCCAGGTACAAGTCCCACCTCCTCCTGAGGTGTATCATAGCATGTCTGAACTGGTTGATTAGAAAATATCTACAAACATATTCTGTCTTTGTAATTTAACCCCCTTCATTCCAGTATAATTTGGTTCACAGTTGGGGTTCAGAACAGAAGATATGACCAATTAGAATTGTTATTCTACAGTTAAAATACGATATCTGAGGCAGGAGGAGAAGAATTCAGTTAAAAATGAGAATATACAAGAACATGCAAAAGTTCAGGTTTAAAATGACCTCACCTCCTGAAAGGTAGCTGTCAGACTGGGCAGACTGCAATGGCTTTTTGTCATTCCCATAGTCCAGAATATTTGGATGACTGCCACTCTTGTCCTTATTCCTACAATAAAAACCATCAGTAAACACAGGAGTGGTACTGTTAGTAATCCTTCAGCTGCTCCCTGTCCCATCTATGATAACATTACAGTAATATCTTAGATAATCTGTCAGGTAGAGTGCTAAACCGTATTGTAAGTTAAACAAATTCTTGCATTTATATCACATCTTCCATAACGTCATGTTCCCAAATTGCTTTACAATCAAAGTATTAATTTTGATGGAGTGCAGTCACTATCGTAAAGTAGAAAACATTGATTGTTCAAGAGCTTTACGTAGATTCTCATGGATAAATTTACCTCTTCATTTCAGCAAACTCTGCAGTAACAACAGTGGGAGTTTAGAATAGGCCATGAGTCATGAACTAGGCCGAGCATGAAATAGCCAAAATGAATGCTCTCCTCACCCAACAGCCAACATTTCAGCAGGGCTCACTGGCCTAGGAGGGACAGCGCTGGCTGATTTTTGTCTTCCTCATCCAGAAGTGCTAAGGAATACCCCACCCATGTCCCTGCTGGGATCAGCAAAATAATAACAACAGTACTTGTAAAAGACCTTTAACATGGTACAACATCCAAGGCACTTCATAGTAGTTTTACAAAGAAAAATAGGCACCAAGCCACAAAAAAAAAACATTTGAACAGGTGATCATAAGCTTGATTAAAGAGCGTCTTAAAAGAAGAAAAGAATAGTACAGAGGAGAGGAGGTAGGGAAAAATGAGTTCCAGGGCTTAATGCCTAAATTGCAGAAGTCACAGCTGCCAGTGGTGATTAATATTGTGATCTCTTTGGCTCTTCAACTCGGGTAAATTGGAAGAGACAGAGTGTAATGGGGCAAGAAGAAGTTAAAGATCTGCAGGACCGAGGCCACGAAGGGTTTTGAAAACCTAGAATAGGAATTTTAAAATCTGAGTGTAGCCGGAGTAAGAGATAATGTGGGCCAATGTGCGCAGGTCTGATAAACAAACAGAACTTTGTAATTCAGGCAGGAATGTTTTGGAAAAGCTGATGTTTATGCAGGGTGGAAGATGGGCAGCTGCCCAGGAGAGCAATGGAATAGTCACGTCCAGACATAACAATGACAAAAACCATGAATTGAATCTGTAATCTTCTTATCTGTATAACTTCTCCTAAGCCTTGCAATAAGCCAAAGCTAAGTATGAGTACTTAGCTCTGGTTGGTAGTACATGGATTAAGTACCTTAAAAGATTTCCATCCACAGTAAGCTGGTCCAAAGATACACCTTCAGACAGATTTAAGCTGAATCTTTTATTCTGATCAGGGTTTTTGGTTGTCAATTCAATCTCATGTTTTCTTTGATCTGATGCTCCTCTGTATTCTTCTTCAATGCATCTCAAGGGGACAATGCGGTTTATTGGATGAAAAATTATTGCTCCACTGTCCTCGGAAATTGGCTTGCGGTTTCCTACGTAAAACCGCACTAGTGCTGGGAGGTTATCAAAGCTCTCCTGTTCAAACTGGAAGAGCACACGGGTGTAGGACTCCTTACGCCGGAGGACCACACGAATGATCTTGAAGTGGAGAGGTTCATGCTTCCAGGTGCAGCTCAACACGTAGTCTCCAGGGCTGGAGTGAGATTCTCGAATGAGGAAGTCTCCATCTCTTTCCATTAGTGCCTCTGCTACCTAAATTATTAAGAGGAGAAAATCAGTGTCCACCTACTACACAGCAACTATTGCTAATCAATTTTTTGCCTTTTTGAACATTTATCTTTTGAGTCACAGGATTTTGGCACATTATTGGAGTGCTTGCCCATTTTAGGCATGCATTGTCAACATGAAATGATGCCTGGTCAATCCTGTGAAAGGACTAGATAGATTGCTTGCCCTGAAACAATCCAGAGGGTAGCAAAATGGGATTCCTTGCAAAACACCTGAGGGGCATTACCAGAATAACAAGATCTGAAAGTGGGTACTGTGTCACCACCTCCAATAAAACCCTAGAGTGGAACTCCCAGATGGGATCTCCAAGCAGACCTCTACTCTGATCTCCAAATTTTGACTCCGGAACGGTCTCTACTTACAATTCCTGATTACTCAAGCAGGCTATTGATGTCAACTTTACCATCTGAAGCCTCTTACAATGTCATGATGGAATTCCCTTGTCAAATATTGCTATTCGATTACACTGGCAAGCCTGGTACACCCTTTTCTATTTCTCAGGTCTTTTTCCCTTTGTCATGAAAATATCAAACACGAACTTTTGATTTTTAATCTCACTGTCCAAGTTAATAGCATGAAACAAGGGTCTTTTTCTAGGCTGCATAACTCTGACTCTGAAACTGTGCGTTCATTTATCTTTTCTTTCAACAGGACACCATCCCCTTTCAAATTTGTGCACATGTCCATGTAGATCTGCTAAAGGCTGTATACTTGAAATTGAGTCTTTGTTAATTTTCCTCAGGTGTAAGCAGGTAATGAAACTAATTTTTTTTTTTTTAAAAAAAAAACTTAAGATAACCTTGTGATTGGCTCCTTACTGCTACAGTAGAAATTAGTTAGCTACATTTTAACTTGAAAGAGGTATAGCCTTGTGTTAAAAAGAACACACAAACCTGGAAGATTTTAAAAAAGCCAATTCACCCCAACTCAAGTGGTTATAACACGTTCTTCCTTTGGCTGAATATGCCGCCTTGTTATAGCTGTGAAGTTTTTCCTCTTATAAAGTCTTCCTAATACAAGTTGTTGATTGAATAGGTTGAGGACCACAACACAGGGCTGTCCATAAAGCATCACAGAATGTACATTCTGAGACGAGACCAGGTTAATCAATGTGGAAAACTGAAATGTCACACTTGAGTTGTAACAGTGCACCTTTGGGTCTGGGATCAAGGTGGTGGAAGGAGTGACTCTATTTTTAACTCATACCTTAGCCAAAGATGGGAGGATAGGAATAAATGTTTTTCTCTGGAAAGAATTAAAAAATCCTCATTCAAATATATTTTATTTCAAATAATACTTTTCAGTTGGCAAGTTATTGAAACACTGAAGCTTTAACATGGCAGTTGACAATATGATACAGTGAAATGGCCAGAGATGTCTAACCTGCCGTGGAATAGGACCATGAAACCAAGCATGGCTGCGAAGATCATCGGTGCTCAGTTTTAATTCCTCCTCCAGCTCCTTCATCAATGGATCTTTTTCAGAACCCATTATGAGTAGATCAGTAACTGACTGAAAAGAGCAGATTAATTAGGTTAGTGTTAAGTGTTTCTAACACAACAGCCCAGCTGGCTCTGTTGTATACAGAGGTAGAGTCCCTACCCCTGAACCAGGAGGCCTGGATCAAGATCCACTTGCTCCAGAGGCACAAACTCTGAACAGATTATTTAAACAATTTGTCTAATCAATTAAAAATAGCCCAGCTGCCTGAATTTGATTTACTGTTGTCACATGTATTGCAATACAGTGGAAAAAGAAGTGCTGTTTTGCACACCATACAGGCAGATTGTACCATACAAAGTACATTAGGGTATCAGAACAGAGTGCAGAATAGTGTTACAGCAGCAGAGAGATCAGAATTAACATTTGAGAGGTCAGTTCAAAAGTCTGATAGCAATGGGGAAGTTTGTTTATAATTGAATTGTATTGAGTTGAAGGCAGCTTTGTCACAGCACTTTTTTTGCCTATGAATCAGAAATTTAAGACTGTTAAAATCCCATGCCAGAGTCTTGAGAACAAAACCTCGGCTGCACTGCCAGTGGAGGACAGGCAGAGCGCTACACTAGTAAAAAGTGCAATCATTTGGATGAGATGTTAAATCATTGTCCCAAATGCCCCTTTAATTGAATCCAAAAATCCTTGAAATTAATTGAAAAAAAAACAGGAGAGATGTCCATCCTAGTGTCCTGGCCAATATTCATGCCTCAAACAATATCACTAAAACATCTTTAAGTCTTTACTGTTCATGGACACCAACTGTGCATAAACTGGTTGTCGTGCTTTCTACTTTGTAACACCAACTCTACCTTAAGACATGCTTCATTGTTTATAATGAATTTGGGACATCCCATTGATATGAAAGGCACTATAATAATACAAGTCAGACACAGATCAGGCAGCAAGATTTAATATTTAGTCTGCATCATCCCTTTTATGGACACAATTTATACCTCAGAACCTATATACAAGACTCCAGTAAAATACCTTGTGTGTCATCAGCTTATGGGGAACCAATGACTCCTTGGAGCACAGTCCTACTAAATTATAAGTAGTAGTTAGGCACTTTCTGGTGCTTATACTCATGTCTACCATTTTATTAAAATTAATGAAGGAGAACAAGACATTGCCTTAGATTGAAACAGACAAACGTATTGGTGCAAGACTCAGCACAATTCTAATACAAATCAGAACACTCAGAGGGTGTGTTTATTCAGTATTTGTTTTAACCACCTGACTCATGTGTGACTTTGCCATTTTCTCAACTAAGTTCAGTCTCTCTCACAGAATAGTACGACATACCTCATCAGTAACACAGCAGCCTCAACTAATGTAAATCAGTCCAGATGACAGGACAATGACACAGGGAATATTTGCTTCACTGTTCTCAGTGGGAACAGTGAAACCTACACATACTACACTTCCATGGCAGTCCTTAACCAGCAGTCTCTGAACAAAACTCCCTACCACCCCAAAAACAACAACATTGCCCCTTTATAAAGGCAAGGCACAGTTGGCAAGTGGACAAACAAGTCATCTGCAACAATTCATTCACAAAAAAAATAAAATAAATGCTGACTGAAGCTTAAGCGACAACAAAAAACTACAGGATATTCAAAAATTAAGAAGCCCTTCATGCAAAATTCTCTATTACAGAACAAAATTTACATTTTCCATATGACTGCACAAGGGCCTGAACACGCTACTACTGGTTCATACAAGTTTGTCACAACCTCTCCTCCCTGTAACAGAATAAAATCTTACAGTATCTTCATCAATCACATTCCAAACATTTTTTGTATAAGGTCTTGGTTTGAAGTGCTATTCTGTGGCAAAAAGAGCTATTATTTATTTTATCAATAGCAAAACCTACCTTTTCAGCTCATTGCTCCTCTTCTGACCCATTAATCATGAGATACTACCATTTACTTTGGTGGTTTAGTTCACTGTTGCAAAGAACACCTCAACTTAGCCCAAGGGAGCTGCACCTCTAGGTGAAACTATTTGCTTGAAAGGTACAAGGGGTCTATAGAGAACTGGGCATAACAGCTAACAAACAAAGGAGGTGCCATATCAATGACATAGCCATGCCACTCCTTTTTGTGACATGATTGCATATCAAACAAAGTGATAAAATGTGTTTCTATTGAGTTTCCTGATTTTGTGAGTGGATTGACAAATACAAGCAGAGCACCCCTTCAAAATATGGAATATTCCAATGCACCACTCCACCCTTAGCACACTTGACAGCAAATCTGTGAAACTTTATTGCTCATCATTCAGGCCTATAATTGGTGAAACTATGTGATCTGTACTTCCCCTCTCTCACAGCTGTGTAATCCAGGGTTGCCAACCCGATAGTATTGGCCTGGGGTCTCCAGGAACATGAAGGGTCTAGGCCCGAAACGTCAGCCTCTCTGCTCCTATGATGCTGCTTGGCCTGCTGTGTTCATCCAGCCCTGCACCTTGTTGTCACTAATCTCCAGAATACTGCTGTGAGCAACATCCCAGGAGAAACAAAAATAGTAGGGCCATTAAACTAACAATTGTGTGCGCGTTTCATTTTCTTTGAACACTCCCCTTGTAAAAATAAGGGGGAAGCATATTTTTAAAAAGGCTGTTTCAATCCAAGATGTTTGGATCTAGGAGGTCATGTGATAAAGTCTCCAAGAGTGGACAACCCTAGGTGGAAGATGGTGCATGTTAGAATTTGTTTCATCCTCCACCCCTAGATGTTGTTCTCATCTCTCACTGCTATTTAGTTCAAAGGATGTTAGCACATAACCGCTTCTAAATGGTCAGATTTTTTAAAAATCTCGGTGTGTTGGCCAACACTTGTTGCCAATTCCTAATGTCCTGGAGAAGGTGGTTGGTGAGCTGCCTCCTTGAACCACTGCAGTCCTTGGGGTGCAAGTACATCCACATTGGGAAAGGAGTTCCAGGATTTTGATCCAGTGACAGTGAAGGACTAGCAATATAGTTCCAAATCAGGACGGTCTCTGGCTTGGAGGGTAACTTGCAGATGGTGGTGTTCCCATGCATTTGCTGCCCTTGCCCTTCTAGGCATCGAGGTCATAGGTTTCAAAGGTGGTGTTGTAGCAGTATTGTTGAGTTGCTGCAGTGCATCTCTTGGATGGTACACACTGCTGTTAATGTTTGTTACTGGTGAGGGGAGTGAATATTATGTTTAGTATAATGATAGCTGATTTTCTGCTTCAACACTACTGTACCACTCCCCCATATCCCTTTTCTCCCCCTGGGAGACCAAAAATCAATCTCAAATATATGCCAGATGGAGCTCCCACAATCCTCTAGGGTACAGAATTTCAAAGATTCTGTTTACAACCCCCTGAGTAAATAAAGTTCTCCTCAGCTTTGTCCTAAACAACTGGCCTTTATTCTGTGACCTCACATTTTAGACTCCCCAAGCAGGGGAAACAACCCCTCAGTGTTGACAACCTGTGAAGCCCCTGCAAAATCTTACATGTTTTAGTAACATCACCTCTCATTCTTCTGAACTCCAGAGAATGTTGGCCCAATTTATTCAGCCTCTAACAACAGGTCAACTCTGTCATTCCGGGAAATAAATTAATGAACCTTCCTTATACCACTGCCAAATCAAGTTACACTCTTCTTTATAAATAGAGACCAAATGCATACAGTACTCTGGATGTGACTTTATATCCATATAATTAGAGCAAAATTTCTATTTCTCGTGTCCAAATCCCCATATAATAAAGGCCAACATTTCAGTTGCCTTTCTATTTGTTGGATGTACTATATGTTAACTGTCTTATCGATTGAGAACATGCCAAGTCTCTCAACCATTTGAATCAGCACAAGCCTGTATAATCCTACAGTCAACTGACACACAATCTGATACAACACAAGATATTATATACAGGAGCAAATCAAGGACTGGAGTTTATTTTTAAAGAGATATAACTGAAAAGCCGAGAAGCTACATTAAACTACAGTAGTATAAAACCTTGGTTAGACTACCCAGGGTAATTGTGTACAGCTCTGCTCTCTACATTACTAAAAAAGATATAAAGGCATTAAGGAAAGTATACAAAATATTCCAGAACTGAGAGGTTATGTCCATCAGACCGTAAGAAATAGGAACAGGAGTAGACTGTTCAGCCCCTTGAGCCTGCTGTGCCATGCAATATGATCCTGGATCATCCAATGTTCCGCACTTTCACTTTCCCATGTTTTCCCCATAACATTGATTCCCCTACTGATTAATAATCTATCTCAGCCTTAAATATACACAAGGACTATGCCCCAGAGCTCTCTGTGGCAAGCAGTTCCAAAGACTCACAACCCTCCTCATCTCAGTCTTAAATTGGCAGCCCTTTATTCTGAGACTATGCCCTCTGGTCCTAGATTCTTCTATGAGGGGAAACATTCTCTCAGCTTCTACTTTACCAAGGCCCTTAAGAATCCGATGTTTCAATGAGATCAAAAAACATTGAACAGTCTAAGTTTCTTTTTCGCTGGAAAAGAGAAGACTGAGATTGTCCTGATAAAAATCCTTTAAACTATTGAAGATGTTTCTACTTGCAAGGGAGTTCAAAATGATGGACCATAAATATAAGGTAGTCACTAGATTCAATATGGAATTTAAGGGAAACTTCTTTACCCAGAGTGATTAGATTGCGGAATTCACTACCCTAGGGAGTAGTTGAGGTGCATTTAAGATATAAATAGGAGAGAAAGAAATAGGGTTAGATGAAGGGGTAGGGATGGCGGGGGTAGAAGTGAAAGCCAATGCGGAGCATAAATGCTGGCAAGGTCAAGTTAGGCCGAATGGATTATTTCTGGGGTGTGGAGTCTATGTAATTCTATATAACCAATACAATTTCAGGTGTTATGATCCCAACTGATGTTACTATTTGACAAGTCAGAACCCAGAATGAAATCTAGCTTGATAGATCATTTTAATGTGCTGGATTTTCACTGAATCATAATGACAGAAGGCTGCAAATTTGGTATTATCGATGAAGCAGAGGTTTATTACACAGAGGAAATAAAATGAAACAAACCAAGCTTATTATAGTTTGGTTGAAAGGTTTAACAGCATACGGCAAAACAAAATCACATCTACTTCCCAACATCATCACTTTACAGTGAATCAAAATCCAGAGAAATTCCTCACCGATCAAATCTGTTTAATTTAACTTCTTCTTCTCAGGTTCCATTCCAGCTGCCTTTTTGTTGAATATGCTCAAAACTGAGAGAATAGACTTTCTCAGCCCTGAATAATCTGCAGTGTTACAACCAAACACTACTGGTCTGGAAGTTCTCACAAACTACAACCCTTACATTGAAGTACTATGTTTCTTTAACTGCTCTGAACAATCTCCTTATTTTAGAGAGACTATACTTGCATCTGGCTTCAGTCAGGTCTCCTTCAAACTGCCCAAAAGCTTTTGAACTACATTTTATAGAGCTTGTTCATCTTAGAGTCTGCTAAGCTAATGGCTTAATGTTTTCTCTCTCAGGTGTAAACCCCCACAATATAAACAAATGTCCATTGACATATCAGAGGAAAATACTGGTTTAATATCATCGTTTCAGAGAGACTGACCTAGTTAATTTTTAAAATCCTTAACAAAAATTGGTCAATGTCCATATGCCACTAGTTTGAAATCCAGATTCTGAAAAAAGTGATAGTAATATATATGAATCACACTAGCAGAAGAGAAGCTACTTTACAATCCTTAGCATCTGGAAATCGTGGCTGAATTTTCCTCCAACAATTGACTTTGAGGTCAAACAACTCACTGTTGACCATTGATAGAACCTGCGACCCTCCTGGTAGCTAATCAACCTCTTCAGAGATTTTATTTCTTACTCCTGGAGCAGTAAGGACTTGAACCAAAGCCTCCTAGTCAAAAGGTTGGAACATTATCGCCATAAGAGCTTTGGAATGCCTGCATTACAACAGGTTCAATTAAATTCACCTGGTTGTATCACCTTAGGTTGAAGCCTTGTCAGCGCATCACAGAGCTGTACAGCATAGAAACAGACCTTTCAGTCCAATTTGTCCATGCTGATCAGATACCCTAAATAAATCTAGTCCCATTTTGCCAGCATTTGTCCCATATCCCTCTAAACCCTTCCTATTGATATACCAATCCAGATGCCTTTTAAATGTTGCAATTGTACTGGCCTCTACCAGATCCTCTGGCAGTTCATTCCATATATGTACCACACCCTCTGCATGAAAAAGTTGCCCTTAGGTCACTTTTGTATCTTTCCCCTCTCTATGCCCTTTAGCTTTGGACTCCCACACCCTAGGGGAAAAAAACCCTTGTCTATTCACCTTATCCATGCCCTTCATGATTTCATAAACCTCTGTAAGGTCACCCCTCAGCCTCCTACGCTTCAGGGAACATAGCCCCAGCCTATTCAGCTCAAACCCTCCAGCTTGGCAAAATCCTTGTAAATCTTTTCTGAATGCTTTCAAGTTTCACAACATCCCTCTTTGTTCAGTGACACTCCCCAGGACCTTACCTTAAGTGCATTAGTTCTGCCCTGATTTGCATGTCCAAAATGCAGCACCTCACATTTATCTAAATTAAACTCCATCTGCCACTCCTCGGCCCATTGGCCCATCTAATCAAGATCCCATTGTACTCTGAGGTAATCTTCTTCGTTGTCCACTACACCTCCAATTTTGATGTCATCTGTAAACTTACTAACCATATCACTATGTTCACATCCAAATCATTTATATAAATGACGAAAAGCAGTGGACCCACCACATGTCCTTGGGGAACATCACTGGTAGCAGGCCTCCAGTCAGAAAAGCAACCCTCCACTACCACCCTCCATCTTCTACCTTCGAGCCAGTTCTGTATCCAATGGCTAGTTCTCTCTGTATTCCATGTGATCTAACCTTGCTAACCACTCTACCATGAGGAACCTTGTTGAACATCTTACTGAAGTCCATGTAGATCATGTCCATCACTCTGCCCTCATCAATCCTCTTTGCTACTTCTTCAAAAAACTCAATCAAGTTAGTGACATATGATTTCCAACGCACAAAGCCATGTTGACTATCCCTAATCAGTCCTTGCCTTTCCAAATACATGTAAATCCTATCCCTCGTGATTCCTTCCAACAACTTGCCCACCAACCGATTTCAGGCTCATTAGTCTATAGTTCCCGGACTTTTTCTTACCATCTTTCTTAGATAGTGGCATCACTTTAGCGAACCTCCAGTTTTATGGCAGTTCACCTGTGGCTATCGATGACACAAATATCTCAGCAAGAGGCCCAGCATGGGCACTTCCCTAGCTTCCCACAGAATTCTAGGGTACACCTGATCAGGTCCCAGGGATTTATCCACCTTTATGCGTTTTAAGACATCCAGCACCTCCACCTCTGTAATATGGACATTTTTCAAGATGTCTTTATTTATTTCCCCATGTTCTCTATCTACCATATGCTTCTCCACAGTGAACACTGATGCAAACTACTCATTTAGTATCTCCCCCATATCCTATGGTTCCACACGTAGATGGTATTGCTGATCTTTAAGGGGCCCAATTCTCCCCCTAGTTCCTCTTTTGTCCTTAATGTATTTGTAGAATTGTTTTGGATTCTCTTTAACCCTATTTGCCAAAGTTATCACATGTCTCCTTCTTGCCCTCGTGATTTCCATCTTAAGTATACTCCTACTGCCTTTATACACTTCTCGGGATTCACTCAATCTCGGCTGTCTGTAATTGACATATGCTCCCTTCTTATTCTTGACGAAAACCTCATTTTCTCTAGTTATCCAGCATTCCCTACACCTACCAGCCTTGCTCTTCACCCTAACAGGAATATACTAAGGTCTTAGAGTACATTTATAGCTCAGGTTCTGGATGTTGGGGTTGGTTGGCTCACCGAGCTGGTTCGTTGTTCCACAGGCGTTTCATTACCCTGCTGGGTAACGTCCTCAGTGCAGCCTCCGATGAAGCGCTGTTATGTTTTTCCACATATATTTAAACTCTGGTGTCCATTGAGCTGGATTACCTCACTTCCGATTTTCCGTCGCAATGGAGTGTATATAGTGTCAAACTCTATGTATTTATTGATGGCTTTCTTAGTGGAGTACCAGGCTTTTAGGAATTCTCGTGCTTGTCTCTGCTTTGCCTGTCCCAGGATCCTGGTGTTCTCCCAATCGAATTGGTGGATCTTCTTATCCATGTGGTTGGAGATGAGTGAGTATTGGTCATGCCTTTTTGTTGCCAATTGATGTTCATGTACCCTTGTGGTTAATTTCCTTCCTGTTTGTCCAATGTAGTGTTTGTCACAGTCTTTGCAGGGAATCTTGTATATGATATTGGTCCTGTCCATAGTGGGTAGTGGTCTTTGGTTGGGGTGAGCAGCTGGAATAGGGTTGATGTGGGTTTGTGTGCTACTCTGATGCACAGTGGTGATAGGAGTCTTGTGGTCAGTTCAGATGTGTTCCTGATGTAAGGTAGCGTGATGAGTGCGTCGGGGCGTGTAGTATCTTCCTGGTGTCTTGCGTGTGATAGGCATCTTCTGACCCAGTTTTTCGGGTTAAAGTTGTCTTTGAATACTTGGAAGAGGTACTGTTCTTCTTGGCGTAGCTCTGTGCTGCCCTAGTGTGTTGTTGCCCATTTAAATAATGTTCTCACGCGACTTTGTTTGTGTGTGTTAGGGTGGTTGTTGTTGAAATTCAGTATTTGGTCAGTGTGTTTATCTTTCCTGTGTACATTTGTTAGGAATTCCTCATTTGTCCTGCGTTCCACCATGATGTCCAGGAATGGGAGTTGTTTGTTCTTCTCCGGTGGTGAGGGTGAACACCGTCATGGTGGAACGCAGGACAAATGGGGAATTCCTAACAGAGGTACACAGGAAAGATAACCACACTGACCAAGTACTGAATTTCAACAACAACCACCCTAACACACACAAACGAATTCACGTGAGAACGTTATTTAAATGGGCAACAACACACTAGGGCAGCACAGAGCTACGCCAAGAAGAACAGTACCTCTTCCAAGTATTCAAAGACAACTTTAACCCGAAAAACTGGGTCAGAAGATGCCTATCACACGCAAGACACCAGGAAGATACTACACGCCCCCGACGCACTCATCACGCAATCTTACATCAGGAACACATCTGAACTGGCCACAAGACTCCTACGACCAATGGGCATCAGAGTAGCACACAAACCCACATCAACTCTACACCAACAGCTCACCCAAACTAAAGACCCACTACCCACTATGGACAGGACCAATGCAATGTGCAAGATTCCCTGCAAAGACTGTGACAAACACTACATTCGACAAACAGGAAGGAAATTAACCACAAGGGTACATGAACATCAATTGGCAACAAAAAGACATGACCAATACTCACTCATCTCCATCCACATGGATAAGGAGAACCACCAATTCGATTGGGAGAACACCAGGATCCTGGGACAGGCAAAGCAGAGACAAGCACGGGAATTCCTAAAAGCCTGGTACTCCACTAAGAAAGCCATCAATAAACACATAGAGTCAGACCCTATATACACTCCATTGCGAAGGAAAACCGGAAGTGAGGTAATCCAGCTCAATGGACACCAGAGTTTAAATAACAGGCGGGAAAACACAACAGCGCCTCATCAGAGGCTGCATTGATGATGTTACCCAGCAGGATAATGAAACGTCTTCGCAACAACGAACAAGCTCGGCGAGCCAACCAACCACAGGTACATACTGTCTCCAGACTCTTATTATCTCATTTTTGAAGGCTTCCCATTTTCCAGCTGTCCCTTCACCTGCAAACATCCAATAAACACTTCTTTCATGATATTGCTACACCGCAGGATTTTTTTTATTGTTCATTCTTGGTACTTGGACATCATTTGTAAGGCTAATATTTATTGTCCATCCCTGAAAAGGTGATGGTTGGACTTCTCTTTGATACTACTGAGCAGCTCACTTGGCCACAACAGAGGGTTATGTCACTTGCATGGATGTGGGATTGGAGTTACATATCAGCACTTACATGGTAAGGATGGCAGATTTCCTTCCTTAAAGGACACTAATGAGCCATATGGATATTTCTGACCTTGTTTAGAATGTCACTAATGCCAATTTTTTGTTTCCAAATTACCATGGTGGGGTTTGAACTTGCATCAAGTTGTATTATAAGTTCAGTAACATAAATACCATGCTATTGTACTTCATGCAGGTAAACATAATTGCTTGGTCTTTCTTGCTTTCTTGGAAAAATACATATCCCAGCCTTGGTGGTTCTAGTGGTGATGGGGGTATCAGTTTTTGATGTTTTTAGGAGCTACCATCAGTTCCATTGGTTACACTATCTGGTGCACTGAATAGACATTATAATTGCTCAATAAAATCTGTATAGGACCTGTAATGTCATTATCACATTGGGCAGATAGTCAGATAATGCATTTCCATATTCCCAAACAGCAACTAATGGGAAAACATTACAAAAACAGCAGAGGTCAACACCAAGAATTTAGTTTACTGCTTGCCATTCAAACCAAATAGTGTTCCAGCAGTGAGCTTTAAAAGTCCTTAACACCACCAAACATTCAGGACTGTGTCACAAGGGAAGAATGTGATGACTCCACAGTGAATTATTGGGCCCACCCTTTCCTGACATTAGGATATGACAGCATGCATTAACTAACAATATTGATGCACCTGATAATGATTTATTGTGCCTCACTTTTCAACATTGCACTCAAATAAACATCTAGCAGATATCTTGTGGGGATAGCAGCCATTGCCAATGGCAGAGAAGAGTTGCACAGCTCAGGTGAGGTGGGAAAATGCGTCTGAAATACATCCAACTATTACCCTTTCATCTTACTCTTCATCTTCTTTTGTAGTCAATGAGCAGGTTTAAATATAATGCAATAATGCACCCCTAATGATTAGTATGAAGGTGCTTTGTGTAGGATGGTCCTGATCGACACAGACCAGAATATCAGATGTTTGATAACTTTGACTTAGGTGGTCCATGTTTGAGCAGCAATGAAAGAGCATACAACTCAGCCTAGTGGCTCCAGACTAGGCATAATCGAGAGAGTTCCAGTCACTTTACTGAAAGCGAAACCACGTGGCTTATCAGAGAAAGAAGATTGGGCTGGCTATAATGCACGTAATAATCAAGTAGCCAATCACAATTTGCTGCCCAAGTTAACAAATGAAGAACAGCTTGTTTTATATTGGATGAGTAGTGCCTTTAGTCCCTCTAGGTTGTTCTGCTCTTGAAACCTTGGTAACAGTGTCCACGAATTAGCCCGACTTGAGCTGCCCTGTGTTAGAGATGGATAATGGGAAACAATTTAGAGAAAAAGACAGCTACACTCTGAACACAGCAAAGCAGAGTCAAGGTGACAAAATGGACAATTTAAAAATTAAAGCATAGAGACAGTAACAGAAGAAGACAGTAGAAGACTTCTGAGGCTAAGATGGAACATAGAATCCATTGCTTAAACCATAGTTATGATGGAAAGAGTTTACTGACCTGTGGGTATAAGACTTAATTTAGGGAAATCATGGAAATGGCTTACAATATATATTAGACCGTGAAAATCTGGAAATCATCCATTTTACCTTGAGAAGATGAGAAATCTCAAATTAGGCTACATAAGTTGGGAAATCCTTTTTTGGCTGCAAAAATGCATAATTAAGTAGTACAGTTATATGAAAAAGACTTTTGAAGGAAAATCATACAGGCTTTTTTAGATGTAGTAATGGGCGATGACATAGGATTAATAAGCGACCTCATAGTAAAGGATCTTCAAGGGGATAGTAATCAAAAAATATAAAATTACAAATTATGTACTATACTAATGACCTGGAGGAGGGATAGATTGTAGTCTATACAAATTTGCTGACAATACAATAGGTGTGAATGCATGTTGAGAAGAGGACACAAGGAATCTGAAAGAGGTATAGATGGGTTGAGTGAGTGGGCAAAAAAAATGGCAGATGGAATGTAGTGTAGGAAAGTGTGAGGTCATGCTCTGTGGTAGGGAGAATCGAAAGGCAGGGCTACTTTTGGAGAGTAATGCAGCACAGAGGGATCTGAGTGGTTCTTGTGCATGAAACACAAAAAGTTAGCGTGCAAGTGCAGCAAGCAATTAAGAATTCAAACTGAATTTTGGCCTTTATTGCTGGAGGGTTGGAGTTTAAAAATAGGGAAGTCCTGTAACAACTGTAAGGGCAGTAACAACTGTACAAGCAGATGGTAAGGCTGTATCTGGAGTTTTGGTCCCCGTATTTAAGAAAGGACAGAGTGGAACTGGAAAATTTCAGAAGTCATTCACTAGGCTGATACCTAGGATGATAGTGTTGACTTATCAAGAGCTATTTAGCAGTTTATTAAGGTTTTATTTACTAAAGTGTAGAAAAATGAGGAGTAATCTTATTGAAACATACAAAATTTTGAGGGGGCTTAACAATTTAGATGCTGAGCTCATGTTTCCACTGGAAGGAGAATCTCACATTAGGCGGCACAGCTTCAGAATAAGGGGACACTCATTTAAAACTAAGATGTGAAGGAACTTCTTCTCCCAGAAGGTTGTGAATGTCTGGAATTCTCTATCCCAGAGATTTGTGAGAAAGAATCTATTGACATGATATATGTTGGCATCATAGAATGGTGCCATGCTGTCAACAGGAAGGAAATTTGCAACTATACAGGAGTGGTGGAAATGTTTCCCATTCCTATGATCACTGAAGAACCTTCAGATGACAGAAATCAGCAAAATTTGTGAGCAGGAGCATATACTGACAGTACAATCCCATTGAGTTAATTAAGACATTTTTAACTGAAGTTGTTGTGACACCAAAACTATCTGCAGAACATACAGTTACTGCAGATTTGAATTCGATGTCAGATGTTGAGATGACATATCAAGGGGCACATTTCAATTTATTGTCTTCCAAAGCAGAATTATCAGTACCAGTGACCAAAATAATGCTAAGTCATCAACAGTTCTCCAGTACCATGACTGAGGAGGGGGAAATGTCTGGCATACTAGGTCAGTGACCATAGAGGGTGAATGAGGAAGCTCAAACTAATCAACAGATTGAAATATGCAGTTTACATACTTCAACATCATCAGATTGAGAATAAAGATTTGCTTGTACAAAATTACAGTGGGCTGCATACAACTCCATGAAAGGAAGACTAATGTTCACTGATTCAGGACATGGTCAGAAAGGAAAGAAATGACCTATCTCAGAAGTACAAGATACTGTAAAGACAAAGTACATGTTTCTCCCAAGCACCTATATTCTTTCATGAGGTTAAAGGTTTTCCCAGTTGTTATTATCGGGCAACTACCTGATCCAGCAGGAAAGAGTTCCTCTGTGAAAGAAATTCAGGAGATCAAGTATCCTCAAGGGAAGATAACGCTCCATGCAGCTGGATTGGTAGGAACAATGTCGTCTTCAAAGGACATGCAAGAGACGGACGGACACGCCAATATCAGAATTAAGGTCAACAGTTCTCAAGCCAAAGATTTACCAACCTTCCAACACCAAAGAGAATTTCTAATGAAGAATTGTGAAACATCCAGATCACCTGAATTTGTGAAATCGGAGACTTGGGGGTGGATGGAATATGATAAATATAATTACAGGTGAATGTACAGATGTAACTTTGGGGACAATAAAACTTGGGGAGAGATGTTATATAAGGTGATGGTTCTGAAAGAGTTAATCTTGGAGATGACATTAAACTCAATGTAATCTACTGATGTCATACGTTCTTCGGTGGAGAAATTAAGAGAATAGTTCTTGATCTTGAAGGGAACAGATGTGCCATCTATATCTTAGTAACAAATATTTTCCAAATAATCTGTTCAGAGATGATATTACACACTCCTGGAGCAGATGGGATTTGAACCCAGGTCCCCTGGCTCACAGTTTAGGAACATTACCACTGTGCCAGTATCCTAAGATCAATGTTTAACTTGTCAATGTGACTTGTACCCAACAAGTTTGCTAACATACAAATCATTATTTCTTATCAAGATAAAATGGTGGTTATTTCTCTACCAAATAGGTCCTTAGACCCAGTCAAGGAACAATGAAGAGTGGCAGCATCCTTTTCCTTGCAAATCCACAATCCAAAATCAATATATCGTTCCTAAGATGTGGTCAACAGAACTGTACACAATTTGTCAGATGCAGTTTAATTAGAGCTTTGTTAGCTGTAGCGAAACTTTTCCCCACTTACATTCTTGTCAGTTAGCTGTAAATGCTAACATTTCCCTAGCCCTTTGTTTTCTTTATACTTGACTAATAGATTTTAGTCATCTGTGTATCTAGTTGCAGAAGCAATACAGCTGTGAATAGTTCAGACTGCTTGTGGAAGTGACTGACTCCATTGATGCTGAGACGGTATTTAAGAAGATTGACACTTTTAACATAATTAGTTAACATAACATAATGTCATAATTATTTTCTCCTTGCAGTAGTATCATAGGGCCTCTCTGTCCAGTCACCGATGGCCACAATTGGACTGTCTAGGTCTAATTTAGCAATGGGATGGTACGCTGTCCATTGGGATAGGCTTCTGACTGTAAAGACAAGCTCATACTCCAAACTACCAAGATCAATTCCATGGGCAATCTATGACAGCTATTCATACAAGATGATGGGTTGGTTATTTTTCACTATCCTTTTCACATTTCTGTTTTTGTTGCGAATGGAAGAAAAGACCAGCAAACACATCTTACCTAGCCAGGATTGCGGATAAATCTGTACCAGGGAAGTTTAAGTAGAGTATGTGTCTGGGTGAACCTTCCCCATTCCCCAAATGACCATCCACTGCTCCCTGCTGGAACACTGTTGCTCCAACTAATGCCTGAGCAATGATATTTTGACTTTGGAAATGCAAGTTACAATAATAATGGTTGTGTTCTAAATAAACCCTGTACAATTTACAGAGCTTTTAACTTTCAGAAAAACCTGCTGGAGAATTAATAGACATATTAAAGCAGTTCTGGCATTTACTGCACTGTTGCTACATTTGGGCTCTAGTTTCACAGATGAGTACTAGGCAGGCACTTCTATATATAGAAAAATGTTACAGGCTGCTTTTACTTTGTTGTGTGCAAGGGTAACAATTTTGATAAGATTTCATTTTGCTTTAGTAAATATACATTTTTTGTTAAATTCTTTGATAGTCTAGGAATGGAATTAGTTGATTAGGTGTCCTTAAACTCAAACGGGTTGGAGGCAACGTGTTAGTACATTGTACCACATGCCATTCATAGTTGGCTCACAGGAATTCTGTAAAAACAACCAGATAATCAAAGCTGAGTTACCTGCAAGTCTAAACGAGGCAAAAATGAGGCAGCCGTGGTTAAACAGCACCTGACCTGAGTTAAAGGGCTTTGATTGTAGCTGGCAGGACCTCATGGATGTTTTCTGGAATCAGGGCTGATTAGGGACCTCTTAATTTTCCATTTGTTGACCAGTTACTGAGGGAGAGGTATCAGCATGGATTGTGGAATATTCTTTGAATGGGATTGAGGGACACAAGCCAGTAGATGTAAGTACAAAATAAGAAAAAAACACAGTATATGTTGTCAAGGTATAAATTCTTCACCCGAATGCATTGAATTATGAAGATGTAAAGTATCACAGGACTGATGAAATTATTTGAATGTTTCAGTTAGCATAGCAACAAGCACATAAACCTTAGTTATCCTTGATCTGCGTTTCAAAAAATGCCAACTATTAGTGTTTAGAAACCTTTATGTAAAGAAGGAAGCATTTTCAAATCATGTTGCTCCGCTAGATAGTTGCAAAGAAGAAAAAGCTTAAAACTATAAAAACAGGAAATTCTCAGGTTCAACCCTTGAGCTGATTGAAGCTATAGCTGCAGCAGGGGGTGTTGCTTTTCATATCAGCACTTCCTGAGATAGAGATTGGAATCCCTTCAATTCCCCAGGTGCCAGACCTAATTTATAAAGCATTACAAAGAATTTACAGCGTATAAATAGTTCATTTAGCCCAGGGGCTCCATGCTGATTTTAATGCACCATGTGAACCACCTTCCATTGTCCTTCACCCAACCCCTCTCACATATCCTTCTATTCCTTTCTCCCTCATGTTTATCTAGCTTCACCCTAAATACACGTATCCTATACTTCCACATTCTAAACACTTTCTGGGGAAAGGAGTTTCTCTTGAATTCTCAGTTAGATTTTTACTAATTAAATTATATTTCTGGCTCCTACTTTTGTCCCATTTGCAAGGGGCAACATCTTCTCAACTTCTATCTAATCAAACTCATTCATAAGTTTAACAACCTATAATAGCCAAACCTTCTGTCTTCTCCTTTCTAGAGAAAATAGCTCCAGCTGTTTGATATGTCCTGAAAGACATGACTTTTCAGTATTGATATCATTCTACGGTAAGCATATGTCCACTTTTCCGGTGACAGTCCCCAAGAGAGGTAGCACCTCAAGACAGGTTATGTCCAATAGTTCCCAATTCATAAAGCTCATTCTCAAATATCCATTTGTTTTTACAAATTTCTCATGCTGAATCATGCCTAATGTTTTAATGAGGTACAGTATCTACTGTAAGTCACCATGGAAAAAGATATCTACTAGATGTCTCATTAATAATAAATGTATATTTGGAGAGAAATACCTAGCACATTTCTATTCTTGTTATTATTGCCGTTAACTATAACACAAATGGTGCAGGAATACTGCAGTTGCCATAGCTACAACATTAACTGAATACAGATATGATATATACAATACAGAACACAGGCACGATTTGAGATTCAGTATTAGTGATTTTGAATGGTCAAATACATGTAATTGCTGCGTTCACAGCCAACTTCTAAAATATTTTCTGTATTAATGACCAACCAAAAGAGAAATATCTGTATTATGTTCAATGCGCTGGTTCATATTTTCCAAATTAAATGGAGGCAGAATATCTATAAAATAGCATAAATGTAGCACCTAACAACATAAAGCAGTGCATGCTAGTTCAAATTCTGCTGTGGATTTCCTTTGGGCAAAGTTCAGCCAACATAGACTAGGCTACCTTCAGCAGGAATGAAAACCTGAGTTCCTGAGCAGTTTATTGTTTTGTTTATAAGTGGATTCTGAATGTGGATCAACAGTGTGATATCATATCAGTGGTAATTATGTGCATATTTGTTTTGCATTCTTACTTATAAGTGCAACTGTTACAATATGTAGGACACTAAAAGAATTTTGCCTCGTGATGCACCTTAAACTATGTTATCCTTCTTAGCTACTTTGCTACGCTCTGTTCTGCGTAACTGGAATTCAATTTAGAAAATATGATCAACCTAATATAGTAAATTGATTTTGCACCTCCTCCAATGTGCCCTAACCTTTTGGCCATCATCTCATCTATTCTGGGTAGGACATTGATGGGAAGTGGGAACAAATTGTGTGACCCAGAAGCTGACAGTCAGTGTCAGGTTATCGGGGCATCTTATCTGTGGCGGGAGCTGGGATAGATGGAAGGAATAAGCGAAACTCTTGCGATTAGGAAAATTGGATGAGTTTGTGACAGCAGAGGCCTAAACTTACATTATGGGGGTTGAACCCTGTAGTGATTGGAACCAGCTGGATTGTATTGACTATGATTGGGGCTGTTAAGCTGGGCCAATCAGGAAAGCTCTGGCTGACCTATATGAACAGGAGATTTAGCATCTTCTCAGTTCAGGGGATGTGCTCTAAGCTGGTCAGCCATAGCCAGTGTATTGTGCACAAGGAAATAAGGGATGTCTTGATGATGGGATACTGGCCTCTGTGCAATTATTTCAGTAGCAATGGGAGAAAACAGAAAGTGTCTGAAGAACATTTCCTTGCAACAGTATTCTTGGAGTTAGAGTAATCATTTCTGGCATCATGCCTTTATTTGGGAAGCTTGAATTGTTTGATCCTGCTGTTGAAGGTGGGGCCCAGTATGTCAAAAGAATGAGGTATAATTTTCTGGGTAAATGATATTGGAGGAGATGAAAAGCAATGAATCATCCTTCTGACTACTTGTGGACATGCAGCATTTTTGGTTATAAGGGGCTTAACTTTCTCAAAGGCACCAGACACTAAAACCTTCAAGAGTTGACTGAGAAGATTAAGGAATATTACAATGCCAAACCTCATCTAATTCTGATATGTTATCGGTTTTATTTGGCTGTTAGAGAACCAGGGGAATCTGTATTGAGATTTTTGACAAGGTTGAGATGACTGGCAGAGGCATGTGATTTTTGGGTTGAACCTGAATGAGATGCTGAGTGTTTGTTTGGTATGTGGGGTTAATGATCTAATGATGTAGAAGTGCCTACTAGCTGAAGCCTAACTGGACTTCAAACAGGCATTACAACTGGCTTTGCAACTAGAAAATGTGACAAGTGGAGCATGGGAGCTACAGGGCATCCCAATGGAAGTGGACTCCCTCACCTGTCTGACCATGCTTGGGGAACACTACTTGAATGTAGGCAATCGCAGAGCCTCATGCAGGGTGTATCCTGAGCAGAGGGACCCTAGAACCTCACAACAAACCTGTGCCTCAGCCAAGTGGTTAAAAAGTTCTGCAGGATCTGGGCCAGCAAGCCATTGTAGTTGCTGCGGGTATGTGGACTCGAGACAGCAAAGGAGTCCTACAAGGCCTGACTTGAGTAAGAAAACTCATAGGTTGGTACTTAGGAGAGTGTACACCCTGGAAAGTTGCCCCTACATGTGGGTTGAAACAAATAAATTGCTTAGTGATATCTAAATTGGAACCAATTAAAGTTAAATATTTGGTTAAATGGTCACCCAATGCCCATGGAGGTCAATACTGGCACAGCTATTCCTGTGGTTGCAGAATCTGCCTTTAACAAGATTTGCTTGGGACTCCAAGCCCTAGGTTTGTATAAGACCTCTGTCAGACTGAGAACACACACTGTGGAACCATTGCAGATTAAGGGTATGACTTCAGTTCCGGTCTCCAATAAGAAGCAGTTGGTGCACTTACTACTGACAGTCGTAAAAGGCTTGGGCCGAAGTCTATTAGAGCAGAATTGCTTGAGAGAGATTCACCTAGATGGGCTCAACATTTTTCCATTTGAAAATGGCTGCCTCAGTGATGTCCTAGTGAAATACCCAGGAAATTTTCAGGAAAGGATTGGGACTATCAAAGGGACCAGACCCACTTGAAATGTTGACTCGGAAGCAATTCCAAGATATTTTCAAGGCCCACCTGGTGCCATCTGCCTTCACTGGCAAAAGCAGAGGTGGAAATTGGGAGGCTGGAGAGCAAAGGAATCATCAAACCAATTTGCAGAATAGGCAGCACTGGTCCTACCAATTGTGAAGCCTGATGGCACAGTTTGCCTTTGTGGAGATTTTAAGCAAATGATAAACTGCTTCTCGCAGCTGGATAAATATCCAGTCTCTTGCATAGAGGACCTGTATGCAAAGTTGGCACAGGGGGCTGCCTTTACAAAGCTGGACAATAGCCATGCCTACCTGCAACTGCGACTGGATGAGGAGTCCCAGAAGTATGCTACAATGAATACCCATAAGTTTGTATACCAATATACAAGACTACCATTTGGGATATCATCAGCCTGTGCTCTTTTCCAGCAGACCAGGGAGAATATTTTACAAAGGCTACCCCAGGTTGCCATTTATCTGGATGACATACTAATAAAAGGGAAGACCAATTAAGAGCACATGGAGAACTTGGACACAGTGCTTAAATGTTTCTCCCAAGCGGGTGTACACCTTAGAAGGGAAACATGTATGTTCCAGGCGTCCCAAGTGACCTATTTGGGTTACAGAGTCGACAAAACTGGGTTACACCCATTGGAAGACAAAGTGAAGGTGATCAAAGGAGCCATGGCTCCCATGTCTATACCGGAGCTTAGATCTTTTCCTGGGTTAGTGAATTATTATAGAAAATTCATATGTAACCTAGCTCCATTTTGGCACCTTTACACCTGCTATTAAAAAAGCGTCAGACTTGGAAATGGTTGTGTAGCCAAGAAGTATCCCTTGGAAGTGAAAAAGCAGCTATCGTTTTCTAAAGGTGTTGGTCGACTATAATCGAAAATGAGAGGTAGTGCTGTCATGTGATGCCTCCCCATGCAGAATTGAGGTAGTGTCAGCTCACTGATGGCCCAACAGAGAGGAATAGCCCAATAACATATGCTTCATGGACTTTGCTGAATGTAAATATGCTGAGGTAGAGAAGGACGGTTTAGTGGTCATCTTTGGTGTAAGGAAGTTACACCAGTACCTTTACAGAAGGGAATTTGTCATAGTAATAGATCACAAACCCCTGCTAGGACTACTGAAGGAAGACCAGGCAATGCCACCTATAGCTTCCAGTAGAATTCAGCATTGGGCCCTCATTCTCAGCATATGCAAGTACAAGTTAGAACGCCATCCAGGAAGCCAAGTGGCTCATGTGGATGCCTTGAGCCACCTCCCACTGGCAGATACTCCACTGGTGCCCCCCCCACCTCCCAGCCTTCGGAAGAGCCTGTTTTGGTTTTAAACTTCCTGGACACCCTTCCAGTCACTACTGACTTTGTGACTGTGGACACAAAAAGATCCTGTCCTAGTAAAACTAAAACAGCTAGTGGCAATGGGGGAAACAAAAGGGCCATCGCAACCAGGATTGAAACCTTTCTGGATCCAACAAGACCAGAACACTGTAGAGAATACTATATTACTATGAGGAGCAAGGGAGATTGTCCTGAGCAAAGGTTCGCATCAGATACTGACTCAACTCCCACCGGGGGCTTCCAAGATGAAGATGCTGGCAAGAATCTATGTCTGGTGGCCAGGATTGAATGCTGACATAGCTCCATTGGTGGGGTAGTGCCCAGAGTGCAAACAAGGACAAAAACTGCCACCAGCAGCGCTCCCATATTTGTGGGAATGGTCGGGTAAACCCTGGACTCGGTAGCATGTCGACCAGGCTGGTTCTTTCATGGGCTCTATGTTCCTGGTCATTGTAGATACCCATTCAAAGGAGTTGGACATGCATACAGTTCATTCAGCAAACTCGGGGATGATGATTGAGAAGCTACAATCATCGTTCGCAACACACGGTCTCCCAGAAGTATTGGTCACGACAATGGGGCATCATTTACCAGCAGGGAATTCGAGTATTTCCTAAAGTCAAAAGGCATTCGACCCAAAAGGACAGCTCCATACCATCCATCATCCAATGGTCTACCAGAAAGAGGTCCAAACATTGAAATCAGGATTAAAGAAGCAGCCTACAGTGTCACTTAATACCAAATTGTCCTGGTTCCTGTTCGATTATAGGGCCACCTCTCCTGCAACAACAGGGATAGCTCCAGCAGAGTCGCTGATGAAGCAAAGACTCTGCACTCAGTTAAACCTGATACTTCCAGACCTGGGGTCGGGGGATGAAATAGCAGCAGGAACGCCAATGCCAGCCACATGCTTTCTCTAAACGAGAGAGGCAATTTAATTCAGGACGAAGTTTGGTATCGGAACTAGGGAAATGGCCCTGTATGGGTATGTGCAAGGTTGATGCAAGGTCTGGTCCCGTGACTTACAAAGTTTGGATAAGTGATACAGTCCTGAACAAACACGTGGATCACCAGAAAGCTGTTACCTCTCAAATGGGGCAGGCGCAAAATATACCAGGCCCCTCAGAACAGCTAGAAGGCCTGTCAGAAGCCATAGATTCTCCCCCTCCATCTAGTGTCGAGGAAACTTTGGAGTCCAAGATAGATGCCGCCTCTATTACCACTGGAAGAAGTGGAGGAAATTTTCCTGAGATGCTTCAGATGCAAGAGACAGGCTACAGCCTGGTACACGCCACCTGTGTCAGAGGAACCGGACCTGAGGTGAAAACGTAGCAAGAAAAGCTACAAGAGAAAGAACAGGCCTAGATCTCTGGACTTAGGGGATAGGAATGTAGTGATTGACTATGATGTTGTTAAGATGGGCCAATCAACAGGATCTAGCTGGTTCCAATCAGGAAAGCCCTGTCTGACCGATATTAACAGGAGATTTAGACTCTCCTCAGTTGAGGAGATGGGATCTGAGCTGGGTGACTACAGCCAGTGTATTGTGCACAAGTAAATAAAGGGTGACTTGGTGACAGGATATCAGCCTCTGTGCTGTTTATTTCAAACCACAACCTTCTGAATCAGATGATTTGCGCTATCTGGTATCGCCTGTTAGAATGATGTTAAAAATGATGGAAAAGTAATATGTACGAGTATGTTTTCAGTTAAATCAATTTCATAAAGCTGATTTTACATTTAGTATT
>NC_063369.1:6222399-6252972 GCF_021869965.1 Rhincodon typus
ATTATGAAGGGAATAGATAAGATAGAAGTAGAGAGGATGTTTCCACTAGCAGGTGAAGCTAGGACAAGAGGGCATAGCCTCAAGATTAGAGGGAGCAGATTTAGGACTGAACTGAGAAGGAATTTCTTCACCCAGAGGGTTGTTAATCTATGGAATTCCTTGCCCAGTGAAGTAGTTGACGCTACTTCAGTAAACGCTTTTAAAAAAGGTAGATTTTTTTTGAACAATAAAGGAATTAAGGGATACGGTGAGAACGCGGGGAAGTGGATCTGAGTCCACGAAAGGATCAGCCATAATCTTATTGAATGGCGGAGCAGGCTCGAAGGGCCAGACGGCCTACTCCTGCTCCTAGTTCTTGTGTTCTTGTGAATCTTTTCTGAACCCTTTCAAGTTTCACAATGTCCTTCCTATAGCAGATACGCATGTACTAGATTCCCAAACTAGAGGTAACTTCCTTCCAGCATCTACCCTTTCAATCCTGTGAAGGAAGGAGATGGAGGTTTGGGATAATGGGTGCAGGAAGTGATAAATGGTGTTCCCCAATGGTGTTCTATTTTTACGTCTTCAACTTTGCATCATATTCATCCATGACTTGGACCAAAGGATAGATTGTACAATATCCAAATTTGTAAATTATGCCAAATTAGGAGGAACAGTAAGTGGTCAAGCTGGGAGCAGGAAATTGCAAAGAGCCATGAACAAGTTAAGTGAGTGGGAACAACAATAGCAAGTGGAGGTTAATATGAACAAGTGTCAGGTCATCCACATTCAATCCGAGAAAGATAAACCAGAGTGTTTTCCTGAAATGATGAAAATCTAGGAACTGTATGAAAGCAACAAAGGTTTGGGAGACTCAAGTACATAAACTCTTTAAAGTTGATGCACAGACACAAGAGAAGCTGGAACTCAAAGGGCCTGAAGTTACAGCTTCATTTGTGTAGAGCATTTAGTCAGATTCCATGTATTCAGCTTTGGGAATTTCACTTCAAATGATATATTGGTTTTGATGTGAGTGCAATGCAAAGCACCAAAATCATCCTCTTTCTCTGTTTATAATTTCCGTAACAACACACAAGTTCATGTAACTGGGTTAGTACAAGGCCAACAGGATCTGCAAATAGAGGGGCAGAATTAGGAAGCAACCGATTTTGGGAGGATGCCTTCAGCATGTGGCATGTGATCGGTTGGCTCGTTGGTATACAGTTATTGCTGATAACATCTGCACTGGTTTAGTCACATATGATAGATGATGGTATATACCCAGAGATTGAACAGTGAACTGGCTACAGAGTTGCAGCCTCAATGGTGCACATATGTCTGCTACAAGGATACCTGCAAGCAAGCTATGATGTGAATGGATATTGATACTAACAACTGGGAGGCAGTCGTTGATGGCTGTGACCTTTGGAGCTTGATTATTTGGAGGGGAATCTGAAGAGGCGAGCAGAAACAGAAAGCTGAGCTGGCTGAGAAGAGAGCCCAGTGAAAACAGAGGTCAGAAAACCATGCACTTTCTCAGCCAATGTCTTTCACTGCAACAAATGTGGCACAAGTTGCCTGTCAGATGAGCCACTTCAGGTAATGCTTAACATAGAATTGACCAATTCAGTGCAGAAGGCACCCACAGATTGGCTAGCTGTGCATCTTACTTCTTAGCAAGCTCATGGCAACTAATCAATTAGAGGAAATGAGTGTTATGTTATGAAGGCCTTTGTGGTGCAGGGGTAGAGTACCTGCCTTTGAGTTAGAAAGCCTAGGTTCAAGTTCCCCCCCCATTCCAGAGGTGCGTAATAGCATCTCTGACAAGATTGACTAGAAAATATCTAAGAAGTATGTTCTTTGACATAGATAACACAGTGTGGAGCTGAAGGAACACAGCATGCCAGGCAGCATCAGAGGAGCAGGAAAGTTGACATTTCGGCCCTGAAGAAGGGTCCCGAACCAAAACATCAACTTTCCTGCTCCTCTGTTGCTGCCTGGCCTGCTGTGTTCCTCCAACTCTACACCGTGTTATCTCTGACTCCAGCATCGGCAGCTCTTCCTATCTCTGTTCTTTGATGTATCTATTTTCAGCTTTATATTAAAAAGTGATGTGAAGCAGATTGACTAGAGCTATTTTATATCAGCAGGCAATTCTAACATGAAGCACTGAATTGCTACAGCCAAATATTTGCCCTATTTGATTTTTTTCTAATTACTACTGACGGTGATTCTCACTTAGTGGGGTAATGTAATTTGAAGCTCATTCTCAGATGGATAGTTTATCAAGCCACCTTTCAAGCAACAAAACAATCAAAGAGCTAATTGGACACGGCCTTTAATTGGTGATTGTAATAACACAAACCTGATGAATGATCATTTTCCATTTAATGTAAGAACAATACAGTTTGAAACATTCAAAAATTATATCCAATATTCAAATGACCTGAAAATTACACAGAACGGTTTAAGAGATGCTCAGGAATCCTGATTTTGCACGTGCTTGTTACCTAATTCACATAGTTCATGTTTGAGGGCACCTAAAGGATGAATGATTGTGCAAACTGTATCTTATTTTACCTTATCTTTTCACCTACTCCTTTTAAACCTGCTCTACAGGTTTTTGACTCTCAATATCCCTACAGTTGTCAGGGCCCATGTAGTGCAATGGTAGTAATCCTGCTTCTGAGCCTGGTGCCCAAGGTTCAAGTCCCACCTGCCCCTGAGATGTGTAATTACATGCCTAAACAGATTGATTAAGAAACTATCTTCCTGCTGTTGGCAAGATGTAAGGTGAATGTGAGTGTGTACATTGGTGGCCAAATATGATTGGTTTTTGGCTGATATGTGTATTCCCAACCAGGCCATGAGGGGGAGCCCCATCCCTGCCTCAAGGGGTGGCAGTTGCTCACTCCTCTTCCCAATAGTCTCAACAACAACAACAACAACTTACACTTGTAGAGCGTCCTTAACCTAATAAATGTCTCAAGGTGCATGGTACCTTATGAGAGGACAGCCAACTCTTGACTGACATCACACAAGAATATTTCTGTACTTTCCTGTTGAGTACCATGCAACAATCAAAAGTGAAATTATTTTCCTTAATTATAAGTAAATTCTGTATGTTGTTCAGCTTGTTAGAATTCAAAGTTCTTTCATACTGAAGAAATACTGTATTTCAGGACCACAAGGGGCCAGCTCTGTTCAGATAGGCTGAGACCGTTTTCACTGGAGCAAGAGAGGTTGAGGATGACCTTTTAGAGGTTTATAAAATCATGAGGGGCATAGATAAGGTGAATAGCGATTGCCTTTTCCCTAAGGTGGAGAGTTCAAAATTAAGGAGCATATATTTTAAGTGAGAGGAGAAAGATTTAAAAAGCATATGAGGGGCAACATTTTTACACAGAGAGTGGTTAGTGTTTGGAATGAACTGCCAGAGGAAGTGGTGGATGCAGGTACAGTTACAACATTTAAAAGACATTTGGACAAATACATGAATAGGAAAGCTTTGGAGGATATAGGCCAAACAGAGGCAGGTGAGACTAGTTTACTTTGGGAACATGGTCAGTGCAGATTAGTTGGATCAAAGGTCTGTTTCCATGCTTTGTGACTCTTATACTCTATATATGTCCAGAGGTTGCATGAACTCCTGACTGGAGACTCCAGGGCAATTCTAAAGAATTGGCAATTCAATGACCCCATTTTCTGAACTGGAGGGAGGTCTGACACAAGCTGACAGCGATTTAGGTTGTGTAAAGAGGAAATTTTATAATCCATTGGTTTAAATGTTCCTCCCTATAATTTTTTTGCCCCCATTCTCCCCATCTCCTGTGGAAAACACTCTGTTGGTGGCTTCAATGGAAGGGCAGAGCCTCCTGATACCTTATTCATTTAGTAATTCTCCACAGCTAAGTCTGTTATCAGTCAACAAATAAACAGCACAGAGAAGGCAAGGTATTGAGATGAAGTCCAGTCTTGCCCTCATATGCTCCATTTATCAACAGAGGGTCAATAATAATCAGGACCATGACATTGGTCAATCTTCCCTTCTTTGATCCACTGTGTCACAGAATCATAGGCCATTTGGCTTGTCTTGTCTGTGCCTGCTGTCTGCAAGAACATTTCACCTGGTACCAGTCCTCTACCTTTGCCCTATGACCCTGCAAATTTTTTCAGATAGCTAAGCAATTTCCTTTGAATCTGCCACCACCCCTAATTCAGGGTGTTCCAGATACTAGCTGAGGACAAATGACATCCCTGCCATTGACTTCCAGATCTGCAACTAATCTTTGGACTGACAGGTTTGTATAACTTGAGTATTTACTGAAGTTCCCAAACAGAACCATAATGTTACCTGTAGAACTGATTTTTTTTTACATAGCAAATGAAACTAAAAGTTTTGTTCAGCTGTAATTTCAGTAATTCTCTAACATAACATTTCTCTATGAACTGTAAACTATAAGCTTAAATGGAATGACTATGATTTTGGATGTTGGCTGCAGATAAACTCATTTGTGGCATCTTGTGCTGCCAATCAGCTCACACTGCCTAACGCTGAATAGTCCATCAGCAAGAGTAACTTCCAAGAGAGAAGAGATTCTATACGGTGTTCCTGGTATCTAGCCTTAAATTTGATAGAACAGTGGAAATCTCAATGGATCTGCATAAATGCTATTAATCGCTATTTATCTGGAATCTTGCTGAATTCTTGCTAGAATCCCAACCCTAAAGTCTTTCCAGTATGTGTGTTCAACAATTTACTCAGTGAGTGAATTATTAGTATTTAATAAGCATTAGTTGGAAGCCTGTCACCGGATCAGACTGATAGTACAGCTGTGCTGCCTGATCACCTTCAATGCTTTAGACACATGTGGTCATGTGCCTCCTCTTTAGTTGGTGCCTGCCAACATATGTATGGATAGCATCAGCTAAACCAGGCATGAGCTGCTGAAATGGCAGTCCCAATAATGAAAATTTTAAAATAAAAATATTCTAAAGATTATTCTTGAAAGTTTCAAGTGATGTGGCTGTGGCTATTTGCTTGTTTCATTGTGTGATTGCTCTTGGGAAGAAAGATTGTTGAAATACTTGGAAACAGATGGTCTTTGTTTTTTGTGTCAGTGGCTGCCTCATATTTTCTTATTGTCAGAGGGCACCAGGTACTTGTTTTTGTTCCCACTAGTTCATTCTATATGTTATAGAACATGGTCAGTTTTTCTCCGTCCTTGCAGTAGTGATTCCTGTCCCATATCTTTGATCAAGGATGTAACATTTCCATGCAGATTTGTGCAGAACTGAGCAGCACATCTTTGAATTTCTTTGAGTTTATTTATACTTCTTGTCATTTAAGGATCTCTCATGCAACTTACATGTTCCAGGATTGGACGAACAAATGTTTGATAAGCTGTAACATTGACACTTTTGTTGTAATACCAAAGAATTCTCCTCAGAAGCACAAGACTCTAGTTTGCATTGAATGTTGTCTGTTAATGTGGGTGTTAATGTGGAATTTCCATTGAAGGTAATTTTTAACATTGAACCCCAATTATGATTGTGTACCTCTTGGAGAATTTGATTGAAGACCTTAATGATATCAGTTGGAGGATTCTTTTTGATGGTAATGCACATGACGTAGGATTTTTTAGCATTGATCTCCATCTTCCTTTTGTTCTGCCACATTTTGCAATTCCAGAAGACCATCATGCAGTGAATCGATATTAGTTATTCACCCAAATGCATAAACCACACAAGCATCAGCAAATAGTAGTATTCTGTTTTGTAATTTGTTGGGTGGGTTGTTTATGGATGTCAAGAAGAGTAAAGGTCTCGATACAATTTCCTGGGGCAGTCCGGGGAGGACATCTCTAGGAAAGAGTGATTTTCTATCACACCTTGTCCTCTGTTTGTAGGGAGGGACTGAAAACAAGGCTGAGTCCTGCTTGCATTTAATCTGCTTGCTGCAGGAAAATGTAGCTGGTAACGACCAGGAAACTTGGAACCTGCACATCGGGGCCCATTCATAAATAAGGGCTTTCTCCCCTACTGTGAATGATATTTCTGGAATCCATCCAGTTGTTCAGCACACGTTATAAACAAGTGCTGGGAAAAAATAGTTAAAGGGTCTAAAAGTAGCCGTGACCTTCCCTTGGGGCCATTTAGATTAACTGTAACTACAGAGATGAGCCTGAAAAAGGTGGTGTTTTCAGTTGATATTCGTCTTCGCCCTCAATGAGATCCTGCTGCCTTTAATGCACCAGAAACTGTATACGTGTTACCGCTGTTGAAAATCTGTGATGTCACTTTCCTCCTAAGACATAAAAGAATGAAATAAATACTATTGTGTGAGACTGGAGGACTGGGATTCTGGTTGTACTGGGACTACAGTCATACTGAGGCAGTGGTTATAGTGGGTAAGTGGTCATATTGATGCCACTGTGCCAATGTTGGTTTAGCTTTCTATCTGTGAAGTTTGCTTCCATCTCTCCTAGCCCAGTGCAGTTCCTTCGTGTGAATCTCTCTCTGTAGCTCTCCTTTCACCCTTATTTTTATCTTCTATATAGACAATAAATGTTTCCCAGGTTTTTAAGACACTGGACATGGCCAGTCTCCCAGTAAATTTTAAGTACTAACCAAATGTTATACTTATTAAGCATCAGGAAGAGTGATTCTAGTAACACAATCATGCCGTGGTCAAATGAATTTTGTACTGTAGTATTGGATAACCAAGGTTCAATTAAATATTTCAACAAAACAATAAAACTGTTAAACTTACTGCCCATCTTCCATCTTGGCACCCCATATGAAGCAACCTTCTTGAACAAGATCTATCAATAAACATCCTTGGCTCAAGGAATGGGACATGGGAAGTTATTATTAGTTCCTTGTGACAAATCCTATCTGTCAAATGGCAAGCCTTGAACTACGAGAGCTGGAGACTCACTATTATCATCCACATCATGGTGCTATCCACAAATGTGGTAAGACTAATCAGCCTATGAATTCCTGGCTCATCCCTTTTCCTAGTTTTGCCTAAGATAATGTAAAGGTAAAGTCAGCCAGAGGATTCTTAGGCTGCTGTCTAATTAGAGAGAGAGATGATTGCTCGTGAGTTTAATCTGAGGGTCATCACCACATGGGCTGAAGGGTGTGGGTGAGAAGACATGACTTTTGCGCTGATCTTGAGTGTAACATTTGCCGTCTTTCAGTCCTTCCACACATTTCCTGATTTTTAACATTTTCATAGCTGTACACTGTCCTTCCCAGCCACCTGAGCCTTCTACACTTTTCCACTTTCAATCCAAGTATCTTTTTAATACAGTTTTTTTTGTAATTAAGTTTGAATCTGGAGCTATGAATGGTAAGTTGAACTATTTTCAGTTGACTAAATAAAACAAGCATCGTACTTTATTTTGTATGCATATGAACTTAGAAACTCCACTGAACGGGTGGATGTTGTGAAATCCATGATCCAGATATCACCAGAAAGATATTTCTGAATCAGATGTAAGTATCCCCTTGTTGCTTCAATGGGTCTGGGTCTAAAAGTACATTCAGGATGGTTCTATGTTCCATCTTCAACCAATCTGTGCTGTTTCCTGATTTCAGCCACTCCTCTATTTGGTTAGTAGACCAAACATGAGACAGTTAACCAGTGCTTATGACTGCAATCCAGTGACCACTGCCAAAAAGTTCATGGGGGTCATTTTGATTTCACATAATATGGGTGATAACTGTTGTGATATCACTTCAAGAGAATGTGCAAATACTTACGTGTCATCACAGAACCAGGATGTAAAACAGCATGTGACTAGTTGGCTGTGTGTTGCTGTGAGTGTTAGTTGTGTGTTGAATCCCAAGGGTAGACCTGTTAGTTGAGCTCTCCAGTAAAACATAAGCATAAGAGTTGTAGTCTTCACGTAAGTAGAAGTGTACTTATAGTTTACCAATCCTGTGTGTGATTGGTGTGTTTGCACAAAGAAGCTCAAAACACAACAATAATGAGTTGATAGTCTGTTTTATGTCTCAAGGAACACAGGGTTGAATTTGACCAAAAACCTGCAAATTTTGTTGAGTTTCATGAAGAGTTTCTCCCCAGGATTTGTAGCAAGTCTTTTCATAGAATTCTTCACAGCTTATCTCATTGTGTATGCACCATACCTGCTGGTGTTGTGTACTTACCAGCATCAAAAGCATTGATTCCCAGCGCCATGGCCATATTTAATTCCCAAGTCAACTACTGTTAGCCAGAAACTGCCCTTCACAGTGCATGAAGAGGGAGGGTAATTAAAAATAAATGCTTCTGAGAGCACATAGGTAGCATGGGTAACACTTCATTGTATAAACAAGCTCACAAACATACATGTATTGCTAATTTACAATTTCATCTGTCTGATGTATTGTCATTGTAACTGCAGCTGTAAAAAAAAATCAAGTTTATCCATCCTTAGCACCACATAATCTTAGAACTCTGTGTAAGGGAGTGCTGCTCTTTCCTTAATGCCCAGGATAGCAAAACTTTGCTTTGTTAAATGTGCGAGCATCACATGCTGAAAAGCCATCAAACGGTTGAAAACATTAACTTTTCTTGAACAACAACAATAGCAAGAAAATTAAAAAATCAAAAAATATGTGTATTTATTTATTGGAATAAACAGGGAATGCTTGCCTTTGAACTGCAGCAAGTTTACACTCAATGAATATTCACTGCACCCAGCTCACATCTGTTGGAATTGGGTGTCAGTTAAGTTCCTGACTGGCTTGTTGCACCTGATGCTGCAGTGTGCTATGCTATATCGTAAGTGGATCTTTAGCTGCGATTTCTGAGGGTTGCTGCTGGTGCTGGGTTTTCTGGCCTGTGCTCCCTGTTCCATTTCTGTGTACCTTCATAGCACTGAAGCCATGGCAATGATAATCCATACTGTGGCTGGATCCATTGATCACAGTACAAATGAACCAATGTGGGCAATATCAGAGACAGTTCACATTCTTAGTAATGTGAAAATCAGCATTCGCAGCACACACAAATGATGGCTCAGCATAATCCACACTTCAGTGGGTCACGGAGGATTATGGCAGGGCAGGCTATAAAATGCTTCCATGTGATTTTTTGATATATAGGACCTTATTCCAATGTGTGCAGCATTAGCTATGCCATGCAAATACAGTAGGAGATTGTAAATGCAATAGGATTACAGAAACCTTTTCCCCTCAACATTATCCAAGAAAGGCAGCATTGCATAAAACAGTATTTTGGCAAGTACTTACAGTTTGAATTGAGGATATCAGCTTTGTGCTCTCATGCAGGCTTTGATACCTTAGATTGTCTTTGTGAATTGTGGCCTGCAGATGACACTTTTACGGTCATTTGATTACCTCTGCTTCACAGAAATGATTGTAATCAATCTGCAATGATCAATTATAATGGTCTTGATTGCTTGTAACTAGGATTAGTATCAACACATACAGGATGCTATGATTATTGATGTCTTCACCCTGTCCTGTGTAAGTGCCTGATTAATATAATTACCCCTTGAAAGCCCTCAAATTGCTCACGAGCACAGTCCGTATGCTTAGATAGAAAAAAAACTCTGCCAACCCCAAGTGTGTTCACAGCCATTTTCCATTTCCATTGTGAATTTGTGATTCAATTGAAGACGGAAGGCAATACAGGAGAGGTGATGGCGTAATGGCATTATCACTGGACAGTTGACCCAGAGACCCAAATAATGTTCTGGGGTCTTGGGTTTTGATCCTGCCACAGCAGATAGTGGAATTTGAACTCAATAAAAAAAGTTCTGAAATTGGAAGGATGATCATGAAACAGTTGTTGATTGTTGGGAAAAAAACCCTCTGCTTCACTTATGTCCTGTAGGGAAGGAAACTGCCATCCTTACCCTTTTTTTTTTCCTTTATTCATTCACAGGATGCAGGCATCACTGGCCAGGCAGTGTTTATTGCCCAGAGGGCAGTTGAGAGTCAACCACATTGCTGTAGGTCTGGAGTCACACATAGGCCAGACCAGGTAACGATGGCAGTTTCTTTCCCTACAGGGCATTAGTGAACCAGATGGGTTTAATCTGACAATTGACAATGGATTCACAGTCATCATTAGATTGTTAATTCCAGATATTTATTGAATTCAAATTCCACCATCTGCCATTACAGGATTTGAACCCAGGTCCCCAGAACATTATTTGGATTAATAGGTCCAGTGATAATACCACTAGGCCATCACCTCCCCTTCCTGTGACCCCAGACCCATAACAATGTGGTTGACTCTTAACTGCCCGCTGGGCATTTAGGGATGGGCAATAAATGCTGGCCTAGCCAGAGATGCCCTCATCCTATGAATGAATAAAGAAACAAAAGGTCACATTTGACAGAGGGAGTTGTAGGCTTAGATTTGTAATCAAGGCCCCTATCTGATCTTCCACGTTCCTTTCTTACTTGCATTCCCTGTTGACCTTATCAATACTGAGGTTCCACATTTTCCCATCCAACTCCATTTTTGTCTTCATCTCCCAACCTTATCTTTGAGTCCCAGCCATGCCAACCTTGTGCAGCACTGTTCACCCCCATCAACCCACACTCAGCAGTAATCGATGTTCTCCAATCAACTATCATGATTATGATTCCGAGCAGACTCTTGCAAAATTATCGACTAGTAAATTGTCTGTGTCTGCTTTGACTATCTTGCAACCAAGCAGCTGAAGATTGCCTGAAAATAATTTTTACTTTATTATTTTATCTTTATTATGATGCAGCCCTAACAATTGAACACTCAAAGCAAGGGGAAATTTGTTTGTTTGCAGGGCACATTGATGGCAAAATGCTTTGCCCTAAGGGCATTAAAGTAATCTGGATGAAGAGGGAAATTACAGTTGGTAGTGTTGGGGAATGGAGGGTAGTGTGGGGCCGGTAGAGAGAGGATGAAGTGGATTGAGACTGTCAGGAATGTAATGTGGACAGTCTGTAGCATAGTGAGAGACAATTGATGCAGTGTGTTCCTCCAGCACCTTGGCAAATACTTTCAGACTGGCCTCTGCAAACAGGCCTGTTTATTATCTTAATAAGGTTCGTGTGACCAGTGCTCGACTGCAGTGACCTGGTTCCCATCCAAGACTGCCATGCTCCTCTGTGAAACAGTGCAATTTCTGCCCATATAGGCAATGCCTTTGTAGCACTCTACTGCTGTCAAATTCCTGCATTTTCCTACTTTTACTCATTGTCTGAGACAGAATGAAGACAGCATTCAACCTCCCCCCCAAAAAAAAACAACAGCACAGCCTGAGCTGTCAAAACCAATTACCTTTATGAAGACCATTTGACTGTCAGACCACATTAAAATGGGTCACTGCCCATTGGTTCCCAACCCAGAATATATACTCATTTCAATTTGACATCACATCACTAAGTAACATGGTCCTGACAGGATTGCAAATAAGTAACAGAAGTTGTATGAATCTTGATAAATATGCATCCAATCAGATAAATTCCATTCAACCAGAAGGGACATTTTCTTACTAACTGTTTACCAAACCCAAGTTCATCAGGTTATTCATCTTGAGACCTAAATACCAATTACAGCAACATAAAGTGCTAGTTTTAGAATAAACACTTGTTTAAAAGAAAAATTATTTACAATGAATTCTCAGCATCCAGTGAAATCCCCCAACAGAAAATTAAACTCCCTATTTTTGGGATTTCTTGTTCTCACCACTGATACTTTACAGGGAGCATTGAGCAGTGTACCTTACAAAATGAGTCTTTATTAAACGTTGGTCACAGCCTCATTATATTTGTAACTTGCAAGGCAAAATTTGGGGGAAATACATTTTTGAATGATGAAAGAAGAATTGAAATGGTAATAGTGCCGTCATTTTAATTTTGGTGGTAGTGATTCTAAAATAGCTTTGTATGTAAATCAAACTATTGGATGATCAAATTAAATTCAGATTGTTACAAATATTATTATAAATTCAGTGAGTAATGGCAAATCAAGTATTTCATGGCTCCTTCTCCAAGCCTGAGTAAAATAGGAATCAAAGGTGACTTTGATGAGAGTGCGATATATTAAGGCCTCTGTACTGAGTGGCCAACTCTGATCAGGAATATCCTCGAGGTTTTATCACATGACCTCCTACCTCACTCTACCCTGTCCAGTCAAACAGTCTCATCTCCAATTTTTTCATAACTAATAAACTAAAATTTTTGTTTTAAAACATGTTTAAAATCCCCTAAGATTTCTCTCTCAGTTTGTACAGAGTAGTCCATGATATCAAGCTTTAATTTATGAAAACTCCAGAGACTATCTCTGTGTTTCTGGTGGAAAACTGCAAAACCTAGGCTAGATTCCACTGGGAGCACTTGTGAACAGCCCTGGTCTCCATTTTATCAAGAGGATATGGAGGAACTAGAGAAAGTACAAAAAAGATTTACCAGTATGATACCATAACTAAGAAGTGCATCTACCTGGGAAGATTGAGGATTAAAAACCGAAAGAACTGTGGATGCTGTAAATCAGGAACAAAAACAAAGTTGCCGGAAAAGCTCAGCAGGTCTGTCAGCAACTGTGAAGGAAAAAGCAGCATTAACATTTCGGGTCCGGTGACCCTTCCTCAGAACTACAAAGATTGAAGATTAACCTGATAGTCAGTGTTTAAGATTATGAAAAGATTTGATAAGGTAGATGTTTGCACTTGTAAGGAGCTGGTCACCGTAAATATAAGATAGCTATTAAGAAATGTACTCAGGATTTTAGAGGTCTCCTCTTTGGCCTGACTGTGGTGAGAATCTGGAACTCTCCACCACATGGAGTGGTGCAGATGAATGGCATAGATGCATTTAAGGGGAAGCTGAAGGAGAAAGGAATAGAAGGATATCTTGATGGGGTTAGATGAAGAAGGGTGGGAAAAGGATTGTGTGCAGCATAAATACCAGCACAGATCAGTCCGGCTATCTGTATCTGGGCTGTAAACTCTATGTAACTAAGTTAAATGGAACAAAACCTGTGTTGACTGGCATGCATTTTAACTAAATTAAAATAGCTCAGTTACACTTTAATACCTACAGTTATTACAGAAAATAATAAGGAATATAAATTCTTTAGCGTGACTGTCTTCCATTGTATTATTTTTCTCTCTCTGATATTTTCCTTAATGCAAAGCTTTACACACAGTCATTCCTGCCTGTGTGACTCTTTTTACATATTGTGGTGTCATTACATCAATTTCTTTGATACAAATTACAAATGTTGAGTAACCATGTCCCAGTGTGGATTAGCTTTTGCCCTTTTTCCATGTGTCTTTTAAATCCTTGGGATTAACCTTTATGCATTCTCTCAGTACCTGGTCCTCATGTGTGTTTTGGAATCCTTGCGCATTTTAAGTTACTGCAGTATCTGTGTCACCTACTGGTTAAATCCCTCAGGCCTTATGCCAACCTAAGCTTGAAGTGGATGTTATATTATTCTTAAAGAACCATAAAAAACAAAATGTTTTATGAATATATATTCTATGATGCCACACTTTACTGCTGCACTACATTCACTTACGGAGTAACAATGTGTCAATGGATCAGTCCACCAGCCCCATGGAGGGCTGAAAGAAATAAGCAATGAGGTTCCAGCACTTCGAGTCTGAAGTATGATTATTTCTAATTTATGAGGACGAGAAAGCATAACTGTGGGTTTATATCGTGACAATTTCATGTAGCAACAAAGCAGGGGCTCTTATTAAAATATGATTTTATTTATTTTGGGCAAGAAGTTTACATATTTTCTCACAGAACATTGTTCAGATAGATTTGAAGTAAATCCAGAACAGCATTTCTTGAATTTTATAGTGTATAATGGGGTCTAGGTCTAGGGTATCCATCATCTGGGATATGAAATTTGTCAAGATTTTCCTGGAAGGTGAGAATTTAATATGGACGTAAATATGTGTTTTAAATTTTTTTTTACAACTCTTGTCTATCTTTACCAGATTATCTCAATTTCTTGCAGATGCCCAAATTAAAATGTCAGGAAGTGATTTACTGGATGTACTCTTCACAGAAGTGTGAACTGAGTGATTGTCAGGCAGGTATGTCCTCCATATTGCATGCACATCATTACTGAAATCAATGCAGGGACTGCTGGAGTCTGTCTCACATTCTCACCACACACACACACACACACACACACACACACATACAATCTGTTATCAAAAATAAGCTTCGCAGTGAAAGAGAAAAAAAACCAGAAAGTGAATCCTTTTGGACAATTGACCTGCACAGAGAAGGAAGGTGCTAGAAAAATCAGCAGTTTAGGTTGTTGGCAGAAATCAGCCAAAGCAACACTTTATGGGAGAGACGGAATAAGGCCTCAGAATGCTAGACCCTGATGGGTATCCAGTAACTCCTGTTTGAAAATCTATAACTCTTAATAGAAATTAAGAGAGGAGAGAACAGTGGAGGAAAAATATTCATGCCCAAAAATAAATGAGCAGGCAGTTCAGTAAAGTGAGCCAAAATTTGATAGCTGTTTGTGATGATAGACAGAACAATAGGGACAAAGTTCCATACATTTGTGTTACTTATGTTTTGCTACTGATGTGCACAAACTGCTGAACTTTCTAAACTAGCTTCTGTAAAGAACCTTATGGTAGGATTTTAATAACTGCTAAAGCTGTTCCCGACGTGAAATTGATGCTGTATCTCTAGGAGTGTAACTGCAGCCCATTGTTTCTAACAGAGCTGTCAGCACTAACTCAGACATCTACTGAGGCTGACCTCTGCTGCAAAGGTCAAAGAGTGCACTTCTCCAGTCCACTCAGGCTGTCACTCTGAGTTTATTGAGTGTCGACAGAGTCATCAGGAGTCACTGTATTTTTAATCCTTGTAAAAGCCACAGAAGTGAAACAGTTCTGCTCTGTCCTGATAAGTGGTTTATTTTTCAGCCTGGCGGGGTCTCTATAATATATACATTTTAAAAATAAGCAGTTTCTAAAAGTGTCATCCAAGTTCCAGTAGATAATTACAGACATGATGCAAATGCAGTACTCGATCCCATTTAATCAGGACTTGGTTACAGATGGTATTTTTGGAAGCACCCAGTGGATTCCAACATATTGAAATGAGATACATGGGCTGAATAAGGGGAGGCAATGGTCTAGTGGTATTATTGCTGGACTGTTAACCCAGAGACCCAGGTAATGTTCTAAGGACTTGGGTTTGAATCCTGCCATGGCAGATGGTGGAATTTCAATTCATCAAAATCTGAAATCGGGAGGCTAATAATGATCATGAAACAATTATCAGGAAAATCTTGTATGATTATTATTGTCCTGTAGGGAAGGAAACTGCCATCCTTACCTGGTCTGGCCTACATGTGACTCTAGACCCACAGCAATGTAATTGACTCTTAACTACCCTCTGGGCAATTAGGGATGAGTGATAAATGCTGACCTAGCCAGCAATGCCCACATCCTGTGAATGAATTGAAACAAAATTATGCTGAATTGCACAGTGGTGTTTTAAAGATGGCGCAGATGCCAAGGATGTCAGTCTTTATGCAGATATTGGGTGAAAGGTGATTTGGACCAGAAACAATGTGTGGTAGGATGGGATTAGAAGAGAAGACCGCCATGGAGGGCAGGGTAGGTAAGTGAATTTCATAATTTAGAGTGAGAGACCTTGCTAGGCCTTGCCATTGAGAAACCCTCTATAAAACTCAACAAAACTGACGCTTAGCCAAAAAAGTAAGATTTCCAGCTTTTGCAGGAGTTTACTTCTCATTTTTGCACTGAGACTTGTTCTTTCACAGCTTGGGAGATTGATTGCATTTTTACGCTGCTAAAGCTAGCCGTCTTATCCTGACAATACTGTGTCTATAATGTGTCCATAAAACAATGAAAGTAACTGCAAACTAACTGTATGTTATATCTTGTTTCTCTGTTATTATCACTTCCTTAAATAAGTCTAACAAGGTAAATGAGGTGAAATTACAACACCAAAATATGTAACATGTTGTAAGACTAGTTTTAAGGGAGGTCACCCATGTAATAGACATTGGATTTGGCCCAGATTTTCAACTACATCATCTCAAAGGGGCGACGTGGTGGCACAGTGGTTCACAGTGCCAGGGACCCGGGTTCCATTCCACCCTCAGGGAACTGTCTGTGTGGAGTTTGCACGTTCTCCCTGTGTCTGCGTGGGTTTTCTCCAGGTACTCCAGTTTCCTCCCACAGTCCAAAGACGTGCAGGCTAGGTGGATTGGCCGTGCTAAATTGCCCATGGTGCTCAGGGATGTGTGGGTTATAGGGGGGATGTGTTTGGGTGGGTGCTGTGAGGGTCAGTGTGGACTTGTTGGGCCGAAGGGCCTGTTTCCACACTGTAGGGATTCTTTAAAAAAAAATGTCTTGGTTAGGTAAATCGAGCAAACACATTATTTGTTGATTGAATCATGAAAGCACATAGCGCACCAGTACTGTTCAAAATCATTCCTGTCATAACTCAGAAGCAAAATCTTGTTTTAAGAGGACAGACTATTGATGCTCTTATTGAAATCCTTGTTAATATCATTGGCTCATGTAGCGGAACTTGCTGCAAACAAAACTAAAGTCACTGGAAAGAACTAATGGTTGATTGGGAAGACCTGTTTTCAGCACATTTTGGTAAGTTTTCTTTGGGCACTTGCCAGCTACATGGGATCCTGCAGCTTCCCGAGGCCTTCAGCAATGAGATTAGTAAGATAAAGCCAGTTTATAAACCTGATTTTCTTGCAATTTTCTCCTGTTCACTCTTGATGGGACACAGCTCAACAAGTGCCCAGAGGCTTTCAGTACTTTGCCCCAAGTGACTATTGATTAAGACAGGGACAATTTCAACAGCATCTGTTTAAGTCCTCACCCAACATTCGGATATGCATAAATAAAAGGAAAATACTATGGATGCTATAAATATGAAACAAAAAGAGGTAGTACTGGAAAAAACTCAGCAGATCTGGTAGCATCTGTCAAAAAAGTACAGAGGGTGGAATCTCATAGGCGCCTGATGACGTGGGCTATGATGAGATTTGGAGCCAACCTTGACATTGGGAACAACTCACTACATCTTTTATGCATTTGCTGAACAGCAAAGCGAGTCTCTCATGAGGTAATGGTGAATTGCCAATTAATGTAGATAATAGATTGCTAAACACCTTACTAATGCAATAACTCGCCTCATGAATATGCAGCTTCCAATCTTATCAAACATGCCGCACAACTTAGACATCAACTGTTCTAAACATCAGAATGATTTCAGCTCGCTCCTGGCTGCAACCTGCCTACATGTTGTTCAGCAGCAAATAGCATATCAAGGCAAGCTGCGTGGCCACCAGCTGCACGCACTGCTTATTCACCGATTTTACATCTGACATTTGCCAAACCCTCGGTATCTACTTTACACCTTTCTGATCCACCTGCAACCACTAAAGAAGCACAGGTTTGCATTCTAGGGTGCACTGCAACTTGCATTGAAAGGCTGCTGCAAGGACACATTACAAGCATGGACAAGAACCCAGCTCATGCGTTGGACCAGGCTGCTCATTTCCTTTTTTAGTGCTCACTCACCTGGATGTTTACAACATGGCTGCTTTGCCAAGTAGCTTCAATGGGGTGTACATCTTACTGTATGTCAGTGTGCTACGTCAGTCTCTCATGCAGCATGTGCCAGGAGCTTACGCAGCAAACACACTGCATCTGCAACAAGTATGCAGCCATGCCCAATAGTTTTAAGGTAATAATCAGTGTATTTAATGATGTAAGTTTGGTAAGATATGGTGTCAAGTCTCGCGAGGCCTCACAGTGGAAATCCATCCAAAAAACTCAATCCAACTCACACGTAACCAAAAAAAAATACTCCTGGATTAGTATTCTTAATCCAATATGACTGTTCTTCAGAACTGAAGCAGGATTAGATGGATTAGATGCTGTCATAAGAGTTTTAGGAGGAAGACCAAAAGGGAAAGAATGGAATAAGGCACAAGTTGGAAGAGATAAAATGACAAAGATATCATGGAACAGATGACAGGTGAAGTGGTAATTGTTGTAACATAGCAGTATTGTCACTAGGCGAGTAATCCAGGGACCCAAGTAATATTTGACGTCAGTTGGCTCAGTTGGCTGCATGGCTGGTTTGCCATTGCAGACGGATGCCAGCAGCATGGCTGAGGTTACCGTGAAGATCCTGCCTTCTAAACCTCACCTCTTGCTGTAGGCATGGTGACTGTCAGGTTAAACTCACCACCAGTCTTCTCACTCTAATGAGGGAGTGGTCTTATGGTCCTCTGGGACTACAATGACTTTAACCAATGTGCTGATACTATGGCTTTAAGAGGTTATTTTGACCTGCATGTTTTTTTTAAAAGAGTGGTTTTAAGACAGAGGTAATGAAGGTGCCTCTTTGGGCAGCCTATAAAGTAAACAGCTTGTGAGGCCTTGGGGTTTGTTTTTAAAGTTGGAGCAGTAGAAGTAGCCTGAATGGGTGTGGTCAAGCTCTTACAGAACCAGGATTTTTAATTTCTTAGTTTTTCAGCACTGTTGCTGGGTCTGATGCTGTAGTACATCTCTCCCTGCTACACTCTCTTAGAGTTCTTTTGATGTTTCTTCTCCTGGGCTGCTGGAGTTGCATGTGAGACAATCTGTTTTCTGAATTTCCCTTTTGCCAAGTATGTGCTTATGGAGTGTTACTATTTTGGAACAGTTACTATTTAGTAGCTAACTAATCTATTATTCTGTTAAATTTTCTGTTATTTCTGTTAAATTGGCTAAGCCAATTTGTTTCTTTATTCTTTTTTTGTTGTATTTTGTCTAGAATGTAAAATAAAGTGTGTTTTGCTTCAAATCTGGTAGTTTGACCAATTGAATTGCATCTGGAATATAGCATCTTGCACTTAGCTTTAAGATAAGAAAAAGCTAGGGTCTAGACTATCTTCTTAATATATTTTGAGGGGACCTGGTCTGGTCCATAACACCAGTATAGAGACAAATCCAGAGAGTGTAAATGCCAGAATGAAAAACAAGTTTCAAACAGGGTGCAAAACAGTGTCCAGCAGACTGTAAAGTTCTAATTTGAAAATGGGGTACTGTTCCTTGAGCTTGTGTTGAGTGTCACTAGAATTGTACAGGCTGATAACAGAAATGTTAGTCAGTGAGCAAGATGATGAATTAAAATGATTGGAAGCTCAGAATCATGCTTGAGGACTAGGTGCCGGTGTTCTGCAAATTGGTCACCCAATTTGCATTTTATCCCTCTAAAATAATGGATTCCACATGGTGAGCAGTGAATGATAAATTGAAAGAAGAACGAGTAAATTGTTGCTTCTCCTGGAAGGAGTGCTTGGGGCCTTGTACAGTGGGATATGCACTAGCTGACAGTCAATAGCAAGATCACTGCCTCAATTCTTCACTAGTTGAGGGGAGCAACCCAGTTACTTCTTGAACTCTAACAACTAATGGAGAATGGAACTGAAATCAAACCTGGGACTTCTAGTCAACATGGTTTAGTAGATAACAAGGTGTGGAGCTGGAGGAACACAGCAGGCCAGGCAGCATCAGAAGAGCAGGAAAGCTGATGTTTTGGGTCTGGATTCTTCTTCAGCCCCGATGCTGCCTGGCCTGCTGTGTTCCTCCAGCTCCACACCTTGTTATCTCAGACTCCAGCATCGACAGTTCCTACTCCCTCATGGTTTAGTAGATCATTGCTCTGTCCATAATACAAGCTCAGTTTTCAAATATCCTGTCCCTTATTAATCCATCTCATTGCTGTAGAGCAGCTCTCCAAACCAGTAGGCTCAAGTAAAGCTCATGGTTGAATATTCCTGTTCACTTGCCAATTCCATTCTTCCATGCAACATTTCTGCTCTGCCCAGCTGTGCTTCAGGCTCTCTACAGTCAAACAGAAAGAAAGTTGTAACTAAAGACTATGTGATGATTTTTTTAAGAATGCCTTTAATTTTGATTTCACATTTCACTTGTTGGTGCACAGGGATAAACATAATCAAATTGACAGAGACTGCTGAGGGAGGGTCAGGTTATCACAACATTGAAAGCCAGATTGTTCTTAAACTGAATTAAATTTGCAGTCTTATTGGGACATTTGTTTGATTTCTTTGGTGATATTAATATAGTGTGAGCCTGATTTCTGTAGTAGTCCAACAGGATATGAGTTTTAGATAGCTTTGCATTTAGGTGACCCAGATCTGATTCAGGAATAAATCCTGATTACATCTCAAACTCCAGCACATTCTGTGATATTGAATTATGTTTACAAACTACTCAAGCGTTACTTTTGTCATGGTTTGCAGTAGTACCTGTGCTCTTTGATTGAGTTACAGATTGACACCACTTCCTAGTTATTCATTTTGCTATGTGCGATTGAAATGGCTTGGCTACTAATAATTTCTATTGCTTTTGTTGACAGAATGCTTTGAATTGTAAAATTGGGCATTAACTACACTTGGATTAAGCATTCTAGATGGGAAGTATAACAATGTGCTTTCTAGTAGTAATGCACCTGCTTATAATTCGACTGAGGGGAAGAAATTTATCTGTGTAACTCTGCCATGCAGACTTGTGTTGATCCTCCATGGGAAGGCAGCACATGAGCCTCTATCTTCATGGCCTGCGCACCATTTTTCCATTAAATAATTGTAAAAACAATGACATAACAGATAGGACAGGCCTACCTGCTCCATCTCTGGGATCATTCCCTGCATCAATTCATGCTGGAACGCCAGTGCTATCCAGTCTCTCCCCTTAACTGCCATTAGGCAACTCGGAGGCACTTGAAAGGTTGACTGAATTGGTGCAGAAAGAGAACTGGATATCATTAGTTAAAACCGGACTCCCTGCTGCAGATGATGTTATCTCATACGTAGATAAGAAAATCGGTGATAAAATCTGTTTTCTCCAAGAGAATATGAACAGGAAGGGTTTAGAGGGATATGGGCCAAGTGCTGGCAAATGGGACTGGATTTATATCGGCTATCTGGCCGGAATGGACGGGTTGGGCCAAAGGATCTGTTTCTGCACTGTATATTTCTATGACTCTATAAAAAAAAAGCTCTCTTTCATTTTAACGCTTGAATGATCCAGCTGTTTTTGGCTGAGGAGAGAGAAACAAAATCATTCCCGGTCCAGTCAAGCCAAGCTGAGATTTTGATGACTAAGTCAGATGTGAATATTTGTGCTTGTGTTGTGTTGTCTTGATGAAATAAAGATGGGCACTATATTGCGGGAGCAGTATGCGCAGCAAAAGGACAAGTTCTTGAAGATAAATCTGACATCAGAATTGTTAGAACATATGGAGGCAAGGGAGTTCGGAATTTGGAGTGAACAACATAGAACATAGAACATAGAACATTACAGCGCAGTACAGGCCCTTCGGCCCTCGATGTTGCGCCGACCTGTGAAACCAATCTGAAGCCCATCTAACGTGAACTATTCCATTTTCATCCATATGTTTATCCAGTGACCATTTAAATGCCCTTAAAGTTGGCGAGTCTACTATTTTTGCAGGCAGGGCATTCCACGCCCTTACTACTCTCTGAGTAAAGAACCTACCTCTGACATCTGTCCTATATCTATCACCCCTCAATTTAAAGCTATGTCCCCTCATGCTAGCCATCACCATCCGATGAAAAAGGCTCTCACTGTCCACCCTATCTAATCCTCTGATCATCTTGTATGTCTCTATCAAGTCACCTCTTAACCTTCTTCTCTCTAATGAAGAAATCCAGAGGAAGTCTGTTTCCCTTGGTGAAAGTTGTGGAATTGCAGGAAGATTATGGACCTGAATGGTAAAAGGGATGAAGAAATAGTCAGAGAATGCTTGGATGTAGAGGTAAAGTTGCCATAGTGCCAGAGAATCATAACGTTCCTCTCTCATTAGAGAGGGATGCCTAGTGGTGGTTTAACATAAAGGTTACCATGCCTCAGGCAGGACAAGAAGGCAAGATCTTTATAATGATCTCAACCATTGAACCCACGCTGTTTGTGTCACCTGCGCCACAAACCAGCCATCCAGCCAACTAAGCTAACTGACCCATACATGGATGTAGAAACAGTGCAATGAATGATGAGGATAGTTTTGGGGATTTTACATGAAGGCTTAGAATTAAATGTAAACTGTTATACTCTGTTTGGGTACCCAAAAAAACATTTACGAAACTAAAGTGAAATCTTTTCTATCACATATCTCCTAACACCATATTTGTATCATTTCATTACAACATTGTTTCAGAGTCTTTAGAGTACTTTGATTTCTGTCTTTTACTATTTGAATGCCACTTTCCTAAATTTCACCTGCCCCTCTACCAGGGTGAACCCCCTTCCTTTTCGTCCTTCTTAAGATCATAGGAACACACAATAAGCAAACCTAATCCCTTTGATTCTGGTTTGTCCTTTAGTGAGGCAGAACCTTTGATGTGACTTCCCCTTTGCTCATATACCTAAAACAAGAGTAAATATATTAACTCAATGTGCCCAAAGAGTTTTTTTTTGGCATATGAATGCCACACACATTTAAATATCTATAGTGACAGTCTGATGGTTTGTCAGCATATTCATTTAGCACATAAATTCTCCAAATTAATTTGTGATTGCAGGTTTCTTGCCTCTCTAATCTGGTAGACATTAACAAAGTATGTTCTTAGTCACGTGTGGGTGTATTACTTGTGACTGATAGTGGAGTGTATGGAGTATCAGATGCCCTATTTGCAATGCCACATGTGATAACACAGGATATGAGCTTCTCAAGACTTAGTAACATACGATACTGAATCCTACAGAGCAAAAAAGATTCAAAGTTTGATTTCTCATCTGTGCCTAGGCAGCAGTGAAGCTGTTAGAATTGACTTCATTGCTTCTGAGCCAGAGACACAAAAGCAACCTTCCTTCCTGGAAGATCAGGGCAAGAACAGCCTTTGTGCAATTTGTAACAGCCTGCAGTGAAATTGTCTGACACTCATTGTTTAGGCTTACACCTTAAGAATACCTACTTAGGCCTGGAATACTGTCAACATGACTTAGACTCCCTACAGTATGGGAACAGGCCCTTTGGCCCAACAAGTCCACACCAACTTTCACAGCATCCCACCCACCCCTATAACCCACTTAATCTACACATTCCTGAACACTATGGGCAATTTAGCATGACCAATCCACCTAGCCGTCACATCTTTGGACTGTGGGAGAAAACCAGAGCACCCAGAGGAAACGCACACAGACACAGGGACAATATGCAAACTCCACACAGACAGTTGCCCGAGCGTGGGATCAAACCCAGGCCCCTGGCACTGTGAGGCAGCAGTGCTAACCACTGTGCCACCCACATCCTTGGAAGACAGCCATGACATGAACTAGTCACTTCAGGCAAAGAAAAGATGGGTAATAGAAAGTGATGAATGATGAACAATGGATTCCCCCACCCCCCAAAAAATGTTGGCCTTAACAAATATAAGCTATATTCCAGAATCAGAATGAATGTAAGTTCAACATAAATTTAATTCGGTCTTCCCATGAAGTGAGAGGTTGGTTGTGGTAGTACAGAAAATGATTGATGTTAGTGGCCTGTGCAACAAAGTGTCATCTAATAAATAATTGCCATGACAGAAATAACGAGGTTCCACTATACTCCAAACAGAGCAGTACTGCCAGAGGCTTCAAAGCAAGTCACTCGCCTGCCTCTGCAGAAAGTGCTTGGTGTGTTACATGCTTCGTGGGGAAGAGCAGAAGAAAAAAAACTAATAATATTTTTAATAATTAAATCAGATAATAAAAACTCCCAACTAGCTGTGACATATTCTTTTCACAATCCAAGATTCTGATCTAATTGTATGTATTTTTGTGATCTCATATATTGTGATTCGAGAAAATGTCGACTCTTTCCCAAGAATACATGCATAGTATCTAAAAGGAACAGTGCTTTGTACCATACAATCACTGTGCATCAACTTCTAATCATTCCCAGCAGTTTCATGTCTCTTTCACAACACTCCTGAGTGTTGATATCTGTCTTATCTTGTAAGCTCTCCAATACTGCTTGTTAGATAGGATGAGATGCAGAATATTCAGAGGGTCCAAGATGATATAGTTTTCCCCCAGGGTCAAGTGCTCCTAAAGTGGCCTGATAAAGGTAGAGGTGCCAGCATAGCGCTACGATAAATTAAACCTCTTCCCAATCTGTACCTCACTCCCTGGAAGCAGTAGGATATCTTTTCATTTGAACATTGACAACAATCACATTGAAAGAAAAAGTTACAGAGGGAGCGTTAATCAGTTCTAAATGTAAAGGCACTTGTTTGCTGCGTCCTCTATTTAATACTGTATTTGTGACTTATTTTAAAAACTCTCTTCGTACACAAGTGAGATTATCCAGTTAGCAACTAAAACCATACAATGTAGACAGGCCCCAGGTTCATTTTGAATGGACCGAATGAAACAATCCTAGCCAAGCTGTGGTAGTGGCACTATCATGACTTTAGCATTGCTATAGAGAGGATCATAACTCCTGACCAAAACTACTTATGAAATGGACATGGACAATGACACAATCTGTCCAAGTTGTAATGCTCATTTAGCCTCGGTCAAATAGTTGCTAACACTCATGAAAATAAGTCATTTAGTTAAACCAGAAAGAATATTTGATGCCAATGAATCCGAATAAGTAATGAATGCTCCAAGAAAGTAGGATTCAGGAGAAACTTGACAGAAAAGGAAGGCAGAAGAAAAATAATTTTATTTGAAGTGAATTTTTCTTAAGGCCAAGGATGGCAATGTTGGGATAGAATACATCTTCACGTAGCAACCTGTGCAAGTTTTACTACAGCCCTTCCATGATGTAGAATTCTGGTTGAAGTAGTGTGCAATATTAGGCTTAGAACTTGAAGTCAATGTCATTTTGATAATAGGTGGAAAACTAATGATTAGATGTTAGCCAGATGTTTTGTGCTATAACCAATTTTCCTTTCAGCAGACTGGACATTATGAGGGGCACTGCGGTTATATCATGGACAGCAGATCCTAATCACTGGATTTTTACCCACACCCAAAATGAAATTAGTCCCTTGTCCGCTCCACACTCCCTTCCAGCCCCACCACCCCCGGCACTTTTCCCTGTAACCGAAGCAAGTGCTACACCTGCCCCTACACCTCCCCCCTCACTCCCATCCCAGGCCCTAAGAAGACCTTCCACATCAAACAGATGTTCACCTGCACATCTGCTAATGTGGTATACTGTATCCGTTATTCCCGTTGTGGCCTCCTCTACATCAGGGAAACCAAGCGGAGGCTTGGGGACCGCTTTGCGGAACACCTACGCTCAGTTTGCAACAAACAACTGTACCTCCCAGTCGCAAACCATTTCAACTCCTCCTCCCACTCCTTGGACGACATGTCCATCCTGCGCCTCCTGCATTGCCACAACGATGCCACCCGAAGGTTGCAGGAACAGCATCTCATATTCCGCTTGGGAACCCTGCAGCCCATGGGTATCAATGTGGACTTCACAAGCTTCAAAATCTCCCCTCCGCCAACGGCATCCCAAAACCAGCCCAGCTAGTCCCCGCCTCCCTAAACATTCCTCCCACCTCAAGCCCCATCCCCATCTCCTACCCACTAACCTCATCCCGCCTCCTTGACCTGTCCATTCTCCCTGGACTGACCTATCCCCTCCCTAACTCCCCACCTACACTCACCTTTACTGGCTCCAACCCTGCCTCTTTGACCTGTCTGTCTCCTCTCCACCTATCTTCTCCTTTATCCATCTTCTATCCGCCTCCCCCTCTCTCCCTATTTATTTCAGAATCCCCTTCCCCTCCCCCATTTCTGAAGAAGGGTCTCGACCCAAAACGTCAGCTTTCCTGCTCCTCTGATGCTGCTTGGCCTGCTGTGTTCATCCAGCTCTACACCGTGTTATCTCAGATTCTCCAGCATCGGCAGTTCCTACTTTCTCTGAAATTAGTCCCAATCTCTTTGTTACTTATACAACATGGAATTCTATATCCTACTTTTTCATAACTTTATTCATAAATCTCCGTACATTTCTATGTTTGTGTATCTGAAATTCTCTGCTTAAAAGTTTTCTTTTATCTGGCATTGAATTGCCTACTCTATAAACAACTTGCCCATACTATATTGATATCTTCCTGAAGTTGATTACTGTGTTCTTCACAGTTATAATACTCTACTTTGTGTCATTTTCAAATCTTGATACTGTTCTTGCACTTTCAAATACAAATCAGTCTTCAAAATATTGAGAAAAGCAATGGTATCAAAACTGGCATACCACTGCAATAGATGGTTTTGTACGATGTAGGTGTATACAAATGCAAATCAAAAAGATATCGTACCAGTAATAAAAAACGTAGAATTACTGGCAAATAGATCTAAAAAGGACAGAACAAGTTAATTTCTGAATAGCAAGAAACTAGAAACAGTGGGTAGACTAACTTCCAAATGTACAAATGATTAAAATGTTATGAACAGTTAAAGAAATATTCAAAAGGCAAATGAAATGTTGGTTTTTATATCCAAAGAATCAAAATACAGTGGGGTCAATGTCATGCTTCCACTATATCAGTTCCAAATTATACCACACCTTGGAGTATAGTGAGCAGTTCTGGGGACATTAAGAATGATATATTGGCATTGGAGGGATTGCAACATAGATTTGCTATAATGATACCTGTTACAGGACAAATTAATCAAACTAGGGATTACTATTTCTGGGACAAAAACCAAAAGACCTGCGGATGCTGTAAATCAGAAACAAAAACAGAAATTGTTGGAAAAGCACAGCAGGTCAGGCAGCATCTGTGGAGAGAAATCAGAGTTAATGTTTCAGATCAAGTGACCCTTCCTCAAAACGTTCTGAGGAAGGGCCACTCGACCTGAAAAGTTAACTCTGATTTCTCTCCACAGATGCTGCCAGACCTGCTGAGCTTTTCAGGCAACTTCTGTTTTCGTTGGCATTTCCTGGAATTTAGTGGTTTAAATATTTTATTTGATTAATTTTTTGAAGATATGAAGGGAAAAAGAAATAGTAGGTAGGGAAAAATGTTTTCTGCCAGTTGGGAAGTTTTGATCTAAGGGAATTTAATAAACAATAAGTTAGGAGTGAAATCAGAAAATGTTGCTACACATTAGGATGGCAAAGTTTGGAACTTTCTTTCTTTCACAAATAGCACCTGATGCTAAATCAATTACCAATGTTAAAAGTTTGATTGTAATATTTTGCTAGCTGTATGTGTGAAGATATTTGAGGTAAAAGCAGGTATATGGAGTTAGATTGCTCATGAAATAAACTCAAGGGGCATGGTCCAATTTTCCCGTGTTCATCATTGATACCAACCCAGTATGAAAAGTACATAGTACTTTCAGGTGCCAAGGCAATTGAGTAAGTTCATATCTATTTGTGATCTTGAAGGGAGAAAAAGCAGAGTGCTGACATGCTATTTGTTTTATAATGGCAGTGTCCAAAACGGTACGGGTGACCTTTGTGTGTTTTCATATGCCATCTAGTGGCTAGACGGAGGGCCCCCAGCTGGAGTTTGGTTTGTAGCATGCATTTTCTCTCAGTTCAGGTTGGTGCTTGGCATGGGCAGGATCACAGGAGCGAAGTTATCAAGACCAATCAATATAACCCTATATGAGACTCTATCATTTGATTCATAAATCTATTTAAAATTATACAACCATACTATCTAACCAAATTACATCACTGTCATCTCAAACACGTAGCTACTTGTGTATTAGAGTTAATGATGTCACGGGAAACTATTTTTTAGGGTCAGGGAGACAAAATTCTTTTGGTTGATATTCCCAAATAAGGTTTGGAAAGTTTAAGTCTGATATGACTTGTTATTTCTGGCGTTGAAAGTAATATGTACATAAATATCCAGAATATTGGATGAGGATGTTGGTCATTCCTGTGTGCAATGTGTAATGGGAACAATTGTAATGGGAACAGCTAGTAAGTACCACACACTGTGTCTGCCTGGGGCCACATTGCAGAGGAATTAAAATCCAAAGTGGAAAGAAGATATTAACTAAAATGTTAACAGTGTTTGAAGGGGCAGCATGGCTTTTATTGTTAAGTACTTTTTCCACTGCATAACAAGAACCGTTTATGGTATTGCTGACTAAAGAAGCATTTTGTTGAAGCTTTTTGCCTTGCACTCATCAGAAGTCACAAGAATGCCAATATAACTTGCATTTGTATGCAATAAGAGAAAAGTATACTGATTTCTTGGCAAGTGGAATCTAATTGTTAGAGATGTTGCCAAGGAAATTGTGCCATTTAGTTGAGGACTATTAGTTAACTGGGCAACAGGCCCTTCTCTGGTTCATTCCTTCAGGCAATGCCTCGACCAAACATGGTCCACCTGCCTGGTTTAAATTTAAACAAAGCTTGGCAGATCAGTCATCCGCTAGCTGGTACATTCTACATGGCAAGGCTTCTACTAATCTGAGACCACTTGCCAACCAATCAGTATGCGCTTTGCATACAGTAATAAAAATATTATTCCCATTGGTATTCTTGCAAATTGTCCTGAAGAATGCAAGACCAAAAGGTTAAATAATTTTTTTTCAGCAATTACTGCAACACCAAAAGACCAGCAGTTATTGCATAAAAATAATTTGCATCAAATGCGTGACAATTCATTAATGTGTAAACTGAGTGTAGATGAGTTCCCATACTGGTGGAAACTCTTCTTCATACCTGAACTGTTCACTATTTTACAACATCTTTTCAAATACTGACTACATGTGGTATATTTACGAAGTATTCTGATTTCGTCTCAGATTACCTTTTTCACCAACTTTTCTTCTCATCTTCACCAAAAGAATAGATGTACATGTTCAATAGTTCATTGCACAAGTGCATCATGAGGCACAGGTAAGGTCTGGTGGAGCATTCTGGATAATGCTACTCAATGCTGCTCCAATAATGTGACGTAATATAAAGAAGTTGGAAATTTTCATCTGGCTTTCTAAACAGATGGCATTTCTCAAACATTGCTCCTTCATAGTTTCCCAGAGCATGGATCTATTTTTGTAGTCATTCACTAAAAACAATCATTTATGTATTATCTTCCATTTCTTCCCAACTACCCTTATCCCTTCTCAAAGACATGTCTCTTTGTTACAGTATAATCAGGATCCTGTATCCAACTGTCCATTCTTAACGTGTTGACCTTATCACGGAGTATTGTTGGGAAATTTTTGTGTTAAGGTCATTATCACCTTGCCCAATGTCATTGTCATTCAGTCTGTGCTTACATGCAAATTTACTGCAAGTTCAACTGGATGACCAACAAGAGTGGGAAACCTGACTGATCTTTAATCTTTCATTCCCTAGCTCAGGATACTAAGGAAAAATGTGATGGCAGTGGCTTGGCAATGATCAATTGATTCTTGGGAGACCAGGAATTCAGTCTGGGAGGTTTTGATTTGCAATGTTTTTAAAAAAATATTCATTCATGGGATGTGGGCATCGCTGGCTGGGCTGGCCATTACTGCCTATCCCTAGTTACACTTGAGAAAGTAGTAATGAACTACCGACTTGAACCGCTGCAGTCCATTTGGTGCAGATAGATCTAGATTGCTACATTAGACAATGGCTTTGCCAAGTTCAACCCCAGGGAATTATAAGTGTTATCTGGAAAAATAAATTGGTTTAGACTTTACTCAAAGGCTGAGTGTCCAAGCCAGATTCACCACTGGACAGCATACACTTTAGTTGCAATATATCTAATTCCAGCTGATCATGAATTTTAGTGGGAATTTACACGGGGAAATATTCCAGGTTTAGACTGAGAAGTCTTTTAGTAAGTTTATTGAGAAGTAGACTCCTTTCCTGCTTTTAAGTGAACAAAATAAAATGAACCAAGGGGTAGAGATAACTGGTGGGCATTGATGTATGGAAAGCACATCACTTTGATGTAGGCGCTTTGGCAGTCTTCCTTGCAGAGTTGGTAAGAGTTGTTACACGTTGCAATTTTTTGTTCTCTCCCCCCTCATTTTGTGTACTTTCAATTAATGTGATTTTGAAAGAAAACGGTGCTCCATAGCAATGGGCTATGCTATAATTTTCAGTCAGCTTTTGACCTTTTCTTTAATAACTTGATTCTCAAGTTCAAAATCCAAGGGGCCTGACATTGGAATTCAATTCCAGGTCACAGCTTGGTCAGATTACAAGAACACAAGAACACAAGAACTAGGAGCAGGAGTAGGCTGTCTGGCCCTTCGAGCCTGCTCCGCCATTCAATAAGATCATGGCTGATCCTTTCGTGGACTCAGATCCACTTACCTGCATTCTCACCGTATCCCTTAATTCCTTTATTGTTCAAAAAAAATCTACCTTTTTTTTAAAAGCGTTTACTGAAGTAGCATCAACTACTTCACTGGGCAAAGAATTCGACAGATTAACAACCCTCTGGGTGAAGAAATTCCTTCTCAGTTCAGTCCTAAATCTGCTCCCTCTAATCTTGAGGCTATGCCCTCTTGTCCTAGCTTCACCTGCCAGTGGAAACATCCTCTCTACTTCTATCTTATCTATTCCCTTCATAAT
>NC_063369.1:6253372-6257750 GCF_021869965.1 Rhincodon typus
CAGACCTACCTTCTGTGATTCATGCACAAGGACACCCAGGTCCCTCTGCATAGCAGCATGCTGCAACTTTTTACCATTCAAGTAATGATCCTTTTTACTACTACTCCTACCGAAATGTATGACTTCACATTTATTTACATTGTATTCCATCTGCCAGACCTTTGCCCACTCACTCAATGTATCTATGTTCCTCTGCAAAGTTTCACAGTCCTCTGCACACTTTGCTGTGCCACTCATCTTAGTGTCATCTGCAAACTTTGACACCCTACACATGGTCCCCAGCTCCAAGTCATCTATATAAATTGTAAATAATTGCGGTCCCAACACCGATCCCTGAGGCACACCACTAGTCACTGACTGCCAGCTAGAATAGCACTCATTTATCCCCACTCTTTGCTTCCTGTTAGTCAACCAATTCTCTATCCATGCTAATACTTTACCCTTAACGCCATGCATCCTTATCTTATGCAGTAGCCTCTTGTGCGGCACCTTGTCAAAGGCCTTTTGGAAGTCTAGGTACACCACATCCATTGGGTCCCCATTGTCCACCTCGCTCGTAATGTCTTCATAGAATTCCAAAAGATTTGTCAAGCATGACCTGCCCTTCATGAACCCATGCTGCATCTGCCCAACGGGACAATTTCTATCAAGATGCCTTGCTATTTCTTCCTTGATAATAGACTCAAGCATCTTTCCCACTACAGAGGTTAAGCTAACTGGTCTATAATTCCCCATCTTTTGTCTATTTTCCCTTTTTAAACAGTGGCGTCACATTTGCTGTTTTCCAATCTGCTGGGACTGCCCCAGAGTCCAGCGAATTTTGGAAAATTACCGCCAGTGCACTTGCTATTTCTCCCGCCATCTCTTTTAGTACCCTGGGATGCATTCCATCAGGGCCAGGAGACTTATCAATCCTTAGCTCCATTAGCTTGCCAAACACTACCTCTTCCGTAATTATGTTTGTTTCCAGGTCCTCACCTACCTTCGTCTCTTGGTCTATTACTGGCATGTTATTAGTGTCCTCCACGTGAAGACCGATACAAAATACCTGTTCAATGCCTCGGCCATTTCATCATATCCCATAACTAAATTCTCCTTCTCATGCTCTAAAGGGCCAACGTTTACTTTAGCCACTCTTTTTCGTTTTACCTCTCAGGCTCTGTTGTAATGTCGTTTAGTCACAGATGAGTGCAAGAAATAATCCATCCCAAATGAAAATCTCAGTAAACTCATACTCATGCCTTCTTAACAAGTGACCTCTGGCATTTGATACTCAGAGGAACTTGAAAAATGTGCAGTTTTCAGAATAGTGTCATTAACTGTCCAAGGAAGTTCTCTGTTGTTGAGAATCAGAGTAGCATTTCTAGCATTAATAATATTAGAGCCTTGATGGCTGTGCAATTGCTAATTCAGAACAACTTGGATGACTGCTATCTCCATTTGCTAGTCACAGCTTTTTATATTCATTATGCATTAACCATTATCTGACCCTTTTCTATGGTCAAAGGTACTTTATGGCTACATAAATGTTGTATGAACATCGCCTTTTCTCATCTATGCTCAAGATGTGCCCAAAAAATGTCATCAGATAACCTTGTTGAGGACTGCCTTGGCAAGATAAAGGAAAATTAGATTAAGGAAAGCTTGCAGCTTCCTTAAAAAGTTTTAATAATTGTCCATCTCTTGAGTGCGTATCAAGATGCCCTCTCTTCACACGACCCACACCCGAAGATGATTGTTGGAACTGGTTTGAGGGTCAGGCTCCCCATTTATAACCCTTAACCATATGTACCCCTCCCTCCCGCCCCATTAGCTGTGGGGAGCTCAAATGATCCTCTAAGGGTTTCTTTGAACTACAAACATTCTCATATACATTCCCACACTTAACACTTTCTCTACTACTGACTCCCAACTTTGAGCCGATTGAAATGAAGCTGTGCCTTTCGCTTTCAGCATCTTCTACTTTGATTTTTATTCTACTTGCTCCAGTACAGTAGGTGAGGAAACACGAGGTCTGAGTGCTGCTCAGCTTGAGGGAAGGCCCAGGGCTCAAACAATTGAACAAATAGAAAAGGAGGAGTAATTCAGTCAAGTGTCGCCTGGGTACAGATCTTGAATGTGGCCCTTATGAGACAACAAAAAAGATACTGTTTTCAGTAAACACTCTGGCCGGTGGGAAATATGGAAGTGTTCACTCATAGGAGAAGAACATTCTGTCTCAGGCTGAGGGGCACAAGGCTAACATTCTTCAAGCTGTTTCCCAGCACTGCCTGCCACTTGGTTTTGCCTTTGTATTTGTGGCTAACTTGATACTGGTTAAAAAGGGTCAACCACTTCAGGCAATGCATGTTTAATGCTGAAAAGGAATTTAAAAAAAAATACTTAAAGGCTCTGTATAATAGCATATTTACTGTTTAGGTGATTGGAAATGCATGGGGGAAGTGAATGTTTCAAAATCGTTGGGTTATAATTACATGGTCGCAATTGGCTGGAGCTTTGCAAACTGATGATAGATGCACTATGTTAAATCTTGATGTGTTTTTACAGATTAAAATACACGATTAAACATGAATGTGGGAGATCACATAAAAATTTTTGATTGATATAAATTTTCAAGATGTCAATAGATGTGGAGAGAATCTGAACTGTTCCAACTCAGACTAGGGTAATTTAATCCTTTTAAAACGTGTCTATTTCTGTCTCTGTCATAGTATTGCACCTCATTACACTTGAAGCTTAATTAAAGGCTCAATCTAGTAACACTCATCTGAGATAGCAAGAGTTGCAGATGCTTGAGTCAGAGTCAATATAGTGTGGAGCTGGAGGAACACAGCAAGTCAAGCAGCATCAGAGGGTCAGGAAAGTCAATGTTTCGGATTTACACCCTTCATCAGGAACTCGCCTGAATTAGCTGCATTTTCACACCATTACCAGACATCATTCTATTTCTGAATAGTTGCCTTGTATCTCTTCATCCAAATTTTTCAAAAGCAAGTTATTGTGATGCAAGAACTAGTATCAATGTCCTGAACCCCAAAGATGTCTAAAGTATGTCTTACATCATGTTGTTCTCAACCAATGGCCAAGGGTCCCGAATTGCTGTCTAAAACCAATGTTAGGCTTCTTGGACTGTGTTAATAAAGAGGGCTAATACCTGTTAAGGGAAGTTTTTATGAAACTACGACGATGTCGAAAAATAGAAGATGTTGTACCTACTCCATTTAGTTCCCAATGTGGCATAATGGTAAGTATGGAGGTATCAGGTGATGAAAACTCCAGGGATAAGTCCAATGATGTTGGAGATGCAGCCCTAGAATGAATTGGATGTTTCTTTTATAAAAACTGAAGTGTGTTATTTTGGAATCTCTCCAATGGAACAATGGGTGGGCAAATTTCTTTTCATTCCCTACGAAAGCACACCAACATCCTTCCTTCTACAATCCTCCCAGTTTGTAAACAGAAATCCATCGATTCTTCGTCACCAGGCAGTGCCAAAGCTTTATCACTATTTTGAACATCAATACAGACCTGTAGTAAAATCATGATAAGTCAAATTACAGTGGACCCATCCACAAATTTGTGTTAAGCAGAGCTTCAAGAAAGCCCCAAGGCTTTTACATATTAAAAAAAGTGAAAGCAGTGACACAGTAGGTGTGTGAAAAATTATTTTTAAATTTGTTCACATGAACAATGGTCTAACCTTGTACAATAAAAGGCATTGCCATATATTGGGAGTCAGCTCTGGATAAGCTCAGTGTTTGTTTTTTGTTTAGTGTACAGTCCTCAGACAAATTCACCATGTCATCAATCCAGTCAATTATGTTTTTCATGTTTTTGTGCTACACGGTGAAATCCAGAGCATATCGATGGCCTTTTACAGTTTCAACTTGATGGGTGAGTGGGCAGGCACCATCTGGATTCTTCAGGGTCCATCAGAGTCTCTGCATCGAACACCTCGGTATTTTTAAGTCTCTTGTGACTTCAGCATTCAGGCTGGAACTGCAAAGTACAGGAAAGAGATAGACAGCTTAGTGGCATGGTGTAAAGACAACAATCTCTCCCTCGATGTCAGCAAAAGAGGTCAAGACATGGAGTGGAGGACATACCCCTGCCTGTATCAATGGTGCTGAGTTAGAGGTGATGTAGAACTTCAAGTTCCTAAGAGTAAATATCACCAACAATCCATCCTGATCCATCCACATTGATGCTACAGTCATGAATGCCTCTACTTCCTCAGAAGCCTAAGGATATTCAGCATGTCCACAAGGACTCTTACCAATTTTTATAGATGCGCCATAGAAAGCATACAATCCAGATGCATCACAGCTTGGTATGGCAACTACCCTGCCCAAGATCATAAGAAATTACAGAGTTACAA
>NC_063369.1:6257760-6285778 GCF_021869965.1 Rhincodon typus
TGATGATTTTGACAACCTAGGACCAATCCTATTGTAAGAAATTGATAGGTCATCAAAGGTATAAAAGAAGAGGGTATTTGACATTTGGGGTGAGAGGAACTGCCATTTGTTAGATTTAACAACTAGCAGCCTTAAAGAGAAAAGCACTGGCTGTCACAGAATTCTCTAAGCTCTCAGGGTAACCATCATCTGACTAAGCAGCACTCTTAGCTAATACTCCTGACACAAGAATTTGATGGAGAAAGACATTCCTGACTGAAGGTCAGTGGAGGAGGCACAGAACATTCTGGAAGACATACACTGGCTGTAATTTTGAGAGACTAAGTTTTAAGTCTTTTTTAAAATTAGTTTGATTTATATAAGTGGTACTTCTATCTATTGGAACAGCATGCCATTAGAAATTTGTTTTATTTGGGAATAGTCAGTAGTTAAGGGGGAACTGTTTGGTTTATTAGTACTGTTAATTTGTTCACTGTTTGAGTTAGATAAATAAATTGTTACTTGTTGATTATAGAGTGATTGTCAGGAGTTCATTTCATTTAACCTTCTCTTTATAACAGAGTGGAGGGTGAGAGACAGGTTTTACCATTTTTCACACTTCCTTTGACAGATTATGAGGTGAGGCAAGCTTTTCTAGGTGTTTCAGTTTTAGTTATCAGAGAGTGGTCGATCTCTGCTTCATAACAGTACCAACAGATTTAAGAATAGCTTCTTCTCATCTATTATCAGACTTATGAATAGATCTCTCATATTAGAGTTGATCTCTCTCTGCACCTTCTCTGTCATTGTAATATCATATTCTGTATTCTCTTACCCTGATATATTTATGGAAGGTATGATTTATCTGGTTATCACACAAAACAATTCTTTTCACTGTATCTCAGACATGTGACAATAATAAATCACATCAAATAAAATCAGATGGCTTCTTCTTGGAACTATCATACATCAGCTTAAATGTACTCTGCTTTAAGTAGCTTCTTCAGGGCTTTATCCCAAATCTTCTGGTCTAGAACTGACCCTAACTCTTCACTCTAACTTAACCTAGTTCACTCTATATCCTTCTGTTTGCAGGCTCTTTATACAGCCATCTATCCTGAAAAACTTCACTGGACAGCTCCAAACTTAAAATAAAAAAGCAACTAGTATTTCCCTGAAGCTTAAAAATTTCCAGAAGTCTATTACAAGCTCTTAAGACCTTATTGTTTACCTTATTAGGATGCAAAATAATCTAAAATAAACAAAAGTCTATTAGTAGTACACACAAACCCATTCATTCTAAGACTTTAAAACTGTTTTTGAAATAAATCACCATGACTACAGATGTATTATTACGATTATCAACTACAGACACACAGAAAATCTAATGGTTACCAACTAGAAAACCAGAAACCAAACTTAGAAAAAAAAATGGACGTATAAATCCCACAGTTTACATCATACTTTCCAGTATGGCACATTGCATCTTTAAACACTAAAGAGCAATCTGCTAAAAGACAGTTTTTGCACCAAATTTTCTCCTCAATATGCCAACATTTTCATGCACAAGTTCGAGCAATACTTCTTTGCTGCACTGGGCTTCCGACCAATGTTATATAACAGATACATCAATGACATTTTCTTCCTTTGGACTCATGGTGAGGAATCACTGAAACAACTACATTGCAATGTCAACCCACCCTCAGACTTACTATAGACTGCCATCCAGAATCAGTCTCATTATTGGGCACACACATCTCCATCAAGGAAGGACACCTCAGTACCTTTCTCTACCACAAGCCCATGGATAACCTCACGATGTTGCACTTCTCCAGCTTCTACCCTAAACATATTAAAGAAGCCATCCCCTACGGACGAGCCCTGCATATACACAGGATATGCTCAGATAAGGAGGAATGTGATGGACACCAGAAGGTTTTGAAAGACGCCCTCACAAGAATTGGATACAATGCTGAACTCATAGGTCGCCAGTTCCAATGTGCCACAGCGAAAAACTCCTTGATGTCCTCAGAAGACAGACACAGGACACAACCATTAGTGTACTCTTCATCATCCAGTACTTCCCCGGAGCAGAGGAACTATGGCATGTTTTTTGCAGCCTTCAACATGTCATCGATGATGATGAGCATCTCCCCAAGATCTTCCCTCTGCCTCCACTTCTAATATTTTGGACACCATGCAATAATTGTCAGATAGGAATGTTCCCTCCTAGTTGGGGAATACTTCAGCGGTCCAGGACATTCAGCCTCCCATCTTCGGGGAAATATCCTCCAACGCAACCTTTGACATACCCAACAATGCAGAATCACCAAGCAGAAACTGATAGCCAAGTTTCATACCCATGAAGGCAGCCTCAACTGTGATCTAGGGTTCATGTCATGCTACATGTGACCCCACCTCACTGTTCTGTATCTGTAAAATCTTCCTAGCTGTCCTGTTTTGACACCATCACCTTGATAACTTGTTATGATCTCTCTAATTAGTTTGTACAGTTTGGATTACTTATTACTTTGGTTAGACCCTCAGCATGCAACTCTTATGCCTATAATGTTATTTCAGTCATTTGTATCACCTTATTTTTAATTTTTTGTAATTATCTCTCTGCCTGATTTAATAAGATTATAGGTCATCTCTTTGCTTGTTATTCAGCTGTTGAGACTTTACTCATACTGTGTGACACTCTTGATTACCTACAGAGACCTATTATTTGGCATGTCAACACTGCATTCACACCATTTGTTGATCTTTTGATCTGTCTGCCCATTGATCCCTCTGCCTATATATTCTGTACCTGTGTGCTACTCTCTCACTTCACTTGATGAAGGAGCAATGCTCCGAAAGCTTGTGATTTCAAATAAACCAGTTGGACTATAACCTGGTGTTATCTGACTTCTGACCTTGTCCACCCCAGACCAACACCAGCACCTCCACATCAAAAAGACAGTAAAATAGTCTGGTTTCATCCTCTTCTTTTGGTGCATGTTCATTCGAGACATTACTCCACTTTGCTGGTATGGTCACATGACAAGCATATGAGAGTTAAGCTAATCTGGAGTTACCAGTCCAGAACTTTGACTTGTTACAGACATCCTTCTATTAAATTTTCTATTCTGCAGGCCGGAATGGCCGGCAACTTTGCCTTTATCCAAATCTGAATTATTATGATTTCATCATATTTCAGAGGCCTAATCAACAGACTTACACCAGTGCGGTTGTCCTCAAAAAAGATTTCTAAAAGCAAGACTGCTAAATTGACTCTCTTAATCTCTTATCTACTGTAACATGACAGTAGCACTCCAGTATATTGCAATGACACACCTTTGGTTGATTCTCTGCTCACAAAACAAATGCCAGTACACGCCAGGGAGCACAAGTTCTAAACTGTGTGGTCACTGTGACCCATGCCTGGGGAGTCATGCTTTCACTGCGTTGAATAGTAGAGTAATGGATGATGATATCAGACAGGCATTGAGGGGCGTGCAGTCCAGTTAAGGTGTGGTCTAGTGTACAATGCGCTTATGTTGTGATTTCTAACCTGATGAATTCCATGGTCAGTTGGACTGTTGATATTTTTACCTGAAAGAGTGGCAAAATAGAATTGAGTTATGCTGGAGCTGCATTTTACATAAAACTAGTTCCCTCTCAGGTTTGGGTACAGTTCACCTGCCAATCCTCTAGGTTGTGTAGTGACGAATAGCATAGATTTTTAAAATATGAAACAGTCGGTGTTAATTATTTTTGTTGGGTAAGGGTATTGAGGATCACGGACTAAAGAGAATGAATTAAATTAGGGTGCAATTCAGCCAAAATCTAATTGATAGTTCAAGGGGTTGAATGGCATCCTCCTTTTCTAATTGCTGAATTACATGCCGCACACATATGATTACACACTCCTGTAGAATCAGTGCTAAAAAAGGAATCTAAAGACATTTTTATAATTCTTCTTTTCCAATCACCCATCTCCATTTAAAATGTCCAGGTGAAACAGCATAGACTGGTGGGAACACACCTGCCTCATGGAGACAATTCTGGCTCTGAGGAGTGTTAATTCTATAGTTGTGTAACATATTTGAAGCCTGGATCATCCTTATAAGGAGCCAAAATGTGATCAGCAGGATTATGTATTTCTTTGGACATCTTTCTGTCTTAGTTAACCTAAAACAGTCTGAGAATATCACACTTGATGGAAAATTTATATATGTCTTCAGGGTTGTACCAGAGTTATCAGCATCAACAAAATATTAGCATTGAGATTTGATTGAGTGATTCAGATTGTAAATTCATTTAAACAAATAAAAATGTTTGTTTTTCTTCACTGAATGGCACACATGACATTAGGTCAGATTTTCTCTGGTTTAAAGAAGGGAAAAAATAGTATTTCCCCTTGAACCAATTGTTTGTGCATCTGAATAGGCCACTTCAGGGTCCAATTGATGTCAGTCACTCAATATGAATTAGAGTCGCATGAATAACATGAGGCATGGGAGCATAGTGGTTCCTGTTACTAGTGTAGTCTAAGTGTACAAATCAGTTGACTTCTCTGCATTCCTGCATTGCAGTAAGACTTGGATTGTGTATCAGCGACACATAGTGTGCTAGAAAATTCCAATTAGCAATGCCTTTGTTGCATCCTGCAGTTTCAATGGAAGGACCATCAAGCAGATGCTTGTGTCTCCTTCAGTTAAAGTCCCTGTAAAATCAACTTTGATTGAGGGACTCTAATGGCTGAAAATCAGCTGGAGTATTGTTTATAGTTCTGAACGCTACGTTATAAGAAGGATGTGAATACATTGGAGAAAGTGCAGAAGCAGTTTACAAAAATGGTTCCAGAGATGAGGAACTTCAGTTATGAGACTAGATTAAAGAAGTTGGGACTGGTCTCCTTGGAGGGAAGCAGGCTAAGAGGACATCCAATAAAGGTTTTCAAAACCATAAGTGGCCTGGACGTAGTAGTTGGGAGAAACTGTTCCCACTTGCTAAAGGAACAGGAACAAGAGTGTATTTGATTTAAAGTAATGTGCAAAACAAGTAAGGGTGAAGTAAGGAAAATCGTTTTCACTCAGCGAATGTCTAGATCGTGGAATGCTCTGCCTGGAAGTGTGATGGAGAAAGGTTCAGTTGATGTATTCAAAAGGACAGTGTATGATTATTTGGATAAAAATAACGTACAAAGTATTAAGAAAAAGCAGGAGATTGGCAATGGGTGATGATGGTCTTTTAACAAGCAGGTGCAGGCACAATGGGCTGAATGGCCACCTTCTGCGCCACAACTCTTCTGTGATTTTGAAACTCGCCATACTTTGAGTGACAGTATCTTAATTATTAGGCAAAGCAGTAAGCAGAAAAATATTTTAAAAAGGTGGTAGTAGTGTAGCGGTAATGTCATTAAATGAGTGATCCAGAAGCTCTGGCTAATGCTCTAGAACACAGGTTCAAATTCCACGACAGCAGTTTGTGGAATTGTAATTAACAAACCTGGAAGTTAAAATGTAGTCTAATGGTGACCATGAAATCATTGTCATTTAAATCATCAGATTCACCAGTAGTCTTAAGGGAAGGAAGCCTGCTGTCCTTACCTGTTCTGGCCTACCCATGGGTCTAGACCCTCAGCACTGTGGCTGATTCAAAAATGCCTTCTGAAATATTCTGGCAAGCTACTCAGTTGTATCAAACTCTAAAAATAATTATACTGGATGAACCACCAGACATTGAACTAAGCACTGGAAACAACATTTGCACTATTAACCCTGAAAACTCCTCCTTTATAAACATTTGGGGTTTTGTACCAAAATTGAGAGAGATATCCAGCAGAATAATCAAACAATGAGCTTGAAATTATCCTGTTATAGCTGACAAAATCCCAGACATTACCATCATTATTTCTGTTTATGTCCTGTTTAAGCAGCTGGACAAACCCACTTTAGGTGGCGACACAGTGGTATAGAGTTGGGAGGAAGTTGCCCTTTGAGATCTCGACATTCTGGACCTCATGAAGTCTCATGGCATTAGGGCAAACTAGACAAGGAAACCTTCTGGTTGTCACCTACCAACTCCAATCTCATCTGATGAATTAGTACTCTTACATGATGAACACCAATTGGAAGAAGTATTGAAAATAACAAGATCACAGAATTTACTCTAGGTAAGAAACTTTGATGTAAATCATGAGGAATGACTTAAAAATCTTGATAAGCAATGGCATTACCATTGCTGAATCACCGACCATCAACATTCCAGGAGTTACCATGGACCAGAAACTGAATGTGGAGTTGAGGTTACATTATTGAATGGTGGAGGAAGCTTGAGGGACTATATAGCCTATTTATACTCCTAATTCATAATGTCATATGGTCCACTGTATGCAAGGGACAAGTCAGGAATGTGATGGAATGCTCTCCACTTGCCTTAATGAGTGTACCTCTGACTCAAGAAGCTCAACACCATCCACGATGAAGCAGCCTGCTGATTAGGATCCTATCAATCCCTTTAAACAGTCACTCCTTCCACCAACGATACACAGCAGCAGTAACATTAGCCCAAACCTAAGTTAGTTATATACCATCTTAAAGATGCACTACAGCAACTCAACAAGGCTTCTTGAACAATACTTTCCGAAGCTGTGAACTTTGCAGCCTGCAAGGAAAATCTACCACGTGTAAACTCCCCTCCAAGCCACATAGAATCCTGACTTGAAACGATACCACTGTTACTTTTCTATTGCTTTGTCAAAATCCAGGAAATCCTTGCACAACACCACTGCCTACCTGCACTCACCTATCACCATCCTACCTACCTTCCCCAACCTCATTTCTGAAGAAGGGTTCTGACCCGAAACGTCAACTTTCCTGCTCCTCTGATGCTGCCTGGCCTGCTGTGCTCCTCCACCTCCACACTATGTTATCTCTGACTCTAGCATCGGCAGTTCTAACTATCTCTGAGTGAGTTACAACAGCAAGGTATGTGTTCCTGCACCGCATGGAATGCAAGGTCAGAAATCACATGACGCCAGGTTATAGTCCGACAGATTTATTTGAAACCACAAGCTTTCAGAGTCTTACTCCTTCTTCAGGTGTTAGTGAGAAGTAGTATCAGACATAGAATTTATAAGTAAAAGATCAAAGGATCACACCACTGATGAGGATATATGAAACAAACCTAAGAGCTGTTAAATCTTTAATCCATTAGAAGGTTTTAATTGACAAATATGTATATGTAAATCCCTGAATTCCTTTGAAGTCACTGTCCTGAGAGAGCTAAAGGTTTTGTCAGTGTAAATAAGAGGTGACATTTTAGGTCAGACATGTTCGGTATGAGGCCTTGTTTAGAATCTGTTTGTGTTTTGGTATGGAGTCCGACTAGTTTTATTTCTTAAATAGGAATTTGTAAAATGCTGCATTGACTGACTCCCTTATAAATTGTGTGCTTTTTGAACAAAATAGAATGTATCTGCAAATACAAATTCACCTTATAGATTCACATGTTTGCGTGTGTGTGTGTGTGAGGGAGAGACAGTTTGTGTGTAGGAGACGTATCCTCACGTATCACCCCACCAACCTCCGGATTCAACGCATCATTCTCCGCCACTTCCGCCACCTGCAATCTGACCCCACTACCAAGGATATATTTCCCTCCCCACCCTTATCTGCCTTCCGGAGGGACTGCTCTCTCTGTGACTCCCTCATCCGCTCCACACTCCCCACTAGCCCCACCACTCCTGGCACTTTTCCCTGCAACCGCAGGAAGTGCTACACCTGCCCCTACACCTCCCCCCTCACCTCCATCCCAGGCCCCAAGAAAACCTTCCACATTAAACAGATGTTCACCTACACACCTGCTAATGTGGTACATTGTATTCACTGTTCCCAATGTGGCCTCCTCTACATCGGGAAAACCAAGCAGAGGCTTGGAGACCGCTTTGTGGAGCACCTACGCTTGGTTTGTGACAAACGACAACACCTCCCAGTTGCGAACCACTTCAGCTCCCCCTCCCACTCCTTGGACGACATGTCCATCCTGGGCCTCCTGCAGTGCCACAACGATGCCACACGAAGGTTGCAGGAACAGCACCTCATATTCCGCTTGGGAACCCTGCAGCCCAATGGTCTCAATGAGGACTTTACAAGCTTCAAAATCTCCCCTCCCCCAACCTCATCCCAAGACCAGCTCATCTCATCCCCGCCTCCTTGACCTGTCCGTCTTTTCTCCTACCTATCCGCTCCTCACACCTCACTGACCAACTCCCACCCCCACTTCCTACCTACTAGCCTCATCCCCGCCTCCTTGACCTATCCGTCTTCCCTCCCACCTACTTGCCCCTCCCTCCTCATTGACCAACCTCCATCGCAACTCCCTACCTGCACTCACCTTTACTGGTGTCATCCCCGCCTCCTTGACCTGTCCGTCTTCTCTCCACCTATCTGCTCCTCTATCCACCTTCTATCATCGCCTCCCCCTCTCTCTATTTATTTCAGAGCCCCCTTCCCCTCCCCCATTTCTGAAGAACGGTCCAGACCCGAAACATCAGCTTTCCTGCTCCTCTGATGCTGCCTGGCCTGCTGTGTTCATCCAGCTCTACACTTTGTTATCTCAGACTCCGGCATCGGCAGTTCCTACTATCTCTGTGTGTGTGTGTGCGCGCGTGTGTGTGTGCGTCTGTGCGCGTGTGTGTGTGCGTGCGTGTTTGTGTGTGTGTGTGTGAGAGAGAGGGTGTGTATAGTGTGGTGGGGTCACCTGTAGTGCCACATGAGCCCAAGATCCCGGTTGAGGCCATCCTCATGGGTACCAAACTTGGCTATCAGCCTCTGCTCGGTGATTCTGCATTGTTGTGTATCTCGAAGTCCACCTTGGAGTACATTTGCCTGAAGATCCAGGGCCAGATGTCCTTAACCGCTGAAGTGTTCCCTCACTGGGAGGGAACATCACTGTCTGGCAGTTGTTTTGCAGTGTCTATTCATCCATTGTTCTAGCGTCTGTATGGTTTTGCCAATATACCATGCTTTGGGGCATCCTTGCCTGCAGCATATGAGATAGACAACATTGGCCAAGTCACATGAGTATCTGCCGTGCACTTGGTGGGTGGTGTTCCCACGTGTGATGGTAGTGTCCATGTCAAAGATCTGACATGTCTTGTAGAGGTTGCCATGACAGGACTGTTTCGTGTTGTGATTGGTGTTGTCCTGAAGGCTGGGTAGTTTGCTGCGAACAAAGGTCTATTTAAGGTTTGGCTGTTATTTGAAGGTGAGAAGTGGAGGTGCGGGGAAGATCTTGGCGAGGTGCTCGTCATCATTGATAATGTGTTGAAGGCTGCAAAGAGCATGGCGTAGTTTCTTCGCTCCGGGGAAGTACTGGACGACAAAGGGTACCCTATCGGATGTATCCAGTGTGTGCCTTCTGAGGAGGTCGTTACGTTTTTTTCTGTGGCACATCAGAACTCACAATCGATAAGTTGAGCTTCATATCCTGTTCCTTTGAGGGCATTCTTCAACACCTTCAGGAGTCTTTGTTACACTGATAAACCTTTTAGTTATCTCAGAACAGTGACTTCAAAGGAATTTGGGGATTTATATATACATATTAATTAATTAAAACCTTCTAACTGATTAAAGATTTAACAGCATCTTAGGTTTGTTTAGTATGTCCTCATCAGTGGTATGACCCTTTGCTCTTTTACTTACAAATTCTGTGTCTGATACTGCCTCTGTCACTAACACCTGAAGAGTGTTTTCAAATACACCTGTTGGACTATAACCTAGTGTCGTCTGATTTCTGACTTTGTCCACCTCAATCCAACACCGGCACTTCCACAACATGGAATGCAGTGATTCAAGAAGGTGGCTTTGTTAAGTCAAAGCTCCCCTCAAAGGGCTATGAGGGACGGCAACAAATGCTGGCATGCTAGTGATATGTCCCTTGTAAGAATAAATAATTAAAAATCTGCAATCTAATCCTACTACTTACACTATGTGGCCAAATAACTGGGTTGCGAATTCATCTTCAGCCACTTGAAGGCACATGGTAGACACTCACGCCCCGAGTAACCAATCTCTGCATTCACCAATTCCCAATGAAACTATATTATAACATGAGTCATTAACTTTATGAGTAGAGGGGAGGGAAGGGAGTATACATCCCTTTAAAAAAAAGGATTTATTTAACCATACCCACCTCGTGAGAAAATGGGTGGCTGGGCAGTTAACATGAGCAATGATTTACCACCTCTAGTTTCAAACCTTTTTGCTGTCTCCCTTATTTACCTGCAGCATTTTGCACGTGGACGAAGTAAGGAAGATTGGAGCATTTATAGAAGTTGCGCTATTATTGCCAATAGGACCCCAATGGTATTTTAACCAAAGTTTGAGCTGGCAATTGGCAGTGGCTTTCTAACTATATTGAAGCAAGTCCTCTGCATGCACCAATTTTTTTTTCTTTTTGTGGTGGATTACATACACACCAAGCTGTAAAACTCACAAAAGCTGATATAGCACCATACCATTGAATCTCCCCTGAACAAGGAAAATTAATGGCAACTCAAAAAGTAAACTCGGTAAAGGTGTTTGATCAAGGACATGACTGTAAGGTCACTTTATAAGTTAAAGTCTCTTTTTAATCTCTCTGGATTTCAAGACTTTTATTAGTATAGTATTTCACAACTCAGTTTGTTTTACTGAAACTTGATGGCTTCACTTAAAAGGTGTAGTTAAAAGGGAATTCAATAGAACTTAAAGCTACAGGTATAAACCAAATATTCCTTCATTTTATGTTACAAGGATTGAGTATTATAAAGAAAAAAAACACCCTGGCATCTAGATTTTACAGTGCAGGTCTATCAATCTTTGATGTGGACAATGATGGAGGTGCCAAAGATGGTGCAAATTCTTTGACATGTTTTTGATCATTTTCCAGCATTTTGAGTGTGTTGTAATTCTACTTTTGAAACTAACAGTTTAATGATGGATTCAGTGGTCAGATAAATGCAGCAGCAATATAGTAACGACCAACAAAGATGGCACAGTTCAGAAATGTCCAGAACAAATTCTCTGAGTCTGTCTCTCACAATAATATCCAACGTGCTGCTGATGAAAACATCAAATAGGATGGGTGATAGTGGACCACCTTGCCTGACTCATCTTTGCAGGACCCTCTTTTGTACTATCAAAGCTCACAGCTTCTTTACAAAGACCATGAAGTGTGAGTCCAAAAAACTTAAAAAATATCAATGAAAGCAATGTAAATGGGTTCTCCTGATTTCAGTGTGATCACATGAAGTTACAAGCTATCATTCACATTCTTGGTAAAAGCAAGAGGTAGCTGATTGTATTTTGATTGCTCTCCAATGCATGTATTAAATTAGTCGCATAAGCTGATAGATCACTTTATGAGACAGATATCACTCAGGCTCCAAAATGCTTTAAGGTTTATGAGGATCCTCAGAATTTTAGAATTCTGCCAGTAAGAATTAAAAAAAGAATAATTTTGGGATTTATAAAGGCATTTTTAACTCTTATTATACTTTGTAGATAAAATATATTAAACTTGATCAGTCGCCTTTCTGAAATTATCAGGTGAAATTGGCTTCAAGTCAATTTCAAAATGAATTTTAACTAGTCAGATCCTGGTTAAGTTTGGGTTAGCTTTGGTCTTGGTTGAGTAATGCTGTGTGTAGGAGAGTTGTAATGGAGAAATTGCTTTGCTGATAAAAATCTTGAAAGTGAGCCCAGCATTGTGCAAGAAGAGGGGATAATGCCCAGACAAGAAAGTATTATATACTTTTTGTTGATGAGTGAACCTTTGACAGGTTTCATTTCCTAATACATGAGAAACAATGTCAGTTTAATGACTTTAATCGTCTATAGCTGTTATAGTTTATTCCTATATTAGATATAATTTTGAAAGCATTGCGTGTTGTACATTGGATAAGATATGAAATGGCTAGTTGCAGCAGGACTGAAACTGACAACAAAGGAACATAGAACATAAATTAGAAGGCATAAACATTTCCTGCCAGAAATCAGATTTCAGCTTTATGTTGTAAAAAGGTGGGTACACTATGTCATTTAAAAGTGGAATTGACAAGTTCAAGAGGAGAAGAGGACATTGTGTGTGGGTTAGTTAAATTGTCTCTGTGGTAAGTAATGCTGGTTTTCTGGAGTTTATTCATTTCCTGATGGAATTGGGAAGGAATTGCTCAGAAGTTGTCCTGAAATCAGTCACAGTTATTTACAATATATAAATGACTTGGATGAGGGAAGTAAAAGTACTATCTCCCAGTTTGCAGATGACACAAAAATAGGTAGGAAGGCAAGAAATGAGGATGACACAAATAGCCAACAGAGATATATTGGCAGGCGCTTAGGCAGGACAAGTGAGTGGGCAAAAACTTGGCAGATGGAATATAGGGATTGAGTAGGTTGGGCCTTATACTCATTGAAGTATAGGAGAATGAGAGGCATCCTGATTGAAACATGTAAGATACTTAAGGGACTTGACAGGGTAGATTTGAAGAGGTTGTTTTCCTTTGTGAAGAGTCTAAAACCAGCAAGCATGATCTCATAGTAAGGGATCATTGTTCATTTAAGAGAGAGATGAGAAATCTCTCAGGGTAGTGAATCTGTGTAATTCTTTACTGCAGAAGACTGTTGAGGCTCTATCATTAACTATATTCATGGCTGAGATTTTTAATCAGTAAGGGAATTGAGGGTTACAGGGTTAAGGCGGGAAAGTAGAGTTAAAGGTTGTCAGATTAACCATGATTGAATTGAATGGTGGAGCAAACTTGATGGGCCAAATGGCCTACTTCTGCTCCAACATCTTATAGTCTTCAAAATCTGAAAACTAAGCTAGTGTAAACATAACACCATGTTTGTGTGAAAAGGAGCTTAGACTCTGTTCTTAGAATAACACAATCTATTTAATTAAGTGAACAGAGGTTTGGCACTGATTGACAGAGATAGAACTTACTGATCCTTAAATGTGTGCATTAGATATTTGCTGGAATTTAACCAGCCATGTTATGTCACTCTTCATCTCAGAGCTCTGTAACAGTCCTGTAATTCATTCACCTAAGACCCACCCTATCTGTTAACCTGCAAGTAAAGCTGTTAATAGCAACTGAGTGGTGATAAAAATCTTAGCACCCCCATGGTGGGTCTACTCTAAATGAACGAGATTTGCTAGTTTATCGCTAACATTGCCCTGGAGTCCTCTAGACTTGATTGACTCAGGCATTTTAGTCTGCCTCTGACTTTTGACTTGGTCCTAGAACTTTCACCTCACCGCGTGTCACCTTGGAACCATCTTGATTCCAAATACTGTAGACTCTTCATATTGAAAATTAGTTTGCTTTTTTTAAAAAAACAAGCATTTTTATATTGCTAAATTGAGTCAAACATGCAATATAGCTTTATAAAAACTTGTATAAAAATATTACACTGTGGGAATGGGAGTTGACCTTCAGAGTTAAAGTAACTGATGGTTTATATATTGCATATGTGATGAAAACTAACTGACACAAGACCATGAAATATTGTGGAGTGAAGTTCAAACTTAGATTAAGGGATAATTCTATTCTATTGAATCTTTTAGCCAAATCTTTATGGCAGTCTTTTCCATAACTGGTTATAGAGTTGTAGAGTCATACAGCACAGAAACAGACCCTTCAGTCCAACCAATCTAGGCCAGTCACAATCCCAAATGAAACAAGTCCCACCTGCCTACGTTTGGCTCATATCCCTCCAAATATTTCTTATTCATGTACTTATCATAGAATGATAGAATCCCTACAGTGTGGAAACAGGCCCTTCAGCCCAACAAGTCCACACCAACACTCAGAGCATCCCACCCACACCCGTTCCTCTATAACCCACCTAATCTACACATCCTTGAACACTATAGGCAATTTAGCATGGGCATGGCCAATCCACCTAGCCTGCACATCTTTGGACTGTGGGAGGAAACCCACACAGACACGGGGAGAATGTGCAAACTCCACACAGACAGTCACCTGAGAGTGGAATCGAACCCAGGTCCCTGGTGCTCTGAGGCAGCAGTGCTAACCACTAAGCCACTGTACCACCCTGTATCTAAATGTCTTTTGGAAGTTGTAATTGTATCTGCATCCACCACTTCCTCTGGAAGTTCATTCCACACATAAGCCATACTCTGTGTTAAAGAAAATTGCCCCTCACATCTTTTGTATATCTTTCTCCTCTCACATAAAAAATATGCCACCAGTCTTGAAAATCCCTGTTCTCAGGAAAAGACACCTACTATTCACTTATCTATACCCCTCATTATTTTATAAACCTTTATAAAATCACCTCTCAACCTCCTATGCTCCAGTGAAAAATGTCTCAGCCTATCCAGCCTCTTCCTATAACTTAAACCCTCCATTCCCAGAAACATCCTGGTAAATCTCTGATGACCCTTCTCCAGCTTAATAATATCCTTCCTATAATAGGAAGACCAGAACTGGACACAGTACTCCAGAAGAGGCCTCACCAACGTCCTGTACAACCTCAACATAATGTCCCAAATCCTGTACTCAAAGGTCTGAGCAATGAAGGCAAGCTTGCTAAACAACTTCTTAACCGCCCTAACTATATATGATGCAAACTTCAAAGAATTATGTATCTAAACCCCTAAGTCTGTTTGTTCAGCTACACTACCCAAGACCGTACTTTTAATTGTATAAGCCCAGTCTTTGTTTGTTTTACCAAAATGAAATACCTCACATTTATCCAAATTAAACTCCATTTGCTGCTTTTCAGCCCATTGACCCAATTGATTAAGATCTCTTTGTAATCTTAGGTAACCTTCACTGTCCATTATACCACCAATCTTTGTGTCATCCGCAAACATACTAACCATATTTTCTATATTCTCATCTAAATCATTTATTATATAAATGACAAACAAAAGTGGACCCAGCACTGATCCCTATGGAACACCGCTGGTCACAGGCCTCCAATCCGAAAACAACCCTCCACCTTCACGCCCTGTCTCCTGCTGTTACGCCAATTTTGTATCCATTTATATCCAGTTTTATATCCATTCAATTGTGTATGGCTAAACTGGTAGCTTCACTCACAACAGAAATAGAAATTTCTGGAGAAACTCAGCATCTGTGGACAGAAAGCAGAATCAACGTTTTGGGTCCAGTGACCCTTCTTCAGAACTGACTGCTTTCTCCACAGATGCTGCCAGACCTGCTGAGTTTCTCCAGCTTTTTCTGCTTTTGTTTCAGATTTCCAGCATTCGCAGCTCTTTATTTTTGTTTTGGTAGCTTTAGTCTCTGGAGAAAGCATTTTCTCAAACTAACCTGACAATAATTTAGAATGCCCACCTATCAGATTACTGGTAGTGCTTTTGAAATTTTGTACTTGGCATTGCATCTTCCCTCCCATGTCAGAAGCTTATGGATTCAAGCCCGAGTCCAGGTCTTGAACCTAAAAACTAGGATGTCACATCCATTCAGTATTGAAGGAGTGATCGATTTTTTAGAGATACTTATTTAGGATCAAAATTTAAATGAAGCCCATCTGTTCAGGTAGACATGAAAGATTCAACAATAGTATTTGAGGAAGACATGTGGCTATAAATTTTTCAAATTTCTTGCTTAACATTTAGCTCATAAACTAAAACAGATTAACTAGTCAAATCACTGATTTATTTGTAGGAACCTATATATAAGTTAGCTAGTGCTGTTAGAAATGATTGTATTTCAGTGAAAGGCAGCTGGGAAATGCTTTCAATGTACTGAAATGTTAAAAGGCATTAGGTAAATGAAATATTACTAATTTATTCTTAAGAAAGAGAAGAAAAATGAAATTGTCTTACCACATCCACTGCAACTAAACAATAAATTGAATATGGGAGATCCTGTAGCTCTGGAGGTAGTGTCTCTTGCCTCTTTCGGGACTTGTCAGCCACAGGAGTTATGTCTGTGACATGGCTCAACAGGTTGATAATCTCTCTGCTAATCCTTGCAAAACTTCCCCACAATTCCATAAAGATAAAACAAAGTATGAAAATGCAAAACAATATAAATTGAATTGGTTCAAAAGTTGTGTTTTGGTGATGAGCTGGATGCTTAATTTTTTCTCATTGTAGAAAAATAAGCACAAATGTGCATGGCACCATTTCAGAAGAATTTAAGAGGCCTGACATTTGGTGTCTTAACTGAAATTATATAATTTGATATAATTGGAATAATATAATCTGATATAATTGAAATGATATAATCTGTTTTAATTGGGTGGCACGGTGGCTCAGTGGTTAGCACTGCCACCTCACAGCACCAGGTATCTGGGTTCAATTCCAGTTCACCCTGTGTTTGTGTGGGTTTTCACTAGGTGTTCTGATTTCCTCCCACAGTCCAAAAATGTGCAGATTAGGTGAATTGGCCATAACAAATTGCCGTGTGGTATCTGGGGTGTGCAGGTTTGGTGGATTAGCCATGGCAAATGTGGTGTTATAGGGTGAGAAGCTCTTCTGAGGGTCTTTGCGGATTCAATGGGCCAAATGACCTCTATTCGCACTATAGAGTTTCAATGAATTTGAGCGATATAATTTGAATAAACTGTGCTGGTGAACATTGGACATAGGATGTGTTTTATATATTACCTCCTTCGGTCACGGAGGAGGGGATTGGTTATGGAGGTGGAGCAATAGGATAGGGGCAGGAATTTGCTGAGGTGAGGTTGGTTGCCCAAAAGAACGAAGAATTGGAGCAACAAATGTTCCTGACTCACTCTTGTCCACAGCCTAGCAACCCTATCAGAGGTAATGGCAGAAGCATTTGGGCGATTTGCTAGCCTTGTCAGTGGTATGGAATTGGATGGCTTATGAAGACCAAAGGGGAAACATATTTAAAGGAAAAGAAATGTAAAAATGAACATTCTTTGAACATTTTAGTTTTAAACAGAGCTGGAGTTCTGATTTATTAAGAAGCTTACAAAGGAACAGCTTTCAGAAAATTCAATAGAAAAATACCCCATTATGGATTCTGAATCTGTGTATTTGTGGCATACAGGAGTTATTTACATAAACATATGAATTAGAATTAAAAAAAACATATTGTGTCAAGAAAGTGGAAAAACTTGTCATTTGACCTTGGAAAAACTTTTTGTGTAATGTGAAACCTAAATCTTTAGAACTACCTGGAATGAACCAGATATTTTAATACTTGGCAGCTCTCATTGCCTGTCTCGGTCTGTTTTTCTTTTTGGCAACTTCTTTGTTCCCAAGACCTTCAGCCCCCCCCCCCCCCACCCCGACCTCCTGTGGGTGAAGTTATCCTCTTGTCACTCATCTCTTTGACAGGTTTTTGGGTTAGGTGCAGTAAGTTAGCTTGGAACTAACCAGTTGCAACCCTTTGGGGTCACTATTGACTATTTTAAGCCTGTATGCTGTCATATTGTAATCAAGATCCTGTCTGTATCCTCAGGACATTCCACAATGCTTCACAGCCAATGCAGTGCTTTTGATGTGCAGACACTGTTGTAATAGAAAGACAAAATTGCTTGTCTCATTATAAATCTATATGCTTCCTCATTTGATATAATTCAATCTGTTTACCATACAACTGATTTGTAAAAGTGTTGCCTAAATTCTTCCAAATAACTGATTTCTTGGTCCGGACAAGATGATCCGCAGGCTTTGTTAACTTTAAAACTCCAATGACTATGTTGTTTTCAACAATCTTGCTCGGGACTTCTATGGAAAACGCCTGATTTTGAGCTTTTGTGTGAAACTGGTCGTGTGACAATATGAAAAAGAAAATAAATGAAAATAAATTGAATGTTTGGACAGCCTGATGGAATGACATCTTGGGCCTACCAATAGAATGGTGGGACATGTTTAGTTTGAGTATTAGTTACTCCAGTTCATCTGGGTTCTCACCAAGTTAAAATTAAGATTTAATGAGCAACTCTTCACTCTGTCATCTCTCGTCACTCATCCCTCTCTGTGTCATTGATTTCTCTTGGAGTCACACTGGCATTCACTATCAAAACCCATGCTTGAATAACAGCCACTCAGATGAGGTGTTGTAGGATGAGTCCTTGTCATGGAATGCAACCCAATAAGGGACTCGGCATCTGCAGCAGAAACAGGGAGAATTTAAGCATTTAGGGAGTGTGGGGAGGGAGGGGCACATGATGGTGGAGCATAAATTGAAGGAAATCACTTGGTTTTAATTATAGCATTGCTGTCTCCCTTCTTCTAAACTGAATAGTGCACTCCTGCTGATGCATGCCATTGATTGCAGACTGACATAGAATCATTCGCTTAGATTGTACCTATTATCTATTGCTGTGAAGGTCATTGCTAGCGTGACTGCCCTCTGCTACTTGCTGTTTCTACCCCAGAGAGGATGATTATGCTGAAATCTTAGTTATCATGATGAAATGAGTACTGGTGTAAAGACATATGATATCAAAATATTTGTTTCTGCAGAATAACAGTAACCAGGCAATTAACAAGATTTTGTGCCTAGCTGAATTTCCCGGAACACAGACAAACAATTGAACTACACAGAAAGTGTTATGGACCGCAACAGAAAATACTGCTGGGTTAATTTAAAGGGGAATGTGGGCGACAGTGGAGAGTGGCAGAGCCTTGGTGGAAGGTGGGTGTAGTCACAGAGATGGAGTGAGTGTGAAGTAGTAGAGTGTGACACTTGCCCTGATGAAGCAGAAACGGTCCTGGGTGTCGACCCCAGACCAGGCTTACAGGGTCTGGTGAAGCAGCCTGTTCTGCTGGTCCTCCAGGAAGAGGAACCCTCTGCTTTGTACCACTCGCTCAGCCAGGACTGCCAGATCCCTGTCAGAGAATCCTTGAGCCATCTCCCCCCTCTCTGACATCTTGTGGAAACATTCTTGACTGAACAGGCTAGTTTCGGAATACAAATGCTCATTGAGTTTAAAAGATGGCGCAGACTCAAGGGAAGCTGGCCTTTTGGCTGATAACACCTGTGTGGCGAGTTGTTCTGATAATGGTGCGTGGTAAGATGGAGCTGGAATCAGACATGATGGATGCCATAGGGGTGGGGCAGGTACTTAATGAGGCAAATTTATAAGATGTGGCAAAAAATCATGCAGCTCTCGCAGTGGAAATCCCTCCTAGTAACTCAAGGCAACTCATACTTAACCAAAATACCATAAAATTCGGCCTAATGTTTCTCTCTGCTGAAAAGCAAGTCAAGCCAGCATGGCCAGTATTGAAGTAAGCTGGACAAACTCTTGTCAGCTAACTGTAGAGCCGCAACCGCTCAACTGTCAGAAACAGAATTTGCTGGAGAAACTCAGCAGGTTCGGCAGCATTTATGGAAAGAAGGCAATGAATCTTCTTTAGAAGCAGATACAATATTAAGGATTAAGAGGCATTTAGGCAGATACATGAACAGACAGGGAATAGAGGGATACAGACCATATGAAGGCAAATGGGATTAGTTTAGAATGGCATCATGGTCAGTACGGACATGGTTCCTGTGCTGTACTATTCTATGTTCTAGCTGCTGTCGGACCAGCTGGGTTTCTCCAGCAATTTCTGTTTTCGTTTCAGATTTCCATCATTCGCATTTCTTCGTTTTGTTTTACTCAACTGTCGAAGTCAGTACTTTCAGAATTATCCACCTTAAAGACCTCAACATTTCATGTTCTATTCGTCATGGATAAACCAAAGACTGATTTGTATTTTCTTTAATTTTACTTCTGCATTCGCCTTTCATCTGTAACCTGAGGATTTTTGTTGTGTTTTATTATCTTTTCTTACATGGTAGTGGTGAATAAACTTATTCGTGCTTTAACTCAAGGTAGCCCAGTTACATTGGCTCCTTTCAAACATAAATATATTTGGGTAGGCATCCACGAGTGACAGGATCTTTTTTATATTAATTTTGTTGTAATCACTCACTGGAGGAATTGAATAAAGAAAGGAAGCCAATTCCTTTGAGTGTATAACCATTTAGGAATATCCCATCTGGAATCGTAACAAATTGGGAACTGTCACCTCGCCATATCCCTCACCTGACGTGACAATTGGTACCAGAGAAGATGCAGGTAATTAAAATATGGAAGTTACAGAATTATAAAAGTCTGCTTGCATTAGTGGTGCACATAGACAACTCTTTGCAGTCACATTTTTCTTTGAATACAAATGCAAATTCTGAAAATGTCACTATTATGAATAGAGAGAAAATGTTGGACATATCATATGTCTGACTATAGACAAGTTAGTGTTTCAGGTCTGAGCCCTTCTTTGGTCAAATGCACCACCTTTCTCCGTTACAACCCGCCATGTGGCACAGAATGTTTTGTATTTGATCCCTAAACCTGAGTTAGTTGATCCCAGCTACTGTACCAATGAGATGCTAATTATGTTCAATACTTGCAGTTGGATTTCCCACACTTCGGCATTGAAGGCAAGGTATTGCCTACACATTTCTGCTGTGCCACTGTAAACTTTCTGTTACCAGCGCATTCTCTCCTTCTTTGATAACACAGTGTGGAGCTGGAGGAACACAGCAGGCCAGGCAACATCAGAGGAAGAGGAAAGTTGACATTTCAGGTTGGAGGAGGGCCCTGTGTTCCTCCAACTCCACACTGTGTTATCTGACTCAGCATCTTCAGTTCTTGCTATTTCTCCTTCTTTGAGCCACTTTTATTTGCTAGATGTTGCGCACATCTGTAGACCTATGAACATGGGAGGGTCCTGCTGTAAAAAGTCTCCTTCTTCCCTGGCATCAGGAACATGCAGTTGCTGAAAACATTCAGTACTGCAGAATCAGGTTCTTCATCTTTTGTTTATTTTTCTGATTTCATATGTTCACTGTACCCTGGCGATGGGTGAATAAACGTGGAACATGCCATCTTGTGGATTAGAATTGGGTTAGAATTACACATTTGAATGCTATGCGATCATGAATCACTGGTGTACGAAAGGATTAAATGGGAATTTATTTTTTACACATTAAGATTGGTTTTGGATTCAATTTGAACAATTAAATCATTTGGAATAGGCTATATTGCTTTATATAATCAATCATATAAACAACAGTGAGATAGCCAGAACTGCAGAAAAATTTCCTGCATTTCTGCCCTCAAACACCCTCCTCCCAACAAAAATAAAGACAGAATCCCCCTGGTCCTCACATACCACCCCACCAAACTCCGCATCCAGTGTATCATTCTCTGCCACTTCCACCACCTACAATCTGACCCCACCACCAAAGAGATATTTTCCTCCTCACCCGTATTTGCCTTTCGTAGGGACCATTCACTCCGCAACTCCCTCGTCCACTCCACACTCCCCACTAACCCCACCACAGCCAGCACCTTTCCCTACAACTCGTAGGAAGTGCTACCCCTTCCCCCATACCTCCCCGCTCACCTCCATCCAAGGCCCAAAGCAAATCTTTCATATCCGACAAGGGTTCCCCTATACATCCTCCAACTTGGTCTACTGTATCCGTTGCTCCCGGTGTGGCCTCCTCTACATTGGTGAGACTAAATGTTGACTCGGGGACAATTTCGAGGAGCATCTGCGCTATGTACGCGACAAGCAACAACACCTTCCAGTCGCCAACCATTTTAACTCCCCCTCCCACTCCCTGGGTGACATGTTCGTCCTGGGCTCCTCCAGTGCCACAATGACACCACACGCAAACTGGAGGAGCAACACCTCATATTCCGCCTCGGGAGCTAACAGCCTGATGGCCTTAACATAGAATTCACCAGTTTTAAAATCTCCCCACCCCTGGCCTCATCCCATGTCCAACCCTCCCTCTCATCCCCACCTCCTTGACCTGACACAACCTGTCCATCTTCTTCAACACCGTTCCGCCCTGCCCTTTCTGCCAACCAATCCCCACTACCCCCTATCTGCATCCACCCTATCACCACCCCACCTACCTTTCCCCAGCCCCACCCATCCTCCCTCCTGCCTCCTTGGCCCAACACAACCAGGTTGGCATGGTGGCTTAGTAGTAAGCACTGTTGCCTCACAGCACAATGAACCCGGGTTCAATTCCACCCTTGGACAACTGTCTATGTGGAGTTTGCACATTCTCCCTGTGTCTGTGTGGGTTTCCTCCCACAGTCCAAAGATGTGCTGCTAAGTGGATTGGCCATGTTAAATTGCCCAAAGTTTTCAGGGAGGTGAAGATTAGGGGGATGGGTCTGGGTGGGATGTTCTGAGAGTCAGTGTGGATGTGTTAGGCCAAAGGGCCTGTTTCCACAGTGTAGGGATTCTATGATCTGCGAACCTGTCCATCTTCTCCCCCACCACTCCCTACCTGTATTCACCTATCACCTTCCCCAGCCCCCATCCCTCCTTTCTCCATTGATTTCCCAGCTCCCTTCCCCCTTCCCATTTCTGAAGTAGGGTCCCGACCCGGAACGTCAACTTTCCTGCTCCTCTGATGCTGCCGGGCCTGCAGCTCCGCACTGTGTTATCTATAAATAACAGTGATCTCTTTTTGTTGTGAGACATCCATGCTGGATCAGCTGAAATTTTCTCCAGTGAAAAATTTGAAATTTCAATGCTAATGCCAAACTATGCAGTCAGTTATCCTAATTTGCATGCTGACTCATTAACTCATTACTACAATCTCACTGGCATGGGTTTACTCTTGGTCCAAGAAAAAAGATTATTTTAAATTCCTCCAGTGTCCATCGATATCTCTGTAATCCCCTTTAACAATACAACTATCTGTCTCTTTTGCACTCCATCAATGATAACCTCTTGTGCGTCCCCACTCTCTTTCATTTATGGCTGCTGTCCCTTCAGCGTCACAGTCTTTAGCCCTAGAATTCTCTCCTGAATTCTCTCTGCATTTCTTAAGTCAATGCTGAAGAAAGTTCTTTGACCAAGGTTTTGGTTACCTAATCTAAACTGTTTATGCAAATAGGAATCAAATTTTGTTATGCTCCTGGGCACATTTTATTATGTTAATGGCATTATATAAATGCAAGTTGTTGTATTTACTCCATTACAAAGCTTAAAGCCATTATGCTTACTTTTGATTCAGTTTCTCTCATCAAGCATGTTAAGTAGGTGTATACAACTTGAAATAAAACTTTGAAATCTTTTGCTATGTTATATTTGAAGGATTTTGTGTTGGCGTTAATGATTTTCCTTGAATAACTACAATAGAGGTTGAAATTAAAGCACCCATTAATTCACCAGATTTCCTAGGTTTGAGATTACACTCTTAAACAGCCTGAATTTCAATATTAGCTGAGGTCAATTGCAGCAAACGTGATTCAATTCAATACAGTAAACTAGGGAACTGAACCTGGGACATATTGTTCTGTATGGGTTAGTGTTGAAGTAGATAACATCAGGGGACCTTTGCGAGTTCTTTCTAAATACGGGTTTCGGTTAAGTAGGACTTTCTGCTTGGCTGTGTGTGTAAGCTGGTGGAGCAGAGCTAATGCATGGAAATAACAAATTCAGGCATCAAAGTTTTTTTTAATATAGTCCATGTTTATTAATGGATTTTCAAGAAGGGAATAAATGTTGAGCTCCATAGAAATGAGGTGTAGGAGAATGTGGGCAAGGCGTTTAGGCTGTATCTCAGACACTGTTGTTCTGATTTATTGGGATGGGAGCTAAAGATGATTTTCTGGATTTGTAAGAACTTGTTTCTTAACTCTCTTTTTTTGTTGTTGTGACTGGGATAGAGACAGCAATCAGCTTTGTCTTCCATTTCAAGTAAGAACACATGGAGAACACAGCAAAAGTTATCTGTCTTCCCGCTGTTCATTCATTCGCTGCTATTGAAAAAGCAGCAAGCGAAGTGTTACAACTGCGATTCCTTTTCCATAAAGGATGATTCAAAGCACACAGCAAAAACAACTGAAACAAGAACAAATGTCTCACAAATTTGGCAGATGCTGATGGTGGTACCCAAGGAGTTAATTATTAACCACAGCAGTGGATTTTTGTCAGCAGTCTGTTAGTAGTAACAATACTACATCTCAGGTGGTAGTCTAAGGTGAAACTGAAGTTTCTAACCATGTGACCAGTGCTATTTCTGCTTCCAGGTGAATATCAATGTGAACACTTTCTTTCTGAACATTCGTCCTTCTTCCTCTGCAAAGAAACTCTGTACTCTCACCCACTCCATGCCCAGAAATGGGAGCAGGCAGGCTTCTGTACCATTGTTGCAGAAAACAGTCAAGAATATTTTTCAAAAATTTATTGCTCTTACAGTTTGATTTGTTTTATTTCTCTATTCCTCTGTGAAAACTACAATCTCTATTGTAACCACCTTAATTTGATACATGCTTCTCTGATCTCTGCATCTATACTGAAATATTTCCACAGAGGCTGGTACCCTGTCACTAAGTCACCCTTTATTCACATGTAGAGAGTCCTTGACACTGATCCAGTTCCCTCAGAGCCAGCTGTCAGAGTGAGCGGGATGTCTGACACTCCAGGTCTTATCTGATTGGACCAGTTTAACAGCCCCAATCAGGGAAATCATATTCTATGAGGTCCAACTGACTGACCAAAAAGGTTTCAATTCCGGTTGTGTTGACCCTTTGGTTTCCCCCATCACCGCTAGCTGTTTCAGTTTTACCAGGACTGGATCTTTCTGCATCCAAAGTTGGATATTGCCAGCTGTGACTAGAAGTGTGTCCAGAAAATTTAAAACCATTACAGACTGTTCTAATGGCAGTACCACTGGTGGTGTATCTGCCGGCGGGAGGTGGCTCAATGCATCTGCTTTGCTACTTGGCCTTCTGTACGGTGTTCCAATTTGTACTTATGCACACTTAGTTTCAGAGTCCACCATTAAATTTGTCCTGAAGCTATGGGCAACACTGCCTTGTGCTCTCTAGGTAGGCCTAGTGGGGATTTGTAGTCCATTGTTATTACAAATTTACATCCATAAAAGTATTGGTGAAACTTCCTGACTCCAAACCTTCCTTCTTTAACTGGGCAAATTTACACTCTGCATTAGCCAAAGTCCTGGATGAATACACTATTGGGCATTCCTCTCCACTGGGCACATATGAGCTAATACTACCCTGATGCCATACAGGGAGGCATTGCATGTCAATACCAGTTCTTGCTTAGGATCATTGTATGCAAATACCTTAGAGGATGATAGCTGTTTCTTCAGTTCCCTGAAAGCTATGGATTGACAATGCGACCATTTCCAAAGCTGACCCCTTTTTAAGACTTGATGCAAAGGTACCAGGATGGAGGCCAGGTTATGTATGAACTTTCAATAATAATTCACCAGCCCAAGGGAAAACCCAAGCTCTGATAAAGGAATGGAAGCCAGGGCACCTTTGATCGCCATCACTTTATCTTCCAATGAGTGAAACCCTGTCTTGTTGAATCTTTGGCCAAATAGATCACTCTGGGTCCCTGGAACAAGCATGTTTCCCTTCCAAGGCTTATGCTTGTCTGGGAGAAGTGTCTAAGGACTATATCCAAGTTCGCTAAGTGCTCCTAATTTGTCTTCCCTGCTTTTAGCACGTAATAATCTAGACAACTGGCAACCTGGGGTAGGCCTTGTAAAAGATTATTCATCGTCTGCTGAAAAATTGCACATGCTGATGATACCCCAGTTGGCAGTCTTGTGTATTGGTACAAACCCCTATGGGTATTATTTGTAGCATACCTTTTGGGAATCCTCACCTAACTGCAATTCCATTACACGTGGCTCGTGTCCAGCTTTCTAAAGGACAGGCCCCCTGCCAGCTTTGCATATAAGTCCTCTATGTGAGGGATTGGGTATTTATCCAGCTGCAAAATACAGTTTACCATTGTTTAAAGTCCCCACAAAGGCAAACCAACCCATCAGGCTTCACAATCAGAAGGACTGGTGCTGCCCATTCTGCAAACTCGACTAGTTTGATGATTTCTTCTCTTCAAGCCTTATGATTTCTGCCTTTACTTTTGCCCATAAGGCAAATGGCACTGGGCAGGCCTTGCAAGAATTGTGGACTTACTTCCTGGTCAATGTGCAAGGTGACCTTGGCCCCTTTGATCATCCCTGGACCTTCCTAATAAACCACCGGGTATTTAATTAGGATTTCACTCACTTTTCTAATTGAAAAATGTTGAGCCAATCAAGGTGAATCTTTCTCAACCAATTTCAGCCCATCAAGCTTGGGCCTGAACCTTTGACTACAATCAGTGGTAACTGACCCAGCTGTTTCTCATAAGAGACTGGAACCGAAGTTGTACTCTTGTTCTGTAAAAGTTTCCTGGTATAAGTTCTCAGTCTAGCCAAGCTTTTGCGCAAACTTAAGGGCTGGAGTCCAGAATGAATTTTGTTAAAGACTGGTTCTGCAATCACTGAAATAGCCATGCAGGATACACCTCCATTGGAACTGGGTGATCATTCAACAAGACATTTATTTTGATTGGTTCTGATTTAGATGTTGCTAAGCAATTTAACTGTTCAAACCAGATGTGGAAGGACTTTCCAGAGTGTGCACTTTCCTGGATACTGGCCTTTGAGTTCTCTCACTCAGTTTAGGTCCTGTGTGACTCTTTCACTGTCAAGTCTGCATGCTGGCTGCAACTTCAATGACTTGCTGGCCCAGATCCTGAAAGAAATTTTAACCAATTGGCAGAGACTGAGCTTTGTTTTGGTGTTTTGCTGTGGGCTGACTGGAGTCCCTCTGTTTAGGATATGTTCTGAGTGAGGCTATGCAATTGCCTTCATTCAAGTGGAGCTCCTGTAGCTCAGTCGCACTGGTGAGGGTGGCCACTTCCATTGGAATGCCCTGCAGCTCATATGCTCCACTTGCTGCATATTCCAATGACAAAGCCAGTTGTGGTGCCTGTTTGAGGTCCAGTTGGGCTTCAGCCAATAGGCACTTTTGCATAGTTACATCATTAATCCCTATTCTTGTTGCCACTGAAATAACTCTACAGACGCCGGTATCCCATAACCGAGTCTCGCTTTATTTACATGGGCAAAGTCCTTCACACTTATCCAGCTTCCTCAGAGCCAGATCTGAGAGTGAACAGGATATCTGACACTCTTGTTTTTATTTGTCAGCCAGAGCTCCCTGATTGGGTCTGGTCCATCTGGCTAATCTTCTCCAATCAGGGAACTCATATTCTATGTCTGACCCTGTTACAATCTGTACATATATCTTCCCCTCACTACTGTGTTATGGACCAGACTAAACCCCCTCAAAATATATTAAGAAGATATGCTAGACCCTAACGTTTTCTTATTTTCACGATAATTGTAAATTGTTGAGTTCCAGACACAATTCGATTGGTCAAATTACTCGACTAAGCAAAGCACACTTTATTTTTACACTACAGTTACAATACAGACAAAATAAAAATAAATTAAAAGTATTGGCTTATTTGTAACTCTATTGAAAAGCTTAACTAAATAACATATATTAAGTACTACTAATTAACTGTTTCAATATAGTAACATCCGATAAACGCACCCTTGGCAAAGGCAAATTCAGCAAAATAGATTGCAATTCTAGCAGCAGGAACAGAACTCCAGTTTTTAGCTATAAAAGAGAGAGGAATAAGAGCTTCTACATCCAGCTTCAAGACCCCAGCAACTGCTGACAGCTAAAACTAAAGATCCTGGTTCTGTGGGAGCTTGACCCCACCATTGCTTCTATTGTTGCAACTTAAAAAAAAACCCAAGGCCTCACAAGCGGTTTACTCTATTGGTTTTGAACAGACTGCTCATTACCTCTGTCTCAACCTTTGTTTATTAAAAAAATCAGGACAAATTACACCTCTTAAAGCCATAGTATCGTCACAACTGGCAGAAGGTTGGTGTCCTTAATTCTACCCATTAGTGTTTCAATTGCCTATGCAACCTCACTCAAGTCCTTTCCTTCCACTGTTATAATGGTGTATTTTAGCAAAATTGTTATTATGTCTTCTATTTTTCCCATCTATTCTGAATATCCCATAGTCTGGAATACTTAGCTTTGAATCATGCCCAACTTAAAGCTCTCTGTGACAACAAGGTGCAGGGCTGGATGAACACAGCAGGCCAAGCAGCATC
>NC_063369.1:6286178-6351036 GCF_021869965.1 Rhincodon typus
GATGCTGCTTGGCCTGCTGTGTTCATCCAGCCCTGCACCTTGTTGTCTCGGATTCTCCAGCATCTGCAGTTCCTACTATCTCTGATTCAATTAAAGCTCTCTGTACTGGCTATTACATTATGATCTTTAAGCTCAATTTGTACTTACTTAGAGCTCTTTCTACTGTTCCCGTTGTTTTGTTTGCAATGCATACTCGTGCATATAACTCTCTTCCTTGGATAACTATCTCCTCCTTGCCCACCTGCCCTGATGGTATAGTGCTCACACTTTTAGTTTCTGTGCACTGACATGTAGGCAATTTGATAAGTTTTTTTTTCATCACACATGCTGTATTTTTAACATATACTTTAGCATTATTTCCTGTGAACTTTTCTGCTCCCAGACCATATTACCTTTGTCACCTTTTGTACTGTAATCTTTACTCTCAAGCCACCTTTCCTTTTTACCTTTTTAGATTATTATCTTTCCTATCAGACTTTCTCCAGATCTGAGTGGCTTATTTTAGGGCTCTGCTACAGTCCTGTTCATCCTTTCAGCCTGTAGAGTTTTCCCATTTGGCCATAGAAAGTAACGCACTGGTGCATGGACCAATGGTGAAAGCATAAGGTTAGAGGTTATACACCCAATCAGACTTGGCAACACTGGTCCCAGAATTGACGCCAGTCTCCCATGGTACAAAAGCGCTAATTTCTGTGCCTGTCTTACAGACACACATATAACTTTCCTGATATCCTCATCTGCATACCAACGACCAATGTTATGGAATCACAAATCAGTCATGAACTAACAACCCAGATATTAAAAACTTTGATAATTGGTGCAGATAATCCCATCCACACCCACTTATTAGTTTTGGCCTGAGACTATATAGATTGTACAAGAATAAGAAATATCAACTGGAAAATAAATTCACTCAATTGCAATTTTAATTTAATCTCAAAACTTTAGGAGCAATTTTTTTAGATAATTCTCTATTGTATGAATCTGAGGAAAAGCAGTAAGATTAATATAAATGAATAGCCTGAAGTGGTCCTTAGATTTCCCAGGAGGTTTATGTTGATAGAATTCTTTCACATCAATCCATTTTGTTCTAATACTGTAATCACTCTTCTTATTTTTGCAATCTTAAGTCTATCAAATTGAATCAAAGCCGTTTGAATCGTGACAAATCTGCTGTAATCTCAAAACAATGAGTTAGAAATAAAAAGCCTTTTTCCAGTTTAAATTATCTCGGATAACAAGTGTTATGGTGAATCAGATGTGCAAATTGGACCAAACATTTTTAAAAAGAAGCTTGCATTTTCCAGGCACAAACCATCCCCTGGTCAACATTTCCTGCCTCTCTTTATTTTATTGGTATGGTCAAAAATCACATGACACCAACAGGTTTATTTGAAAATTGGTATGTGTAGGGCTGCTCTGGACTATCTTTATTCAGTTGTATATCAGTTGGTAGCACTCTCTCTCACCTCTAAGTCACATGGTTCTAGGTTCACAGAGTCCACTCCAGAACCTGTGCAACAAAAGGCTGGCACTCCAGAACATTACTGAGGGAGTGCTGCACTATTGGAGATGGTCTGTTTCACATGAGATGTTAAACCAAGACTCTGTCTGCCCATGGGACTGCTTCAGGTAGGGCCGAGGGAGTTAGCTGAGCCAGTGTCCTGGCCAATACTTATCTCTCAGTCAGCACCATTAACAAAAGTGTGGTCATTATTAGCTTGCAAATGGCTGTCGTGTTTCTTAGAATACAGCAATGCCCACAGTTATCAAGTATTTGACTGACTGTAAGAGATAGCAAGAACTGCAGATGCTGGAGTCAGAGACAACACAGTGTGGAGCTAGAGGAACACAGCAGGCCAGGCAGCATCAGAGGAGCAGGAAAGTTGATGTTTCGGGTTGGGACCCTTCTTCAGAAATGGGGAAGGGGAAGGGAGCTGGGAAATAAATAGAGAGAGGAGGGGTGGGGGTGGGAAGGTAAGTGGGATGGTGATAGGTGAGTGCAGATAGGGAGTGGTGGGGATTGGTCAGTGGGATGAGTGGGGCGGATAGGTGGGAGAGAAGATTGATAGGTTGTGTCAGTTCAAGGAGGCAGGGATGAAAGGGAGGGCTGGACATGGGATGATGCCGGGGGTGGGGAAATTTTAAGACTGGTGAATTCCATGTGTCCTTCTCCAGTGGCAAAATGACACCGCCTACAAACTAGAGGAACAACACCTCATATTCCGCCTTGGGAGCCTACAGCCCGATGTCCTAAACATGGAATACTGCAATGATCATCTTTCAGTAGTGTCCTCTCTCTCCTGACATGAGAATGTAGTGGAATGTCGAAGATAAGTTGTTCAGGAACTAAGCTAACTCAGCAACTCCCATCTGGGATGCTGGTAAGAGCTTTATTAAGGTCTAGATTAGAAATGATGAATGATATGGATCAGGGTGTCAGTGACAGTTTTGGTGCATCAAGAAGGAGGCAGATGATGCGACATGTGATGGACTTGGTGAAAAATAGTACTTGCAATTTGAAGTCTACCTCATGTGCTGTCCTACTATGATTCCATAAGCTGTCATAAATGTACAAAGCACTAACAGAACCAGGAAAGTGGATAATTTGCCTGACTTTGACTGCTAGGCAACTGGTGTCAATTTACCTCAAAAATATCAAATCCAGCTTCTCTACAAGTTGCATAACCTTATGTAGCCAATAAGTGAACACCACACACAGTTCCATTTCTAACTTTCTAGTTGCATAATAAAAACACCTGGTATATAATCTGCAACATGGCAGAGTCAAAATTTCTACTTTTCCCAGCTTATATTCCAATAGTATGTAGTCTTTAAATTATTAAAGAGCTAAAAACTAAACTAAATGAAACTAAATAACTAAACTATACTCGATAATCAACGGGCTAAAGAGTGGGATAAAGTAACTTGCACAAGAGAAAAAGTACTAGGGAAACTAATAGGACTAAAAGCCCATAAGTCTCCTGGGCTGATGAGTTACATCCGAAGATTTGAAAGAAAGCGGCTACAGAGGCAGTGGGTGCACTGGTAGCAATCTTCCAAGAATCCTTAGATTCTGGAAAAAGTTTCAAAGGATTGGAAAAAAAATTACAACACACTTATTCAAAAAGGGAGAGAGATAAACAAACCAGTAACTATAGGTCCAGTTAGCTTAATATCTGATGTTGTGAAGATGTTTGAGTCCAATGTACAGGAGGTAATAACAGAGTATTTAGAAATACATAATATAACTAAGCAAAATCAACATGACTTCATGAAGGAGAAAATGTGTCTGATAAATTCAGTAAAGTTCTTTGAAGAGGTAACAGCTGGATAGATAAAGAGAAGCTGGTAGATTTTTGGATTTACAAGAAGTGTTTGGTAAAGCACCACACATTAGGCTGTGGTGTTGGTTAGTATTTTGGCATAGATAGAGGATTGGCTAACTAATACAGACAGAGAGATAAAGACAGCATTTCAGGATGGCACTTGTAACTAGTAAAATGCCACAAGGATCAGTGTTGGGACCACAATTATTTACAATATATATTAATGACTTGGTTGAGAGAAGTGAATGTACTAACATTAAGTTTTCAGATGACACAAAAAATAGGTGGAAAGGCAATGGTGAGGATTACACAAGAGTCTGTAGAGGGATATAAACCGATTAAAGGCAAAAACCTGGCAGACAGAATATAATGTGGGAATTGTGAGAATGTGCACTTTGGCAGAAAGAGTAGAAGAGCTGAATATCATTAAAATTGGGAAAGATTGCAAAAAGCTGCAGTACAGGAGGATTTGGGGATCCTTGTGTATGAATCACGAAAACTTAGCATCTATGTTTAGCAGATAATAGGGAAGGCAAATGAACTATTGGCCTTTATTTCAAAGGGAATAGAGTATAAAAGTAGGGAGTTCATGCTAAAACAATACACGACATTAGTCAGGCTATGCTGGAATACTGTGAATAGTTTGTCCCTTTATCTAAGTAAAGATGTACGGTCAGAGGAGGCAATCCAGCATAGGTTCATTCGTTTATCCTGGATTTGGAAGGACTATCTCATGAAGAGAGGCCTGTACTCTTTGGAATTTAGGAGTATGAGAGGCAACATTGTTGAAACAAACAAGATTCTTACGTAATTTGATAGGGTGGATGCAGAAAGGTTGTTTCCCCATTGTGGGAGGATCTAGGACCAGAGGGCATCATCACAGAATACAGGGCCACTGATTTAAGGCAGAGATGAGGAAGAATCTCTGCTCTGAGAGGATGATGAATCTGTGGAATTCTTTACCTCAAAGGCTTTTGAGGCTGGGTCATTAAGTATATTAAAAAACTGAGCTAGGCAGATTTTTAATCAGCAAGAGAATCAAGAATAATGGGAAAAGGGCAGGAAAGTGGATTTGAGAATGATTATATCAGCCATGATCTTATTGAATGGCAGAGCAAAGTTGAATGGCATTCTGTTGCTCCTATGCCTTATGGTCACTTGCCCTTATAGCAACCAGGATGATGACAGTTAGTATAGTCAGGAGGAAATCAAGAGTGCAGGAAATGGATCTCATGGATGAGGACTGGGAGGTGAAGATGTGAGGAAGAAACTAGAACATGATAAACTTCTAACATCTGCCACTCACTTTGACTGTTACTGAGGCCTATAGCTGTTAACAAGCCTATACTTTGTGTTGTTGTAGTGTTTCCAAAGTACTTCTGACGTAGAAATTCCACTGCAGCCTGGGACCTAAGCATAGGAATGTGGTGGGCTTTTGGGTGGAAGGGTGTAGTGTCTCTTTCTCACATATGGAGTCATAGAGTCATACAACGCAGAAGCAGACCCTTTGGTCCAACTCATCCGTGCTGACTAGACATTGCAATCTGACCTAGTCCCATTTGCCAGCATTTGGCCCATATCCCTCTAATCCTTTCCTATTCATATACCCTTCCAGATGCCTTTTAAATTTTGTAATTGTACTCAACTCCACCAGTGCAATGGGAAATCAGAATTGAGAAAGAAAGTGCAAAATAGTTAAATGCATCACAAAAAGTGTAGTAATAAACCAAAAGATCAAAAAGGTATCATATTTTCCTTGGATCTGAGAAATAATTCACTCTCAGCCAAGCTAACAATGTGTGTTTGGGGTATCACAAAAACTCATTCTAGTTTCTCCAAGATTTGGAGGGGAAAGGTGTCAGTTGGAATTTTCAGATTGTTCTGATACCAAACAAGTACCTTCTGCGAGAAGTGTCACTATTTAAGAGTTTAGGTTTGGGACTCAAGTTGCATGACTTCAAAATTGAACAGTAAATTGATACAATCTGATCAGTTTAATAATTCGCTGAATGACCAGACAGCCATCACTAAAGATGGAAACAAACTTCAGCATTAGTTCCTGTATTTAGGAGAGGAGAAAAAGTGATAAAATTTGAGAAAGTGAGAGTGGTTCAGTAACCAAACTCCGAAAGAAGAGTGCTAATATTCTATTGGGGCTTGAAATGGCATTCCACGATTCTTTAGTTGAAAAGTCCACTTTCCCACCATTTTACTTGGATTTGAACTACAAACATTGCTATTAACTTTGTCTTGTTTCTGATTAATGTGATTCCAGTAAAGGTTACTAGCTCACAGTTTCCGAAATGGACAATGTAATCTCTAAAATGCTTTTCGATATTGTAGAATTTCATGGTCATAAAGCCAGTACTTGTAATTCTAAATAAAAATAAATCAAATTTCTATAATTACATAATTTGTTAAAAACAGGCTGCAGTCTTCATCCAATAATTTTATCCTTTACATTTACTCAGACAGAGAATACAGTCAAGCAAGTAGACTTTTTAACAAGTTTTATCTGAAATTTTTCCTTGTTTCTCCCCTCTGCCAAATGTTCATTGGTTTTGAAAGTTCCAAACCATTCCTGAAAAATAAAAACAAACATGAAACCAAGACTGAATTCAGTACATAACAAGAAAAAGTATAATGACCAAACAAGATCAAATCTAAAGTATTTTCAAGGTGAAAGGTGCAATAATTGTATGCTAGGGGAGGTTTGGAAACTGTATTAGAATTTCTGAACAAAGTTTATGAAAAGAGTTACCTACAACACTTCCCCTAAGCTGCGTGGCTGCAATTGAGCCGTCCCTCTGAGGTTCCCAACATGACAATCAGCATGCTGACCCCAATCACAGAATTACCAGTTATCCAATAACAAGAGTGGACGTCACAGAATCACAGAATTGTTACAGCACAGAAGGAGGCCATTCGGCCCATTGTATCTGGACTAGTGTCTAATACTAATACTAATATGAAAATCTGCTCATGCTCCCTCATTTTTCAGCTAGGAAAGGCAGTAGCTGGAATATATAGATCAGTGTACACTTAATCAGCAATGTTGATCACATCTGGGTTGGCATTTGTAGCATGGCATTTAGACTCAGCGGTGCTGGTCCGTGGAGAGAAAATCTGAAAATTACTCGCTAACCAATGATCCCAGGCAAAAGGTACAGGGATATGCTCTTACTGCGTGAGTTTAATGAAATGTCTATATGGCACATATCTTGCCAATATTCACGGTTATGCTGGTAGAACTACATCTCAGCATTTTGTTAATTTCTTTGGGACTGGAGATAAAATAAGCAATTTTTTTAAATTCTCTGGAGTATAGCTTGTGGGTGCATCTGAGCAAAATACATTTACTCTGATCATATCAGACTATGAACAAGGCTTATATTTTGCCTTTCCTAGTGATAGCATGAGCTACGGGAGTTTGGCATTGACAGTGAGAGAGGTAAAACAGTAATTATCAGATTAGGATGGAGTTTATGGAGGCCTAGATTAATAAATTGAAATTTTATGAAATTTCCTATGCACCTATGAAATTTCCATAGCACTGAGAGGGTTAATTTACTGTATGCTGTTGTGATGCTGTTGAAAGTGAAAAGATCTCTTTCTCTTCCTTTTGGGTTTGCTTTTCCATTTTGGCAGCTGCCCAACAGCCCATTTTATCTCCTCATCACAAACACATGTTTCAGTTTCTCCAGCATAGTCCTCTGTGGGAACATTCTTCAAATCATAAGCAAGTTAGGGTTGTGAATTTTTTTTTTGTCCTTTTTTCTTTCACAAGAATAGCTAACACATGTCAGGAAATGGCCACTTAGATCTTAGACGCACATTAACATGGTGCAAGTAATGTCCAGGATTTTCAATATGTGATCAGGCGAAAAACATCAATTGTTGATTTTTTTTTTCTTCTCCTCCTATAAATCTAATTAAAAATGAATATGGAAGCTGAAATATTAAATTTATTCTTCGTAGCTTATCAACAGAGAAGCTCTTTTGTTATAGGTTCTTGTGTAACTTTGGAGTGTGTACATATCTGAACTGACATGTCAATGCATAAATAGTTATAATAGCAATATGTGACCTCCTGTCTGTGAGCGTTACTGATAATTTGGCTGTTGGTATGGAAAGATCAGCATTTGTCCTCTGGTCAAATTCCAGCTGTAAACATCCTTTATTTAATATCTTACTTTTTTCCCAGCACAGATTACTTTTATTATTTGTCAAAGCTGCACCAAATGTTCTGCAGATATTGGAAACCCACAATGCAATCTTGGTGCAGAGGTGGTCTTGCAGCACTTCTAGTTTTCCCTGAACTGAGCTTACCTCAGGACAACTCAACAAGTGTTAGCCCGTTGTGCTTTTGGGTGCACAGCTGCTCGAGGTGCAGAAGCTGGGATGTCTGTGGTCAAGGGAGACTTGTACAAGATTTCAAACAGAGCAATTGAAAGCCAGCTTTATAAAATCTTTATTGCAGGCATGATTTTCACCTCCCAGGAGGTGGCGAGAAGGGCAAATAATTTTGCTGAAAGTTATAAATTACTTCCTTAAATGTCTGTCACTGCTTGCTTCTTGTCAGTCTTGCTCATCTATCTGCTCAGTTCACTTTACCTATGGAGGTGAGTTGGCCCTGGAGGGAAGCTCACCTCCTTACCACCTTGAATTATGGACAAGGTCAGTAGGTGACTTTCTCATTCTGCCACCACTTAAGGTCTTGAAGTGGCTAATTCATGGCCGCACAAGGGCCTAAACTTGCCGCCTCGATCACCTGCCACCTAACATGCTTGTCCTGATACTTCAAAATAAATAGGAAAATTCTGTACAGGCTACATTCACATCTTGCAAAACTGGAGGCAAATGTAACAACAAATAAACACAGAAATAGTTGCAAGTAGACACAGCTACAGCCACTCCCTTCAGAATGAAAGACACAAAGAGCCTTCATTTATATAGTGCATTTCAAGTCCTGGGAATGTTTCAAAACCAGTAAGCCACTATTGTAGAGAAATGTAAGCATCCAGCTGAGGGAAAGATAAGACGCTATCTACTTCTCTAAAAGACAGCACATTGGGCAATGTTTCATAGATTGATTCCTGGATTGGCATTCAGTTCAGTTTCTAATTGTACCATCATAGGTGTTTCAGACCGGACACTTATGCACCATCACTTTTATTATTAATTATGGGACATAGTTGTCACTGGCTGGGCCAGCATTTATTGCCCACCCCTAACTTTCCGGTGAAGGTGGCGCTGAGCTGCTTCCTTGAACCACTGCAGTCCTTGGAGTATAGAGACGTCCATAGAGCTGTTAGCAAGGGTGTTCCATGATTTTGACCTAAGGCTTGGCAAGTGACACCGCCTAATCTGTGGTGAATATTTGGCATTAGAAATTGTGTCCATGTATCAAGTATTCTGATTCCCGTGGATGTTAATACTAGACAAGACAGATCCCAGACTGAAACCTAGCTCTACTATCTTTGATAGATCATATTTTGTTTTGTTTTTGTTTTCGTTAAGTGGTCTGACACTCAAACACAAGCACAGAATGCTGTAGATTTTGCTTTAATAATAAATCAGAAGTTTAATAACAGAAAAAAATAGAAACTACTTATAACACAAACTCAAAGACTTTTAAACAAAAAGTAAAAGTATATTTCTATTAATCTTAAAATACACCTTTATAAATTGGAAAAAGAAACAACAGCTTTTGTGTAATGTCCAAAACACACCCATGGTATAGTACCCAAAACACCACTTGTGCCATATTCACACTGGAATTCCTGTCTGTAATTCTTCAGAGCCAAATGCGGGAGAGAGCCAGTCTAATTGGAAGAACAGCAAGCAACCTGAGGTCTGCTGTAGGGACACCACGGACCGGCTCTGAGAATACAAGTTTTTCTGCTTTCATTTCAGATCTCTCACAATGACAATATTTGAAAGGAGGGAAGGAATGGTATCTGGCACTGGGAAGGTTACCTTTCACCTGGATCGCCCTTGTCTCTGGGCCCCAAATGAAGCAGTCATTTAATGACAGGTTGTCGAAGATGGTGCTCTGCCTGCCTGCTTTGCTCTTCTTGTAGAAGGGATAGGTTCTCAGTCATGTGTTAGATAAGGGTCAGCTTCCTTTCAAGGGTATTATGGCTGGCCGTGGCATTTGGGTCTACATAGGAGTATGAAATCTGGACCAGCTTGAGCAGAGCCAGTTTGCCTCTGCCATTGCAACTGCACCTAAATTTGTACAATTTAGCAACCTTCCCCTTATTCCATTCGCTTTTACTGAAAGATCACCTCAACTCTACATTGAGCTGTCCTCCTGTGGTGCACTTACTGCAGTAGGACCCCCAAAAGTTTTGTTTAAAAAGGGTAGGACTGCCCAATCTTATTGTAAGCCATCAGTCTAATCAATTAATGAAAGGTGCTTATTTTCTAATATTTGGTTTGGATGCTCAGAAGGCTTTTGCTTTGTAACTTTCTCCTGCATCCCATTCTGCTTTTCTGGGAAACTGTAGAATGAAACAAAAGATGTTCTCCCAAGGAAAGAGAGAAAACTCTATCCGAGAATAAGTCAACCTGTAATTATGGTGTGGTACAAACCTCTTAGGACCGGAGAGATATATGAATCAAACATACTACTATGCCAGAGTGCACATCTAGTTTATTTTATAGTTGAATTCTATGAATTAATTTTTTGTACGTTGTCTGATTCTCTTTAAACTTGCTGTGCAATGGCAAATGTCATGTCCAGGAAGCTGCTGTGCAGAATATGACTGTAATTTAGCTTCTAAGGATAATATCATCTGTTAGATGGCTGTAAATGAATAAATATACTGCTGTAACTATGTAGCTCATAAAAATTAACAATGGGTCTGGTTACGAGCTTTCTGTATAATTCTGATTTCTATGAGCTGCAACAACAAAGCTTCCTTTTGTTTGCAATTGAAACTATACAGCTGTCTTAGTTTATGTGTTATAATCTTGTCATAATTTAGCTCTGCTTATTTTGGTTCAGCACTTGTCTTTTCATTCATATCATGGCTGTTTAAAATTTAAGGCAAACAAGTATCATTTTATTGGCGAGGCTAGGAATGCAGCATTATATTGATGACCAAATGCATATATTCCCTTTTGATTTATTGGTAACCTGCAACCTTTCCCATTTTGCACAGCACCTAGAATTTCAGAACAGACGCAACACAAGTCTCTGAAACTCCAACTAGATAAAACCTCCTCGACTGCGTTCTTCCAATTTATCTTCGCTCCTGTAGCCTGCCAGTTTTGCCCCAATTGATTCTGAAACTGATACCTTTATATCTTTATGAATCCACTGGAGACAATTCAAATTGCTCACATCTTATTTGTAAAGGGTGCATGGTACAGAACATTTTGACATTAAAGATATCATTCTTGAGGGACAGATATATCCTCCTGATATCTTTCTGATTCCTTTTCAAATGGCAATGTTTCCCATAAAATCTCCATTAAGGTTTATATAAAAATTTATAGTGTGGAAGCATATTCCAAATGTATTGGGGAAGCATTTAGATGGAGGTCTCCCAAACTCCTGCTATAATATCGGAAACCCTTGAGAAATGGTGTAAATGCCTTAAAATGTTGACCTTGTTAGCCTCACTCGGGAACACCTGCAGAAATTCATAGCATTAGTTACCAAAGAGAATGAATTGATAAAATGGAAGAGATATCAGTGCTGTCATGACTCACTTGGAAAAATGTGCTGATATCTGAACATCACTACTCCTGGGATTGTCACAAAAGATAACAATTTAATTAAAATACCACAAGAGTTTCTGGTTTACTGGTCTGATGGAAACAGGTTACCAGAAAACATTGATCATTTTTCTGTACTTAACAAATAGATAAGTTCTAGCTGCAGGTAAGCAAAACTATGGACTAAATACATATAACCCTACTAATTCAAACCCCAACCCTCTTTTTAAAAACTTCTACAAATACATACAGACAGCCACAGACAAAAAAATTACTGCTATAGGTGGAGGAAAAAGCACTGGGGAATCACAGTTCAACAGCACCAATCCGAAGGATTGATGAGACATTCCTCTTGCTTCCTAAGACCTTCTGTTCTCCAATTTCCTCCTCCAGATTCTTTCACTTCTTCATAGGAAGCACAGGGCAATTATTACAGATTATAAAGTCTCTAAGTTACTGATTAAATGCCACAGCTTACAGCAACCAGTGGGAAAAAAAGGCCTGGTTTTCTTCAGGCTTTAGTTAATTTTACTGCAGAGAGATTGATGCATAGAAGCTGCTCCTTCAGCAGTCCAGAGGTATCTCTCCATCTATCGTAAACATTCAAGCTGTTTACCTGTCCAGGAGCCAATCAGCTTGTCCGGCCATTATGCGCTGCTCCTTCAGTTGTCCCTGCATACTTCATGGCCACCATCCTTTTTGATCCTTTATCCACACAACTCATCGTCCACAAACCACTAACATCACCATGTCTTAGACATGTTCAGCTCTTCAACACTTTCTTTGGAGCTCAAGGACACCCATGACTTGCATCCTTCTGCTAGGGCCCTTTGTGTGCAGGGACAGACACACAGCTGATGCATCTACACTGGAGACATTTGCACTGACATGGACACATGTTTCTTATAGCTCTTTGTTTGCTTTCTCAGCTTTCATTGTCTTTAGTGTTTATTTGGTGGCTGCCAGCCTCTGTCCCACTTCACAAGGCTTTCTTAGCATACACATTCTTCAGCACTATCATACAGGCTGCCAGCATTACTTTCTTAGCCCGTAGGGTCTTTAGTGCTCATTTACAGGCTGCTAACTTCTCCCATGGCTTTTTAGCGGAGGGAGAGATAGGCAGTGTGTGATGGTGCTAACCACTGAGCCACTGAGCTGCCATGTATCAGCGGCTTATGTGCCAAACACATGGCACGTGATTCAAGTAAATGACAATGAGTAAAAGTCAAAGGGGAACAGACCTTATTGCGGTGAAGGGGACTGCAGTCATTCAGGGGATACTGCCCCAGTCACTCAAGGGGCTCATCTGTTTACTCTACAAGGCGTTGGCAAAAGTCAGCAAGGTGCTTGGCCCAGAGTCTGGGGAATCTATGTCCTTGCAGCCCAAGGACTGGTTCACGGTCAGTCCCGCAGGTCAAGTGGAGGAAATCTGGAGATTGCCAGGAAGTTAGTTTGGGTGATGTTAAGACATCCATCTGGTGGGTGGGCCGTGGTCAATCAGAACTGCCCTGCCAAGCCAGTCGAGAGTATGGGCCTTGGTCAGTTATGGAGTCATAGAGTCATTCAACATTGAAATAGACCTTTTGGTCCAACCTGTCCATGCTGACCAGACATCCCAATCTGACCTAGTCCCATTTGCCAGCATTTGGCCCATATCCCTCTAAACCCTTCCTATTCATAAAACCTTCCAGATGCCTTTTAAATGTTGTAATTGTACCAGTCTCCACCACTTCCTCTGGCAGCTCATTCCATACACGCAACACCCTCTGCTTGAAAAAGTTATCCTTCAAGTCCTTTTTAAATCTTTCCCTTCTCACCTTAAACCTATGCCCCTCTAGTTTCAGACTGCCCCATCCCTAGGAAAAAGACCTTGGCTATTCACCCTATTCATGCCCCTCATGATTTTATAAACCTCTATAAGGTCACCCCTCAACTTTTGACACTCCAGGGAGAACAGCTCCAGCCTATTCAACCTCTCCATATAACTCAAATTCTCCAGTCCAGGCAACTTCCTTGTAAATCTTTTCTGCCTCCTGTCAAGTTTAACAACATCCTTCCTTTAGAAGAATTGTACACAGTATTCTAAAAGTGGCCTCACCAATATCCTGTACAGCCACAACAAAACGTCCCAACTCCTATTCTCGACATTCTGATCAATGAAGGCAAGTGTACCAAAAGCCTTCTTCATCACCCTGTCTACCTGTGACTCCACTTCCAAGGAACTATGTGCCTGAACCTCTGGGTCTCTTTGTTTGGCAACACTCCCCAGGGCCCTAGCAAATTTCTGAGGGTTTGGTCACTAATGGTCACTAGGGATCAGCCCATCAAGTCCTTGGGAAAGCCGGCAACTGAAGCCTGTGTTATGATTCCAACTAATGATAATGCTGGACAAATCAGGTCCCAGAGTAAAACCTCACTTTATAGACCATAAATTTTACTTTTGCTATGGTGGTCAATGACTGAATATATTCATAAGAGGTTGTCATGTACTTTTAACCAAAGAATGCCAAAGTTTATTGCATGTGAAAGGAAAAATAACACAAATATATTACTCTATACAAAAATTATTTGAAATGGTCTTATTGTAAAAACCAGAAATAAAGATTAGATTAGATTAGATTAGAATTAGATTTTATTTTCATGTACTCAAGTACAGGAATACAGGAGTACAGTGAAAAGTCTACAAAGTCGCCATTCTACGGTGCCATCATTAAATACAATATACAAAACCGAAATTTTTTTATAAAAGAGAAGAAATGGAACCAAAAGAAAAAGACAAAAGTCCAAATCTTAAAGTCCTTATCCAAAAGAAAAGGAAAAAGTCCGAATTTTAATGTCTTATCTCCCTGGGCCTAGCCCCGGTCTAGAGTTTCAGTCAGTCTCCTCCCGGGGCATGCTCCACTGATTGCTTTTGCTGCCACCAATGCTGTCACCAATTGGTGGGATTAACTTCCTGTGTTGCTGCCACTGCTGCTGCCGCAACCGATGTCAAGAGGAGCCATCTTTGATGCCTGTGCTGCTGTCTCCAATTGCTAGGAGAAGGCGCCTCTGTTGCTGCCTCTGATGGCTACCTGAACCTCAGTAAAGGGTCATCCTGTCCCAACTTTAAAGTTCTTTGTTCAGTTGGCATGGCTGTGTTTGATTTCTGAAACTGTGTCCCTATTGATTTCTAAACACTTTCAGAGTATACACATGGATTTTCCATACAATCACCTCCAACAGTTTTCTGTTTTTGAACGTTTTTCTTTTAAGGCACTGAGGACCTATTCCTAAGCCCTATCTTTATTGGTGACTGCTAACCTAACAGTATCTTTTTACACTGACTGTCAATACCTAACACTTGAATGGTTATGTTTTTCTGTGATACTGGGAACAGATATTTTCCCTCTCAATTCTTATCATTGTTTCTAATGTGCTGTATTGTTCACCAGAAGCTCTCCTCTATGACTGTTTACCCTCATTGTAGTATCACGTATCAACAAACTTCAGGTACCCTATCACCATTGAATCACACAGTACAGAAAAGGCCCTTCAGCCCATTAAGTCTGTACAACCAAACCAATCCCATTCCTAAATCTCCTTGATCTAATTGGCTTACTAAACTATTTCATTAAGAGTCAACCACGTTGCTGCAGATCTGGCTAGACTGGGTAGGGCCTGCAGATTTCCTTCGCTAATCAACATTAGCAAACCAGATGGGTTTTTAAAACAATCAGTTGTGACCAGTACTGAGATTAACTTTTAATTCCAGTTTCTGTTTTATTAATCAAATTTAAATTCCACCTTGATGGTACTTGAACCTGAACCTCCAGACCTTAAGCCTTTGTCTCTCGATGACTAACCCAGTGGAAATATTAGGGAGTATCTCTTCTTCCCAAGAGTCAGTGCCCTTTGAAATAGATTCCCAGAATGTGCAGTAAACTTGGATTCACTGTAAAATAGAGCTAGATGAATCCCTGCAACTGTAAGATGACTTGATATAGAAAGTAAATGGCAGTTTCCTAAAACCTATCTGATAAACTTCATGAGGATGAAGATAATTTCTCAACTTTACAAACTCGCTAGATTGCTCCCATTTTCTGCCTTTGTCACCAGATTAGATGATTGGGATGTGGTTGCTGAAGCATATAAATGGCACTATGCCTTGAAGGCAGATGCTGGTTGAATCAGTTATCCTTTTTTATTCTTCTTTCTTTTATGCGCATCAAAGATAAACTTAAATGTAGAAACCTGTATGTGTTTTATACTACCATGCCCCTGTCACAGACTATTCTCCCATTTCTTTAATACACTGAAGGAAGTTAACATCTATGAATAAAAATTATAAGTAAATAAGGCTCTCTTAAAATGTTTCCCAAACACCAAGGTTAATTCACTCTGAAGGGAAAATGCAAATTGTGTAATTCTCTCCCAGTTGCACTTGACATGTGACTTTTTTGTGATGCCAAGAATAATTTATAAGAATCCACTTAAATGAATGGTTCAGCCAACTCCTCCAATCATTTTGTCATCTGTGGCTCAGTTGCTCTTGTTTCTTAGACAAAATATGTCATTTCACATTCTGTGCCACAAACCTCCGTAAAATTAGCACCTCAACTGTGGTATTGAAGGACCATTGGAGATGTAAGGTGAACATACAAGTCCACAGTACAAATTTGAAGAATTGGGGAATTCACCCCATGATCCTGGCAAATGTTTATCTGACAACCAACATCGGCAGAACGAATCTTCTGGACATTATGAAATTACTATTTGTGGGAGTTTGCTATGTGTAAATTGATTGCTACATTTCCTACATCACAACAGTGACTGTACTTCCAATGCAGTAATTCACTGGCAGTATGCACTGTGCGGCTTCTCTCATACTGAGCAGATCTGCTCAGATCTTTACTTTAAACAACCAAAGAATTACACATTCATCTTCTCAACACTAGAAACATTCAAAGTTGCCTGGGGTTGCAGAACATAAATTTGGATCATTCCAAGTAGCTTATTTAAGTAAATGATGATCAGTATTTGACATTTAACTGCTACATTCTCTACAAGTCAGAAAAGTTGAAGTCAGGGAGAGGATGACATCTACATTTACACTCCCATTGTGAATGGATTTGATCTTCTGAAGTAGTTAAAGGAGTTTGCTAATGATAGATGTCATTATTTGACCCTACAAGAAAGCCTCCTGCTTTACCACATTAGCATTATTCAAGGAACAGTTCATACGTTGGACATTCCTGATGTCCTAGCATGGATAAATGCCGTGAACAGGTTCAATTCAGTTTTGTTGAAGAAGACAAGAAGAACTGTCTGAAATGGTGAGAGTTAAAATTTGCCCAGCAATCAAGGCCTATATAAATATAAAGTGTGAAGTGCTTTGTAAATATTTCCTGTCATTAAGTTTTCTAAAATTCACTGTGTGACCTCATGAGAGTGTGGTTAGAATCACAACTGCAAATTATTAAAAACAACAACTAGACAATACAGGGTCTGTGCTTTTTTAATGCAACATTAGAGGTTTATTTTTGTAATTATTTTCTGGTTTTTGTTGTTTGTGGACATGCTCTTCAAGTGCTAATACTTACAAACAAACAATTCCTAATGTACTGGAAAGGCAGCCAAATTAGTCTCAAAAATATCAGTTCCCATGATTACCATGACCAAAAAATGCAGCCTCGTATCTCAAAGCTGCCGACAAGGGAGCTTAGGGAATTGGGAAAATGAACTGATTAGGTATGAATTTCAGTAGTACCCCATGATGTGGAGCTCAGTCATATAGACCAGAAGATCCTAAGTGTTGTCTTTCATCTTGACTAAGTTAGCTGATCTAGTAAGGTTTTCTTCTCATGTTTATTGCCCAATGAAGCATAGTTGTTGTTGAGAACAGTGTCAAGCTTCCTGCTGAACTCGCAGTCTAATTTCACAGTGGTCGCCTGGTCTGGGACTGTAGTTGAGCACGAGGCAGCACTTACAGTCATGCAAAGGAGAAATATTTTAAGAAGAAGTTTAAATGAAAGCCCAAATTGCTGGTGAAAAATAAAATGAAATTAGGGATTTAATGAACCGTACACTCACTTTGGAGAAAATGAAGGCCATGCAATTTTTTGTGCATTGTCCATTTTTGGGATGCTAAACAGATGCATATACCTCCAAATATGGCAGAAAGGATTCAAGTGTCCATTTTGAGCTACAGTTGCATTCCCATCATATTAGATTAGGTTTCTCTACAGGCATCTGGAGCACAACTGTAGAAAGACTGAACAATGGCAAAATTTAGGCCCTCACTCATGTTGGGACCCTTTTGTAATTTATATTTGCTCCAGTGCCCGACTCACCATGTGCTGGCTAATGCAGCTCATCAATGCATCAGGCAGCTCATCAAGGCTCTCTATATATACCAAAAGAGGTCCTAAATCTCATTTCTTCTGCACAGAGAAAAGCAAGATGAGAAAATACCAGATTTCACCCACAATGACGATGAAAACTAATCACAGCACTCCAACGCAAATAATTTTCAGAAGAGATGTAAAGCAGCATGACAGTTCCCTATCAACTGTCTTGTGTGATTGAAAAAAGTCAAATTAACTCCCTAATTAACAAGGATTGGAAGAAGAAAATGAATTTCATGCAATTTCTTACATTTCAGAAGTAGATTTCTCAAGCAAAATTTGTTTATTGAACAGAATCAATGCCCTTGCATTAACTCTAATGTATTCTTCTGAAAAATATATAATAGTTCATAATGCAAGTGAAAATTTGGGTTCACTGGCAAAAATCTGACTTCTTTGATCACAGTAGATCAGTGGGCACAACTAAGATTTGCAGAATGTGCTCCAGAAATCATTGATAGAAATCCAAGAATCTTACTTAATCAAAATCAAACCAGATTTATTTAATCACTTTAAAAACAGGTTCATTACATCCCATCACTTTGGTGCAATGTTAATATGGTATCTTGACACTTGGACTTTGGACTCGTGGTTTTGGCAGTGTCTCTGATTGACAACAAGTATTTCAAATTAGTTCTTTTTTTTGGGGACATTGACTGAGGCTTTGAGAGACAACAATTTGGGCACAACCCCCTTCATAAACCTTGAGAGTAAACATGACACAAGCATGATTTATGTTGGCAAAGCACTTTGATGTTTAAGATTAGAATATAACTATAATGTGTTGAATCCCTCCTCTCTTTGCTGTTTATATGCCTTGCCTTAGCTGCTTGTCAATCCTGCTTACTTTCCCGCCAATGTTTGTTGGCTCAAAGCCTCAGGCTCCAGGAAAAGCCGGCTATGTTAGTGATTAATGTTGCATGCTTTCCCATAGCATGCCAGCCGTCTTTTACCCCTTGGTGAATTGTAATGCATGAATACCTCAACATAATCAGTGTTATAAGCTAACAGTATGTTAACCTCTTCAATACTAGATGCGAAAATGGTTTACTGAAGTGGAATCTAGATTTATTTTACTTCACACACAATGACTTCACTAACATGTATGTCAGTCAATGTGTATGAGGAATAAATTTGAATGCTCTTAGCAATGCTACTTTGGACTAAGCTAAAGGTTCATTTGAACAACAAAGATAGATGGTTTCAACAGAGTTAGTATGAAAACTGCTGCAAATGTTCTTTGTTCCACAGGCTGAGGAGAGTGAAAAGCACCCATGGTTTCACTCCTGAACGTTATCCAGTGATCGCTGTAGGAAAGTGCATTACTAAAGTGTTTGTCGAGGCCAAAATGAACCTCTGATTCTCCTACAGTCAGATAATCTCCTGTCACTTATTATCTTGGCTTTTCATATGAGGAATAGCCAATCCTTCATTAAAATTCAGTGCCTTGAAGAGAGGAAGAGAAAGGCTTTTTTTAAAAAGGTTGTTTTTTGAATTGAATATTATAAATTTAGAATGGGGATGGAAGATATTTGCTTAAAGTGGGCAAGATGCAGACTTGCTAGTATTTTATTCCTGGTGTTAAAAGTGAATTATTGCTGTTCCACTGTTGGTTTTGAAATAACTCTTTCCTAATGCATTCTCCAGGCAACATCTCAATCAGTGTCCACTTCACAACCAATAACCACCCTGCCATATAAATTGTAGTTGCCTTTGAAATTTGGCATTTTTTGCAGCTATCTTAATACATGCAAGATGAAAAACTTCTACAGCATTTTTCTTTTTATTGGCAATGTTCAAGTCCTGCACAACTACGTGACTATGCATAATTGGTTTTATTCCCCGCTAGTGATAATGATATAATATAGAAACATAGAAAATAGTGGGAGTATACCATTTGGCCCACTGAGCCTGCTCCTCCACTCAACATGATCATGCCTATGCTCTTTCTCAAAACTGTACTCTTGTGTACTCCCCATACTCCTTGACACCTTTAGCCTCTAGAAATCTATCTGTTTCTTTGTTAAATATAGTCAGTGATTTGGCCTCCACATCCTTCTGTGGTAGAGAATTCCACAGGTTGACTACCATTGTAGTGAAGAAATTTCTCCTCATTTCTGTCTGAAATGGCCTACCATGTATCCTGAGATTGTCACCCCTTGTTCTATACCCAGATTACACAACCTGGGAAAACACTATCTCTTCATTCTGTCAGAATTTTATATATTTCAGTGAGATCACAGTCTGAGGATTCGGGGTGGACCGTTTAGGATGGAGATGAGGAGACATTTCTTCATCCAGAGTGATGAGCCTGTGGAATTCATTACCACAGGAAGTGGTTGATGCCAAAACATTGAATCTATTCAAGAGGTGGCTAGATATAGCATCTTGGGCGATTGGGATTAAAGGTTATGGGGAGAAACCAGAATTAGGCTATTGAGTTGGATAATCAGCCATGATCGTGATGAATGGCAGAGCAGGCTCAAAGGGCCGAATGGCCTTCTCCTGCTCCCATCTTCTGTGTTTCTATGTACCTCCTCTGATTCTTCTAAACTCCAGTGAATACAGATCCAATCAACCCAATCTTTCTTCCTACAACAAACCTGCTATCCTAGGAATCAATCTGGTGAACCTTCCCTGGACTTCCTTTATGGTAAGTATATCTTTTCTTAGGTAAGAGGACAAAAAATGCACCCAATTCTCCAGATATGGCCTCACCAAGGATCTGTACAGACTTCCTTGCTCTATACTCTAACCTTCTTGTACTGAAGGCCAACATACGATTTGGCTACACCTGCTTGCTACACCTGCACATGTGCTTTCAGTGACTCATGTAACTTCATTCACTTTGTGAAATTGCCACAATTCAAGCATCATTAATGATGCACTTGGATGCTTGTGCAAATGAGACAGTTTGTGCTCTGCCTAATTTTAAAATCATCGACCTCAATAGGGGATGCCTAAAATGGGAACAACTTCACAAACTCATCATTGTTCACTTCTGCACACATTGAAAATGTTAATTTCAGTCCATGTGAAACCTTAAGACAAGTAGTCCTCTTATTTCTTGCAGTTGATTAATTAGCTGGGTGGGTGGGAGGGAGGAATCGGATTTATTATACTGCTCAAGTTTTGTTTTAAATATATGGTGGATGAGTCTAAAATTTGAGGAAAGATAACATCTGTTTGATGAGAGTTGCAATCTTCAAGAAGGCATGAATCTACTTTAAACCTCAAACAGCAATGATAGAATACTTACAGATGATAGCCCCTCCTACCTCATCATAGCACAGTGCAAATGATGAATGATTCCCCCTTCCAAACCAAAGTCCAGCTATTGCAGCAGTACAGAGTATCTGATTATTAGTGGAACAGTACTACAGAAGCTTCTGTTCCTCAAGGTAGGCTTCCAATTTATGCCAGGAACACAAGAACATTTTTTTTTAACTCCAAAATGTTCTTGCAGAATGCCGGCAGAAGAGCTTTACATATTCTGCTTGCTGGGAATTCTCTGCCAGGATTTACAATGTTCAATATTCTTTCCTTCAGTAGAAAGCCAGATGCAAAGTTAGCCAGTGCTTGCTTTACTGGGACTGTACAAGACATGCAATAATGGAGTAGAGATCTGAGCCTTGTCCTAGTGTAGTACTAGGTTTCTCAAAATCCCCAGCAATTAGCAGGATCAAATTTGCAAGCCATCCACCCTTGTTATAGTTGTATCTGGCTGCACCTGTTATGTACCAAAACATATTATTGAAAGGCATGAATGGCGTAGTTGTCGTTGGAATATATTTTGGCTATTTTGTATTTCTATTCAGCAAGCAGTCATTGTGAAGTCTTTTGTCATAGTTTTCTATTCCCTTTTCATCCCCATCACATCATCCCTTCAGTGCACCTGTTGCACAGCAATAAGATAGTTTGAAAACAAACTAAGGGATAACAAGTAGTAAATTTGAGTTATTGATTCAGTTATGGGGGGAGAGAGAGAGATGTAGAGATGATGACAATTGTAAACCACTCAAAGTTTGCTCCGGCAGTTTGAATCTTTTAGAACTACTCTACTATTGATTGTTCAGTAATGTTTAGTTCAAGTGTTGTAAAACCATCTTCTAAAATGTTTTGTGTAAAAATCGAATCTCGATTTTCACAGTTGCCTTTCTTTAATGTGAACTAAGTTACACTAATGACACACCTCTACATTCAGGGTATTTGCCCACTGTTGAATGTAATTTATACTGCAGGATTTGCAGTACTTTTTTATATACAAACTTTATTCAAAGTGATGTACTGTTCAAAGTATATTTTCAGGTATCACTCTTATAATGTAGATGCAGCCTCTAACTCTTTGTAATTTTCCATACGTCATTAAGATATCCCTTAATCCAGTCTCTATATGCAAGTTGATAAATTCAGAACAAAAACGGAAACTACTGAAAAGCTAAACAGGCATGGCAGCACCTGTGAAGTGAAATCAAAGTTAACTTTTCGGGTCCTGTGACCCTTCCTCAAAACCTGACCCTAAACATTAACTCTGATTTTTTCTTCACAGCTGCTGCCAGACCTGCTGAGCTTTTCCAGCGATTTCTGTTTTTGTTCCTGATTTACAGCAGCCGTAGTTCTTTAGGTTTTGATAAATTCAGAGGCTGCCGCTTTGCTATGGGGCGTGACACCATTCCCCTTTAAAGTTAAAGTTTAATCTTTTTATTTTGTGTAAAATAAGAAACTGAGTGATTAATAGCACTGAGGTTAGAATGTTATATTCCTGCTGTCAAGGATGCATGCTTTAAGAACATAGTCCGGGCAAAGTTTTGGATAAGCAGTGCACAGAGTCCACTACCTCAGGGCTGCCATGTACACTGCGCTGGGATGTAAAATATTTTCCCACAGTTGTTCTGTTGCAGTTGTTTATCTAGCGCCTGATGGGATGTAATGAACAAACTCCAGACCTTTGTTGAAATAGTATTGGATTAGGGAATGATTCAACAAAGTCTGGTCCCACTATAAATAGCTAACCTCAAAACTATTACAAATATAGTCTCGACATTACTTTCTTTGACATTTTCCAGCTCTGATGTCTTTTTGTATTCATTCCAACCTTCAACACATTATTTTCCTCAACCATTAATTTTCAAGTTATTGTGTAGGAAAACTAGTTGAATTATGACACAAAAAGAGGCCTTTTATGTCAGTACTGTTTAAAATTTGTGTAAAAGTTGTGTACACAATGGGAATGTTAATAATGCTGATTTATAAGATGACATATCCAGCTTTTGATAGAGTTTTATCTGTCCCTTGGATGTTGTTTCTGAGACAGCTAATGTTGAAATTTTGTAATCCGTAATTTTATAACTAACAAAGCTCTATATCCATTTGATGAATATATGATTTCACAATTCAATTGTATTTCACTTTATTGTCCATATAGAAGTTCATTTTGTTAAAAAATTATATGCACAACAAAAAATGTCACCTATGATCTGGTAATTTCTAACACTAGGGCTGATGAGAAAAGACACAATGTAAATGTTAGCTCTTTATTTCTGTAGATTTGCTACACACAGCAATCAGGGCTATATGTTTGTTTAGGCTGGGCGCATGCAGGCATGTGCTTGGCGATGTGTTTGATATCACAAAGAGGCTATTGATGCTGGAATTTACATTGTTTCTTTGAGCTTGCAATTTTAATTTGCATCACCCCAACATGGAAATCTCATAGTTTCGGAAGGCAAGTGGATATGTAGAAACTTGTTGAAGAATCGTAGGGGTACTTAACTACAAGTTGAATCTGGGAGGTCTATACTAAAGGAAGACCTTGCATTTACATCATGTCTTTCATGTCCTCAGAGCATCTCAAAGTGCTTTAGGTCTAATGAAGTATTTCCAAAGTACAGTCCGTGTTGTACATATGTTCATAGCAAGTTTCGCAACTAACAAGGAAAAATCAGACTTGAAAATTTGACTCTTAGAGGTGGAAGGAAAAATATTATCCAAATACAAAGAAAACTTCCTTAATAGTGCAATCAGCTGCCTGGAGCCCAAGTTCTAGAATTCACTTCTTAAACCTCTCCACTACTATACTAGCACATGTTAATTTTTATTTGATTACATTCCTGTGAAATGCTTTGGGAGTTTTAAAACGTTAAAGATGTTATTCAAATGCAAGTTATTGGTAGTAATGGAGTTTATTAAAAATAAGTTCATAATAAGAAACGTATTCCCAAACTGGTGGAAATGAATCTAATTTCTCATTTGGCCTTCAATCAGGAAATACTGCTAAGTTATTCAAGGATAAGCAAATTCTCTAAAGCTGCTAGTAGCATTTTATTAAAAGCATTTTAAGTCAAAATCAAATGCAATAACATTGCTTGTTTTTTCAAACTGCCAATTGCATCATAGATTTGACAACAAAATATCTGTTTATCTGATTACTGTTGGATTGAATAACTGCATAATGCTTGAATATTACTTCTCTTCATTTTGTCCCAATTAAGTTTTGATATAAGTGAAGGCGAGAAATTTGGTGTTATTCCATAGAACAGCAATTGAGTGCTATGTAATCTGTCAGATAGGAGATTTTGTAGCGCAATGGGTATCATTCTTGCCTCTGAATCAGAAGTTTGGTTTGACACCCAAGGTAGGTATGTTCATAGCACTACCAAATCTTTCCAGCACGCACCAATGGCGGGCAGTAAGAGCGGGTGACATTCCTGGTCAGCTGTGTAATGAAAAGAGCATTGAAGCCTCTGCCATGATAGCAGTAAAATAAGGACAATCAATTTTTGATTTCCATCATCTGACTCTAAGACCTTGGTCTTTGATGCACTTAAACGATTTTATAATGGAAAAAATTAGATTAATTTTCACCAAAAATTGGCTATGGGTCAGTTTCATGGCAGGTTTCTCTCCATGAGCTCCAACGAGTTATCTCACAGTTTTCCGCTGCTCAACACGTTATTTATGCACCGCACCTCCATGACATAGCTCTCATACTATTTTGAACTCAGCAGCGGTGAAATGATCACGTGTCTGGCACCTTTCGGTGTTCATGGTGTGGCCATCATATTTAAACCCTAGATAACAAGGTGTAGAGCTGGATGAACGCAGCAGGCCAAGCAACATTAGAGGAGCAGGAAGGCTGACATTTCGGGCCTGGACCCTTCTTCAGATCCTTAGAAGAGGCTTCGCAGCGGGGTTAAAATCAGCCTTCCTGCTCCTCTGATGCTGCTTGGCCTGCTGTGTTCATCCAGCTTTACACCTTGTTATCTCAGATTCTCCAGCATCTGCAGTTCCTACTATCACTGAAACATATTTAAACCCTATGTGTGCACTATGTCAAACGCTGCCAGCCTGGTTTGAAGAGGCTGGTAGCTGATTGCAGTGTACACATTCTGGAAAAAATGCTCAGCAATACTGGAAGAAGGTTAATGACTTGCTGCATTCTGCAATGGTAACTGCCACCATCTTCTTTTTCCTATCTCATACTCACTCTGACTCTGCCATTGCACCAATGCTCTCACCTAGCATTTTTAATATTGAATAGCCCATCTTCCCTGAATGGTTTTCACTTACTCTATCACCCTAAGATATTGACCCTCTCTGCCATCCACACTTTCTATTCACTCACTCAGGACACCTCACCATCTGTGCTGACTGATGATACCTGGCTCCTGATTGACCATAGTCCCCTTTGACTGTAATTTGCTACCAAACATGACAAACTGCCTAGCTATATTTCTGCACTAAAAGGCAAGGTAGAAATGCTGTGAGCATCCAAGTAGGCACAAAGCGAATGAGTTCAAAGAAAGCCATGTAAGAGCCCTAAGATGCATCCTGTTCTGAATCATGAGATGGGTGGCTGATCCTGCGTACAGACAGGCCTGGCTGCAGCAGTACAATGTTAGATGCTGTGTCAGTGAGCTCAAAGTACAGTGTTGAAGTGGTGAACTCTCTCAGAAGTGAGTCCAAAATGTACTCTGATGATGTGCTGAGGCTGGTGCTTTGCTGATGCCAACCTCTAGGGACAGAGGACCCAGGTGGTCACTGCACATGGAGCATTCCCTCTGGTTTCGTGGCATGCTGGTCAAGATGGATACCCAGAGAAGATACTAGCGAGTTGTATCTCCTATGTACCTGGTCAGAGTTTCATATGTGAGAAAATGTCACAATTTAGTTTCTCGCCATTGCTTGGGAAATCTGCAAAGTGCATATAAATGAGGCAAGATTGGTTCATAATGTGGTGTAAATGCATAGAAATAGACCACCTGTTCCTCACTAGCAAGTCTCTTGTCTCTGTTAAAAGTTGTATGGAAAATCGGACATTGCTTCTTGATGTCAGGAATTTCAATTTTCTCACGATATTTTATCAATTGACTTGCCACTATATATGTCTTTCAGGACTGGGGAATGTTCTACATATTGTCTTAAAATGGCCACAGCAATCTGTTCACCACAAATTAAGCATTTTATATATTTTTTAAAAATAAGGATATCAAAACTGTCACTGTATTTCAAATGTAGTTTCATCAATGCCCGAACAATTGCATTGAAACTTATTCCCTTTTGTATATCATTCCCCTTACAATAAATAACAACATTCCATTTGCCTTCCGAATCACTTGCTGTACCTGCATAATAACTTTATGTGATTCATGTACAAGGCCAAACAAATCCCTCTTTACCACTGAATCCTGCAATCTCTCTTCATTCAATCTGTTCTTCTTTCCAAAATGAGCAAGTTCACATTTACCCACTTATACTCCATCTGACAAATTTCTGCCCTAGCACTAATCCTACCAATAAATCTTTTGCAACCCCTTAACCTCATCTTGACAATTTGCTTTCTGACCTATCTTGGTGTCATCAGTAAATTTACTTACCATACATTTAGTTCCTTTATCCAAATCACGGATGTAGATTGTAAATAGTTTGGGTTCTATCATTGATCCGTGTGGCACTCTACTGGCTACAACTTGCCAATCCAATAAAGATCCATCTATCTTTAATCTCTCCTTCCTGTGAGTTAACAGCTACCATCCATGCAAATATGTCACTTACTACATGATATGCTCTTATCTTGCATAGCAACCTCTGATGTGGCACCATTTCAAATGCTTTTCAAAAATACAATTACACCACACTTACTGGCTCCCCTCTGTCTTCTCTATATATTCATAATAACATCAGAAATGTTCTATATAGTTTGCTTATGTTGACTGTTTATCAAGAAATTGGATATGAAACTGAGGAAAACGACTTTAGGTTCATAATTGTAATGATGAGTTCATCAGTTTCAATCCAATGCTCCATCTGATGGCTTGGGAACAGCATGAAGGTCAATTTGACTTGGATTTGATATTAAACTGATCTGAGTTTTTCATTCCAGTGCTTAGTTAAATTCCACCCCCTTCAGACCAGGAATATACAAAGGAAGGGGCTTTCTCATTTTAAAGCATTTGAATTGCAAAATAATGTCTGCAGCCATTTCTTCACATAATAAATTGCTGATTGCAAGAATGTTAAGGGAATTAATGAACCTATTCATTTCAAGTTAACTTGCACTACTTCCACTTACTTCCTCCTGCCCAGTGTTTCAGACAGATATAGCAATAGTTTTAGGCATAGTTTGTTTAGACATGCTTTTAACAACAATTTGTGTACTCATCATCTCTGAATCTGAACAATATGAGGAGCAAAATTAGACCAACAGAGCTCAGTCAGACGGTGCTCGGATTAGAGATACTAAATAATAACCTAGGTGCCTATGTGTATTTACTTTACCATCACTATGCATTATTCCTAGCTGGACAAGGCAAAGAATGCAATTGATTCCACACCCTATTCTCTCCAGCTGGCTACTAAAGCGGTGTGACAGATGATGGAGCACTTTGCCTTCTGTACCTTTCCTGATGCCTCAGATCCTGAAATTGTCATGAATGGAAGATAGTTCAATTGTGCCACGAGATCCCAAAGCAACCATGCACAAATTAAATGGGTTGAGGTGGCTCAAGGGGCATAAGACTCTCAATGTTCCCTTCATGATAGATTTAAAATCCCAGAGAAGAATTCTGACTTCCCACACTTCCACTTTTCTGTCCATCTCTCCTACCACCATGCTTGATTTTCTTCTTTTTTTTTCAAAGCAAAGACTAATGCTGGGATATAATTCCTGGGATTTTAGCAGGTCTAGAATGCTCATCAAAATGCATATGTGAGCCTCACCCTAGATGGTGACAGATTATTTGAAGGAATGGGAAGATAGCATCAGAGTCCAATCCTAGCAAACACATGCCATTCCAAGACTGGTTTCACTTAGAGGGAACATGGATATTGTTACGTTTTGGATTGCATTAAGAATCCAGGAAAGTTTGAGCAATGGATCCTGGTAAACAGTTATTAGGGAGCAGAAAACATGTTGCTATATTTCAATATGTCAGTTTAAATATGTACTTCAGGATTAGTGTGTGGGAAAATAGCTTTTATCACAATATCATTTCCTTTTTTAGTCTGTTTTGTGACCTGACCCTTTCTTTAAAAAGTCTGTAGCCAATTAACTTCTCCCAATATATGGTTCCCTACAGAGTAGGCCATTGACCTTTTTTCTATCAGCCAGAATTTTTCCATCTTGAGTTATGGAAATTCATCAACAGTGCCTATTTTCTACTCTGTACTCTTTAACCCTGTGGCTTCCATTGATGTTAATATTCAAGTAGGATGAGAATAAAGTTGCTTAAAATTAATTTACAGACATTTTCTAGCTGCATTGTAGATTGAAAAATTAGATTAAAATAATTGGGAATTTTGTCCAATCATTGCTAAAGGTTTCGCTAAGCTGTTGAATGCTGTACCAGGGTGTTGTATATACTTAAAAAAAAACAAAGAACTGCAGATGCTTGAGATCTGAAACAAACAAAAGTAGAAAATGCTGGAGAAATTCAGTACTCCCTGCAGCGTCTAAGAAAACAAAACAGAGTTAATGTTTTGAGTCCAGTGATCGTTCTCAGAATGTTCTGAAGATGAGTCACTGGACTAGAAATGTTAGCTCTGTTTTCTCTTCACAGATGCTGTGTTTCTCCAGCACTTTCTGATTTTGTTTGTGTAACATTTGTTAATCTTGATTATTCAACCAACAAAAGTACCATGAGATAGAGAGATAATAGATGTGTTTATTGGGAAGCTAGATAAGTACATGAGGGAGAAAGGAATGGTATATACTAAGAGGGTGTGATGAAATGATGCAGGAAGAAGCCTGTGTGGCATGTGAACACCAACATAGATCAGTGGGCCCGAATAACCTGTTTCTGGGCTAAAATTTCTATGTTATTCCAATTGCAGCAATAGAATATGAAATGAATGGTAACTTATATTTTTTGTCTTCCCAACGAATGCACCTCATTTCATGTTTATTACTTGTATCACAGCAAAGACATTTTTCCCTCCCCACCCTTATCTGCTTTCTGGAGGGACCACTCTCTCCGAGACTCCACATTCCCCACCAGCCCTACCACCCCCCGGCACTTGTCCCTGCAACCGCAGGAAGTGCTACACCTGCCCCTACACCTCCCCCCTCACCCCCATCCCAGGCCCCAAAAAGACCTTCCACATCAAACAGATATTCACCTACACATCTGCTAATATGGTGTACTGTATCCGCTGTTCCCGATGTGGCCTCCTCTACATCGGGGAAACCAAGCGGAAACTTGGGGACCACTTTGTGGAACACCTACGCTCGATTCGCGACAAACAACTGCACCTCCCAGAAGCGAACCATTTCAACTCCCCCTCCCACTCCTTGGACGACATGTCCATCCTGTGCCTCCTGCAGTGCCACAACGATGCCACCCGAAGGTTGCAGGAACAGCACCTCATATTTCGCTTGGGAACCCTGCAGCCCAATGGTATCAATGTGGACTTCACAAGCTTCAAAATCTCCCCTCCCCCGACCGCATCCCAAAACCAGCCCAGCTCGTCCCCGCCTCCCTAACCTGTCCTTCCTCCCACCTATCCACTCCTCCCACCTCAAGCCCCACCCCCATCTCCTACCTACCAGCCTCATCCCACCTCCTTTACCTGTCCGTCCTCCCTGGACTGACCTATCCCCTCCCTAACTCCCCACCTACACTCACCTTTACTGGCTTCATTCCCACCTCTTTGATCTGTCTGTCTCCTCTCCACCTATCTTCTCCTTTATCCATTTTCTATCCACCTCCCCCTCTCTCCCTATTTATTTCAGAATCCCCTTCCCCTCCCCCATTTCTGAAGAAGAGTCTAGACCGGAAACATCAGCTTTCCTGCTCCTCTGATGCTGCTTGGCCTGCTGTGTTCATCCAGCTCTACACTTTATGATCTCAGATTCTCCAGCATTGGCAGTTCCTACTATCTCCAGATTAAAATAGATGTTTATTTGCTACTGTATAAAAGCTTTCAGATTTTTGCTTTTAAATTTATATTTAGAAATCTCCTTTCCGTGTTTATATGTAGGAAAAACATATTGTGTTGTGGATATAGTGCCAAAATTACCATGTTTTCATCAGGAAAAACATAATAATAATTTGTACATCTTGCACTGTGTAGAATATTGTTTTATGAGAGTAACCAATCATTTTGGATTCAATATATGACCTTGTAGTTATAATGTAAAATCATTGTGACTAAAGTATTATCGTATCTGACCCAATAGTCAGCATCTCAGCTGTAAAAAAGAAGAATGTTTTATAATATGATTAATACTAAATTAACTAGTCTCACAGGAATGTAGAGGCATGACAATTTGCCTCAGAATTTCCTTGGTTTAGGGCAGGGTCCAGGGGAAGGAAATCACCCATGGTATCTTCTAATTGGTATGTCTGAGTGTCAGGATGCCAGATGAGGGCAGAGATTGCTTAGATGAATAATGCCAAGTGTAGAGCTTACCCTGTGAATAAAGGACATTTGGTGACTTACTCCAGAAGAGCAGCCCATCAAAGGGTTTAGGAAGGCACTGCAGCAAATTGGATAAGGAAAAATAACCTTTTATTAATTGCTACGGTATTACAAATTTCACGAAAATTTTGTATTTTAGTTATGAAAGGGAGAACAGCAATTATGAAAACTGCAATGAAATATTGAGAAATTTTAGAAAATTAAATTTTAAAATATGAGTCCTGAAGTAAAAGCATGCCACATACATTTAATTGCACATAAAAGCAAACTAGATCAATGCATTTACGTTCAAATCTTTGTTTCTCATCCAAATTTACCATTTGTTTAAAGCATAATATTGGAATTGAATGCAAGTCCACCCATTAAACTTTGCTGGAAGAAAACAGTATCATTTTGCTATCCAATCTCTACAATTTCCATGTGATGTTGATTCCAAATCAAAAAGAGCTCATCTGTTTTTATGGTATCAGTAAATTAAAGACATGTGTCCAGTGGCTGCTCTTGATTGTTTGCCACATGTCTTTGATTTTCTGTTCCATATAAACACAAGTGACTACTTTTTCTTAATTTCATCATTAATGTCTCATTCAAAAATTTTCAGAAGCCACTAACAAATTCCTCACATTTGGCAACGAATTTAATCTTCACCTGTGCATCTTACAATCCAGCTAATTAGTGCTTAAAATGTATGCAGTAGATCATTTAGTAAACGGAAGATCAAATGTATAATGTATCAATACCAGTAGGATTCCAAGTACAGGTTCCTCAAACTGACTGCAGGGCCCATGTTTATATTGCATTAAACTATATCTAGACAGTAACATGACTTGTTACAACATTGCTACGTATAACAGTGACTTCACGTCAAACATACTTCAATGGCAATAAAGCACTTTAGGATATCCTGAGTTTTTTTTAAATACACACCTTTTAAGTCCAGAATAAAACTGGCAAAAGATCCACATGAAAGCCTACTCACTAAGTCCAAAGCATTGAACTTTCAGGGTAAACCGTAGGAATGGAGAGAAACCTAGCTAGAAGAAGAACAGGAGCAGGAATTATTTGTCCTTATGTTAGGTGGGGCAAGTGCTCCATTGGATCTCCCCAGATATTTGTATCAAGATCATTAGTGTTGTTAAATCTCATCCATAACTGGGATTCAGAGCCACAGTGTTAGTTGGCTGTTGAACAGGCAACATGGAAATTACAAATTGTTATTTGATGAAATAACAACAAATGAAATTTAATACCATTAAGGCCCTGTACTGTACAAAGTAAGAAAAATTGAATAGCATATGTAGACTTGATTGATGTTGAAACAGCTAAGCATGAAGTAGAAGGAGAATGATTAGGCTTTAGAGGACTTTACAGTTATGTTCAACCACTAAAATCACCAAAGCAAATAGAATGCTACACTAAATGTAGTCAAAACAGCAGCTTACAATTCTGAGAAAGTTGCAGTCAAATATATTTTGTTCTGGTTAGATGAGTATTGCATCCATATCTAGCCATTCAGATACTAGAGTTGGCACAAATAATGATAGCAAATAACAAATAACAAGGCTGATCACTAGTGCCTGACACCTAAACAAAGACTGGAGAAGTCAAAGGGCAATTTTTCCCTCACACTATAGGGAACAAGCAGCTTCTGGAGAGGCCTAGATGAAGCTGATTTAAGTTGAACTAATGGTTTAGCCTGCGTTTAGTATGATAGATTTGAAGCTGACACTAAAGAAAGCCACCTGGAGAAGTGTCAAGTGACTGCCACTTAAAATAATGTTTATGCTCATTTACAAGACTCCAGAACATTTTGATGGCTGGCATTTGACCTAATGCCTTCTCCTAACAGCAACCAACTGATTGGAAGTGAGGAAATCATTATGGAGGATTTCAAGTACTGCTTAAATGGATATCACCTTTTCTAGTTCGCTTGTTGTTAGAGGTTTGAAGAGGACATTTGAAATGGGTTAGGAGATTTTCTGGAACACTTTGTCAAGGCAAGAACAACAATACATCAAAATATGTTCCAGGATTTCTCTGAGGACTTCATCTAAAATGTGCTGTCCTATTCCAGCTCATTGGACATATTTGTAGAATTTTTAAAAACTCCTTCATAGGCTATCACTGGCAAAACCAGCATTTATTGCCTATCCCTTATTGCCCCTCAGAAGGTGTTGGTGAGCCACCTCCTTGAATCATTACCGTCCACCATGGAGTAGATACTCACAGTGCAATTAGGAAAGAAGTTCTAAGATTTTGACCCAGTGAAGGATTGGCAATATCTTGCCAAGTAAGAATAGTATGTGGCTTGAAAGGGAGCATGATATTCCTGCATATCTGCTATCCTTATCCTTCTAGCTTGTAAAAGTTGCAGATTTGGAAGGTGCTTTCAAAGGTGCTCTGGTGAGTTGCTTCAGCACATCTTGCAGGTGATAGCTATTGCTGCTAGTGTGCACCAGTGAATGTTTAAGTTGGGAAAAAGGGTGCTGATCAACCAGACAGCTGTATTCTGGATAGTGTTAGCTTTTTGTGTATTGTTCAAGCCACATTTAATGAGTTAAGTGGAGAGTATTCCATCACACCTCTGACTTATGCTTTGTAGATGGTGAACAGACTTTGAGGAGGCTGTTGACTTGCTCACTGAGCTGGCTTGTTTTCGTCCACGCACTTTGCAAATCATCAGTGATGCCTCCGATGAAACGATGTTTCTCTACTCCGCTTGGAATTTATATAGTCCAGTCCATTATGGTGAGTTGTATCATTTCCGGTTCTGTTCTGTATGAGTTTGTATATGGGGTCCAATTCTATATGTTTGTTGATTGCACTACGGGTTGAGAACCACGTCTCTAGGAATTCCTGTGCTTGTCTATGTTGGCTTGTGCTACTATGGTTATGTTGCCCAGTTAAACTGATGACCTTCATTGTCCAAACATATAGAATTGGACCCCATATACAAACCCATACAGAACAAAACTGGAGATGACACAACTCACCGTAACAGACTGGACAGTATAAATTCCAAGCAGATTAGAACAACGCTTCATTGGAGGCCACACTGGTAATATTACCTAGCATGGTGACAAAATGTCTGAATGAAAACAAGCCAGCTCGGTGAGCAAGTCAACAACCTCGTCCACAACTCGAGCAACAAATCTTTGCAAAAGCCTTAAAGACTTCAAGGAGTCAGAAGGTGAGTTACTCACCCCAGAATTCCATTCTCTGACCTGCTGTTATAGCCAGTGTTTACATAGCTGGTCCAGTTCAGTTCTTGGCCAACAGCCCAAGGTGTTCTTTTTGAGGATGCTGATGTTCAATAATGGCAATGCCATTGAATGTCAAGGCAAAATGGTTAAATTCTTTTTTGTTGGGTGTGGGAATTGCCTGGTAAGTGGCTGGATTGTAACATGCTCCTTGTCAGGCCAGGTATGAATGAAGTCCAGATATTGCTCCATATAAACAAGGAAACGTCTTCAGTGTCTGAGGCACTGTGAAATGGTGGTGAACATTGCTCCATCATCAGTAAACACCTCTGCTTCTGAACTTATGATAGAAGGACTAGATTTGGCAGCTCTGCAGAGCTTTGATATAATCCATTGTTTCTGGAATTGCTTAGCTCTGTTTGTTGCATGCTGCTTATGCTGTTTGACGTGAAAGCAGTTCTGTGCTATAGCTTCATCAGGTTGACATCTCATTTTTATGTATGCTTAGCACTGTTCCTGACATATCTTCCTGCACTTTTCATTGAACTAGAGTTAACACCATGGTTTAGTGGTAATGGTAAAGTGTAGAAAATGCTGGACCATGAGATTACAATTTATGAATACAGGTCTGACCTGATGATGGCACACAGTGCCTGACGGATACCCAGCTTTCAATTGCTGAATTGATGCTGAATCTATTCCATTTAGCACCACGGTAATGCCACACAACACAATGGAGCATATCATCAGTGTAAAGATGGGACATTGTCTTCATGAGAACAGTGTGTTGACAGCCCCTACCTACTCAGACATGATTGGTGAGGATGAGGTCAAATAAATATTTCCCTCTTGTTCAATTTCTAGCCGCTGCCACAGGGACAGTCTAGCTGGCATATCCTCCAGGACTCTGCCAGCTCGGTCAGTAGTGGTGCCACTGAATCACCAGGAGAAAGGGCCTAGCTATTAACATCTTGCTCGGACTCTTAGTCCAAGGTAGAATGGGAAGAGGACACGAGATCAAGCTCCTCCATCAGGTTCTTGGACACCTCACTTTGTACCCTATTATTTGTTCCTGATTTATCCTGAAACCTGATACTTTTTGTCAGCAGCAGTCCTACCTTTGGGAAAAGTGGGTGCAAGGGGCCACATTTGCTGAGCTATAAAAATTGCAATTAATCAGCGTTTGAGTGCAAACCCTGCAAGTTTCTGCTTTTGCATCTTCATCAGGTTTTAATTGTGGTCATCAGCAGTTAGGTCTAAAATGCGGTTAAAAGTTATGTTGTCTCAATGGTTCAAGTTTAAAGTCACTATCTCCAATCCTTACAGAGTGGAAAGGTTTCCTGGTCCACGTGGAATTGCTATTTTCAGCTGGGCCAGTAATTTGGAGGTTTGAGCAGGTGTCATCCATTTCAAGCTTGCTTTTCTCTTAGACTAAAATAATCCTCCAAACTTTTGATAGCATTGGAAGAAAGTAAGAGAGGTCACCTTTGGAGGAATCTAGATTGATGAATAGTGCAAGCAACAGATGATCTGGAAAAATTATCTCAAACTAAATTGTAAGTGTTGACATGGTTATGTGGGGTCAATCAAATAAGTGGCAAATTTAGAGCTGACGCTTGGAGATTCTTTACATTATACAGTAATGAGTAGTAGTGGTGAGCACCTTGACTGGAGGTGGATACAACATTGGAGTTATTGGTTGTATGGAAGTATTTGGAGATTATTATTGGTTGGGTGATCTGAAATCCTCTTATCACTCCTTTTTACTAACAATGCAGAGTATGCATTTGGCTTGCAATGCTTGTGAGGCTGTATGATGAAAAATAAAACCAGCACATTTTCTTGTCCATACTCTACTGAAAGACTCCTGAAGAAAGGGTTGTTTGCACAAGTGATTGAAAGGATCTTCAGTGTTATGAAGCCTTGTGTTCTGATAGTTACAATCCTTGAAAACTAGCTGTTGATGTAAGGTATCAAACGGTGTTGGTGGAACTATATGTCAGAAAGAGCACCCTAGGGTGATGTAGCGGGCCCAAAATTGTAAAAGTTTTAAAAATTTAGTCAACTGCCAAACTAACTGCCAATAAATTCAATGTTAAACCTGACTATTGAGTGGGTCTCTGTTGTTCAACTTTGTGGTCATCTGTCAGAAATCATTTCACTTAATCAATCATTCTGCTGCTCCTTCAAAAACTCCTTTTTATGTGGTGGGAAGGATGACATTTAGAATGAATTATTTTCTGGTAGATTAATTTTAATTTAATCCAGTCTTCAACTTTAGTTGCAAATATAAAACATGATACAATAGCTTGGTGTTAATTCCCCCAGCTGTGAGAAACTGCTGATGGCGATGTTTGGAATAAGCAATTTAATAATTTTAAGTGTCTGCTCCAGAGATTGAAAGTAATTCTTCTGCTGGCCAGGCTCTAGGGATCTTGCTGTTCCTTGCACATACATGTTGGAAGCTGACTGACTTGGCAGGTGAAGGCTGTATGATGAAATCCTTCTCACTGCAAAAACGAGTTCTTTTTTCTGTTAATGTGGTTTGTTGCAATTGTCTCTTCAGAACAGCTCTACTACTTGGTGTTACACCTTGCAAAACAAATTCTCTTTTGCTTCTTTGCTTGTTAATGATTGGGAACCGATCCTCTATGTGGTTTTCCCTTTCCTGATCCAGGGAGTCCTGGCTATATGCAGCACTTTTACTACTGGCCCAGCTGACAATAGTGATGCTGTGTGGACCAGGGATTTTCCCACACTGTATGGATTGGGGATGGTGACATTAGACTTATAAAATTCTATTAGGACCAGACAGGGTAGATGCAGGGAGGATGTTCGCGATTGGTGAGTGTCTCCAGAACCAGGGGTCACAGTCTGAGGATTCATAGTAGACCATTTAGGACAGAGATGAGGAGACATTTCTTCACTCAAAGAGTGGTGAGCCTGTGGAATACGTTACCACAGGAAATAGTTGATGCTAAAACATTGAATGTATTCAAGAGGCAGCTAGATATAGCACTTGGGACGAGTAGGATCAAAGGTTACGGGGAGAAAGCAGGATTAGGCTATTGAGTTGGACAATCAACCATGATCATGAAGAATGGCTCGAAGGGCTGAATGGCCTCCTCCTGCTCCTATTTTCTATGTTTCTATGTTTGTGGCAGCATAACTTTTAACCACTTTTTTCAGAAATGCTGAAGAAGGGTCCTTACACGAAAAGTCAACTTTCCTGCTGCTCTGATGCTGCCTGGCCTGCTGTGTTCCTCCAGTTCCACACTGTGTTATCTCTGACTCCAGAATCTACAGTTCTTACCATCTCACAATATCAGGTCTGGGCCCTGATTGATAAGAGATTGCTTGTAGGTAAGTGATAGGGCTATGGTGTAATAAGTTATGTCTGATTCGAATGTACTGTTGATACGATATAACTTTTGAAGATGCATTCATTGGTCATATCCACTTGCATAAAGTCATTGCACCTCTTGCAGCACTTATTCATCCCTTGAGTTTAACTCTTGGCTTTCACCACCAGGGCTATTTGCTCCCAGTGCCCTCAGAACATTTATCTCAAGGGCATCCTGGACCATGAGAAAAGACATCTCTCCTTCTTTGTATTTCTTCTACTAAGTCCTCCTGTGCCTTAAAACATTAAAGTCTGTTCTCCCATCTTGTACCATCCTTCTGTCTTTCCTAGATCAGATAGAATACCTTTTAGTAGCTGCTCCAGCTACAATATACCTCCCTTTAAAGAGTGATGGGTGTCAACTGCTGTCAGCTTTACATGATCTTGGGCACTCTGCTGAGGCATGCTACCTGTTGCAATCATGTTAATCAATAGGCAACACAAAGTTGGCATGCTGCCTATATACCCCATTGAAAAGCTGTGGGTTACTCACAATTGTCATGCTTGATTTTGGCTGCTAGCAAATACAATGTGCCGAAAATTTCAAAAACACTTACTGATAGCTTGCTGTCATGTAAGATCCATAATTACACATTGGTGGAGAAAAAAATATGCTTTAAGTTATTTTTATTTGATCCAAATGTTTGCAGTCTTGCATCCGTTACGGAAAGATTCACTCACCTGCCTCATTTATGCGAGCATCAGCCTGGCCCCGTGTTGTGCGTGGGAAGATGATAATTTAACTCAAGAGGGCTGCCAAACTGGCCCATTGTGCTGTGGCTAATAACGTTTTGCTTCAGTGCAATACAGAATCATAGCTGCTACGCTTGTAGCTTTCCCATGTCATTTCAAATGCCGTAGAGCTCTGATGGAATCAGAAATGTTGATATGAGTTTCTGGCTTTTTGGCAGTGTGTAGTTGAAAGACGCAGTAACCAACAGGGGTTAATGTTGAAACAGTGCAAGTAAAGAGATCTTGCACACCATTGAGAAACAGATGATATCTTTTGGGACGGCTGCATTTATGTTGAATAAACCAGCAACTGGCTCCAGCACATAAATCAAGCAGTGCAAGTGTGAGACTAATGACATGTTGAAACACAAATTCTTTGTAATGTTTAAACAATTGAACATTGAAGTGTATTTTGTTTGTACAATTGGGAAACAGTCTTGTGGGAGAACAGTGAGCATCAGTCTATAACATGCTGCAAACTTATTGATATATTTACCACGACTGCTATCAGGGCATTGTAATAGAACTCCTACAATCTCTAGCCTTGTTCTCTCCCTTAGCACTTTCAGAAATCTTGATCTTGTCTGTCAAAGATGACTAAAATATAATGAGAAAAATTCCAGGCTTACATTGATGTAAAACTGAAGCTATCAGTAATAAATCTATTTCAGCACTTATCAAAATAGGGTCTGTGGCACATTTATCAAATAATATTATTTCAGCATTGAGTCTTCTAGACTCTGACTAGATATTTTTAGAATGCTTGTAATAGGGAGATTTCTGAGTGAAATGATTGCTGAAGAAATTTCATTAATCTTTTCTCAAAATATTAGGACAGCAGAATCTTGCAACAAGAAGTGTGAGCTCCTGGATTCGTCCTGTTTTTCCTCAAACACCAAAATCCCATCTGTGATCAAAACAACCCAGTGGCAAAGAGGCTGGTTCAGGTCCATTGATGTGTGCATTAGGTTCAAATTGGGGCTCACATTACTCCTCTCTGGTGCAGTCTCAGCTGAAGACACTGGCTCCCGAAGGCCATATCCTTTCCCACGTGGGATTGAGGGAGGGAATCTGGATTGGCATGACCTTTTGAAGGTTTGGTGCTTCACTTTCAAAACAATATAAGAATGGATCACCCACATCATGCTCTTAGCTGAAGAATGAGGTGCTTTGTATCTCTAGAGAGAGGGAATAATATTCATTGAAAAATCAGATGGTGGCTGGATATTGTCTAGATAAATATCAGGAAATGTTTTTCAAATGTCTTAATTGTAACACTACCCTGAACCCACTGCTTCTTACAGAAGGTTGATTAAGCTATGCACTGACTACTTCATGCCTAATGTATGTAGTTAACTGAAAAGTGCATGCTCTTATCTTATTTGCATTATATTACACTCAAACCCAGCCCAGAAACTGTCGAATAGGCATGTATAGAAATTTCTGAATGCTTCTTATAGCCTTCTCAGTTCACTCAATTATAAGCTCAATGTTCAGGGCTATGTTAATTAAAGCAACACAAAGGTTATGTCATTTAGACCAGGAGGTGTCAGGTTTGATTCCCCTGTGTCTGGTTCCTTCAGCTTGGGCACCACTAGTCACTTTACCATGGGTCTCAGTGCTCTGAGTTGGAAAGGCAAGATCAACATGATTGTGCAGTGTGCTGGAGATGTGTCCGTGAGAGCTGAAAACATGGTGGTTTCAGTTGCATTTCCCCTTATAATTGAGTGGCTTTCCAAGATTTAAAGCTTTTGAAATGAACATTGAATGTTTGGGCAAGGGCACTGGAGAGTGCCTGATGGATTTGGAATCATACCCAGATGTGAGTCAGAGTCAATGTTAGAGTGACAGCAAAAGAGGGTAAAATTGGAATGGTTTGGTGGTAGATCAAGTTTGTATAATCAGAAGTAATGAACTATTATCACATATTTTATGCAAGAAATTGAGTCTGAAGAACAGAATGAATATTGAATTAAAAAAACTTCAATAGGAAAACAATATCTTGCACTGCAGCCCAATGATTAGAGTTTGTCATTTTACCAGTGATGTTTCTGAAATAATTTTGGTCTTGATTGCAACATCCAGAAGACATTCAGTAGAAACAAACACAGAAAACACTGGAGAGCGCAGCAGCTCTGGTAGCATCTGTGGAAAGAGACTGGGGTTAATGTTCTGAACACAGTATGACTCTTTTTGAGAACTTTTTCAGACGTTCCATAGAAGCCAAGTATGTCCACTAAAAGAGAAGAACCAAAGTCAAATAAATGTGCATGTCCCACCTTGGATATCTCTGCTACCACTAATCCTATTGGAAAATGTAAACATTGGGTGATTTACATAAGAAATACCACCTAACTCATCTGAACATAAGAAAGAAAGTATGACACTGAACAGCCCTAGAAAGATAAGAAAAAAAAAGAGCATAATTCAGAAATGCAGATACATTTATCCAGTTGAGTGATAGGCTGAAAAAGCATTTGAGATGAATTTTTTGCTGCTTAAAGTAAGTGACGGTGAGTACAGCTATTTTAACAGCTGTAACGGCTGCACAGATCTGCCTGATGGAATGTGGTGCAATTTCTCACATTGCATTGAAAATGCCTACTATGTGAAGAGGACTTTATGAAGATTAGAGCATTTTGCTCAGCTGCTACACAGCACTGCCAAAAATATCTGTTCCAGATAATTCTTAAAAAAATATTTAAACAGGAGAAAAAAACATAAATAGTCCATTGTTGAAATGTTTTTTTTCTTTTTGGAAACAGATACAACTAGTATTTTGTTGCCTTAAGGTTTAATTTTATAATAATATACTTCTCGATATCTGGGTCTGAATGAAGAATGACTTCAGCATCTGTTGAATATTTCCCTAGCAGCCTGCGAGAACTTCAGGAGATGGGCATCAGATGGTACCATGCACCGAATTATGTTTAATGAACTGGTCACTCCTTTCACTTCCATTTCAAAGGTCAAGAAGATTCTTCAGTCAGCTGTTTAAATTCGACGAATTGAATTCTTCCCTTCATTTTAATTCAGTTCGATGGGAGAAGTCAGACTACAAGGATAATTTTGATTTTATTGGCATGAAAAGTTTTGGTTTCACAAAGCATGATGACACAAAGCAGAAAGTGGTCTGTTCCTTGATTTGTTATTTGCAGGGGTGGGGAACTTGTCTTGAAGCCTAAAACAATTTTTATCGTAGTCAGCAAAATTGATTGAACACATATTGGCAATGGCATCAGGTTACCTAGACTGGCGGATGGAGATTCAATCCTTGCTTTGTGCTGTTAGCTGATCTCAATTGGAGCAGCAGTAGGAAATGTCTATTGGCTTTGGCACCCCTCAACAGGATGGGGAGAAAATCAGGCCAGGCTTCTGTTCCAGTTACTCCTGCTTCTTGACAGCATCCATAAGCAAATACGTGCTAATGTCACTAGCTCGACAAGCTCCTTCGACTACTCTCTGACTTTATGTTGTATGTGGACTGCTTCAATTCAGCATTGGCAAAGCTGAAACCATTTCTCACCATGCATTTCTTACTTTAGTTTCCCCCAGTCTCATTCTTTTTCTGGATGCATATTTATGTTGATTCTGACATTGTGCCCACTTCTGCAGATTAAGTCCATTGAAATTGAAGATATTTTTTATAGATAAAAAGAGGACACATTTTTTGTGAAATGTTTTTACATGCACAAATGGACTCCCCATTTATTAGACTCTTGTATTTTTACTAAATTAGCTTAAAACCAATCCTGTGGCGGGAAAATACACTGTTCAGAGGCAGGATTTATTCCAAAAAGCAATACGTAGGCAATTTGTTTTAGTCACCTGTAAGTGACTGGTTTAAAATAAACTGAAGTAATATTTATTTTATAAATAAAAATATATGATCAAATTTATCAGAATCTCTGCAAATTGTTTGGTTGTAAATGAGGTCATATACAGACCTTATTCTATCCCTTCCTCCTAAAACTGCTAACTCATTAGATATGGTTTGAAAGGTACTGACTGACCAATGCCAAGAATTCACCCATTAATTTTTTTATGTGGAAGCCCAGATATTGAAAATTAGCAGGTTATTCACAAGCTAAGACTAGAATAGGTCCTTTCTCACTGTCATCGATTCTATGCAATCATCAGCAGGAAGCCATAACTATGGTCAAGACAGTGAAACATGGTTTAACCCAGATTGCACGGTGCTCGTTTCCAGGCTTCACATCTCATAATAATGAAATAAGAGCAGAGCTGCTGTATATTTCCAGCATTTTCTGTTTTATTTAAGATTTCTAGCATCTACAATATTTTGCTGTAGAACCACAGATACTAAGGTAGTCTGTTTCTGCAAGCAGGAAGACCTAGACAACAGAGAGTCTTGAACAGAAAAATGCCAAGCAACAATAACATCACACAAGTCCTGTATAATGATAATCTCCAGTAACAGTGAATATAACCACCCTCTGACATTCAACAGCATTACCATTGCAGAAGCCCAGTCATCAACATTCTAGGGGCTCACCATTGACCGGAGAATAACTAGAAGATAAATACCATGGCTATCAGAGCAGTCAGAGGTTGGGTATTATGTGGTGAGTAACTCACCTGCTGACTCCCAAAGCCCATCTACACCACATAAGTTGGGAATGAGATGGGATATTCTCCAATTGCCTGGGTGAGTGCAGTTCCAACAACACTTGAGAAGCTTGATATCATCCAAAACACATCCCGGTTGATTTCAACCCCTTTAGGGTTCTAAGCAATTGGTTCCTACACCATGCAACAGTGAATAACACACAAGAAATGCCACAGCAACATGCAAATCACATTCAACAATACCTTTCAAATGTCTGACTTCAACTTAGAAAGACAGCAGCAGAAGCTTGGAAGCACCTCCACCTGCAAGTCCTTCTCCAAGTAATACATTATTCTAATCTAATAATATTGCTGTTCCTTCACTGTCACCGGGTGAAATCCCTGGAGATCTCTAACTAAAATCACAGTGGGAGTACAGCCTGTAATAGTTTTAGAACTCACTGCCACCTTCTCAAGGTCAGGTAAGGATGGGCAATGAATGCCAGCCTTGTCAATGATGCTTACATCCTATGAACAAATAACTTTTAAGAGAAAAGTGATCAGATCTCTGCACAGACTGGACAGTTGAACTTTAGAATTTCCAAATCCATTTAATGCAATACGTCAACAGACTAACTATTTACCCACTGGGGAAATCAAACTATTTGAAAAGGAAAGTAATTCAGTTGCTGTCAAAGTCCATTGAAGTAATGCCAATAAACTTCAGGACACTTCACTAGACCAATATTGTGGAATGCCTATCTTCTCAAACCATCAAAGTAGCAAATTCTACACTCCTTCCATAGGGATTATGGGAAATCAATAAACAAGCGTATATGTCATTATTAATCTTATTGTGACTCAGTAGTGACATTCTTGTCACTGAATCCAAAAGATTGTAGGTTCAAACCACACTCCAGATGCTTGGTGACTGATTTGGGCTGACACTCACAGAGCAAGAGTGAGGCAGTGTTGCATTGCTGGAGGAGATGTCTTTTTGAAACAGCATTAAAGTTAGACACATTACAAACTTTGATCCAAGCCACAAACCAACTCAGTTTGTAGGTTTGGAGACAGTAAAGGCTGCAGATGCTAGAAGCTAGAGTCAATAAATGTGGAGCTGGAAAAGCACAGAAGATCAAACAGCATCCAAGGAGCAGGGAAATCAATGTTTTGGGTCAAAATCCTTTGCCAGGTCTGGGGAGAGGGAGGGAAGCCCAAAAATAAATAGATGGAGGAAGATGGGGCTGGGGAGAGGGTAGGTGGCATGGAGATAGGTGGTTGCAGGCAGGCAATTATTGTGGTTGGTCAGTGGGAAGGGTGAAGCGGATAGGTGAGTAGGCAGTTGGACAAGTTGGGGTTGGAGAGATTTTGAAGCTGGTAAAGTCAATATTCAGGCCATTGGCCTAAAGCTCCCAAGGTGAAATATCAGGTGTTGTTTCTCCAATTTACATTTGGCCTCACTCTAGAGGAGGCCAGGGATGGACATGTCACCAGGGGAGTGGGAGGGGGAGTTAACATGGATAGCAACGAGAAGGTTGGATTGGTTGGTGCGTGCAGAGTGCATGTAACTCTGCAAACTGGCCCCCAAGTCTTTGTTTGGTCTCCCCGATATAAAGGAGACCACATTGAGAGCAACAGATACAGTAGTTGAGGTTAGATGAAGTGCAAGTATATCTCTGCTGGATTTGGTGGGATTGTTTGGGGCCTTGGACCCAGGTGAGAGAGGAGGTGAAGGAGCAGGTATAGCATCTCCTGCAGTTGCAGGGAAAGGTACCAGGCATGGTGGATGGGTTGGTGGGGATGTGGAGCATACAAGGGAGTCATGGAGTGAACAGTCCCTGCGGAAAGCGAACAGAGGTGGGGAGGGGAATATCTTTTTGGTGTTGGGGTCTGATTGTAGGTGGGGGAAATATCAGAGGATGATGCATTGTATTTGTAGGTTGGTGGGGTGGTACATGAGGACTAAGGGGACTCTATCCTTGTTGTTATGGGGAGAGGGTTTGAGGGCAGAAGTGCGGAAAATGGGGGAGATGCAGTTGAGGGCATCCTTAATAACAGAGGTGGGGAAACTATGGTCCCTAAAGTAGGAGGATATCTGGGAAGTCCTACAGAAGAACGCCTCATCCTGGGAGCAGATGCAGTGGAGGCAGAGGAATTATGAGAATGGGATAACATTTTTGCAGGAGAGTGGGTGAGAGAAAGTGTAGTTGAGGTAATTGTGGGAGTCAGTGGGTTTGAAATGGATGTCAGTGATGAATCAGTTACCGGAGATGGAGATGGAGAGGTCTAGAAAGGGGAGGGAAGTGTCAGAAATGGTCCAGGTGAATTTGAGGGCGCAGTGGAAGGTGTTGGCAAAGTTGATGAACTGTTCGAGCTCCTCGCAGGAACGTAAGGCAGCGCTGATATAGTCATCAATGTAGCAGAGGAAGGGGTGAGGAATGCTGCCGGTATAGTTGTTGAAGAGGGACTGTTCCATGAATCCCACAAAGAGCCAGGCATAACCTTGGCCCATGTGGGTGCCTGTGACCACCCCTTTGTTTTGTCGGAAGCTGGAGAAATCAAAGGAAAAATTGTTGAGGGTGAGGACCAATTCCACCAAGTGAATGAGAATGTTGGTGGACAGGGAATGGTTGGGCTATGGGAGAGGAAGAAACAGAGGGCTTTTAGGTTATCCTCATGGGGTTACACGTGTACAGGTCCATGGTGAAGATGAGTTACTGGGGGCTGGGGAATTGAAAGTTTTGGAAAAGGTGGAGGGCGTGGGTTGTGTCCCGAATGTAGGTGGTGAGTTCCTGGACCAAAGGGGAAGGAATGGAGTTGAGGTAGGAGGAGATGAACTCAGTGGAGCAAGAGCAGGCAGAGACAATGGGTCAACCGGGGCATTTGGGTTTATGGCTTTTGGGTAGGAGATAGAAAGGGGCAGTGCAGTGTTGGGGAACTATCAGGTTGGAGACTGTGGACAGGAAATCTCCTGAGGTGATGAGGTTGTTGATGGTCGGGGAGATGATGGCTTGATGATCAGAGGTGGGGTTGTGATTGAGGGGATGGTAGGAGGAAGTGTCAGAAAATTGCCGTCTGGTCTCAGCAATGTAGAGGTCAGGTCGCCATACTACCACCGCAGCCCCCTTGTCAGCATGTTTAATGATGAGGTTGGGAATGGAGCGAAGGGAGCAGAGGGCTGCATGTTCCAATGGGGAAAGGTTGGAGTAAGTGAGAGGGGTGAAGAGATTCAGGCAATTGATGTCACGGCAGCAGTTGGAGACAAAGAGGTCAAGGGAGGGTAGGAGGCTGGGAGGGGAAGTCCAGGAAGATGGAGTTTGCTAGAGGCAGGAGAAGGGGTCATTAGATGGTGGGTTAGATTCTCATTCAAAGAAATAGACGCAGAGGTAGAGGCAGTGGTAAAAGAGCTCGACATCGATGTGTGCACAGAAGTTGTTCATGTCTGGGCGCAGGAGAATGAAGGTGAGTCCTTTGCTGAGGACTGACCATTCAGCGTCAGTGTGGGGGGGACCTGTGGCTATGGTGAATACCCGGCAGGGCCTGAGGCTCGGACTGAGTGTTGAGCTGGAGCTAGGAGCAGGGGTGGACACTACAGCTGGAGTGGGTGTGTGTACAGGAGCAGTCACATGGGCAGAAGCAAAAGTAACAATGTGGTCGGCAGCATCAATGGTCGTCACATGGTTGGTGGCGTCAGTGCTTCTTCGTCTCCCATAGGCTCAACCAGTCCCCCTTCACCAACACTGGCAGAACTGGTCCTCACTTTTTCTTTCATTCCTCCCATTTCCTACAAACCAAAGGAATGGCCATGGGCCCTTGCATGGGTCCAAGCTATGCCTGCCTCTTCGTAGGATTCCTGGAACAGTCCCTCTTCAACAACTTCATCAGCGCCGTTCCTCACCTCTTCCTCCATTACATTGATGACTGTATTGGTGCTGCCTCGTGCTCCTGTGAGGAACTCGAACAGTTCATCAACTTTGCCAACACCTTCCACCCCGCCCTCAAAGTCACCTGGACCATTTCTGACACCTCCCTCCCCTTCCTGGATCTGTCCATCGCCAGTAACAGACTCACCATTGACACCCATTTCAAATCCACTGACTCCCACAATTACTACAAGTACACCTCCTCTCACCCACCCTTCTAAAAATTGCTATCCGATACTCACAATTCCTCCGCCTCCACCGCATCTGCTTCCAGGATGAGGTGTTCTACTCTAGGACTTCCCAAATATCCTCCTACTTTAGGGACTGTAATTACCCCTCCTCTGTTATTATCAATGCCCTCGACCGCATCTCCCCCATTCCCCACGCTTTGCCCTCAAACCCTCTCCCAACAACAACAATAAGGATAGAATCCCCTTAGTCCTCATGTACCACCCCAACAACCTCTGAATACAAAGCATCATCCTCAGACATTTCCGCCACCTACAATCAGACCCCACCGCCGAAAAGATATTTCCCTCCCCACCCCTATCCACTTTCCACAGGGACTGTTCACTCCATGACTCCCTTGTCAGCTCCACATCCCCACCAACCCATCCACCACACTCGGTACCTGTCCCTGCAACTGCAGGAGGTGCTACACCTGCCCCTTCACCTCCCCTGTCACCTGGGTCCAAGGCCCCAAACAATCGTTCCAAATCTGACAGAGATCCACCTGCACTTCATCTAACCTCTGCTACTGTATCCATTGCTCCCGGTGTGGTGTCCTCTATATCGGGGAGACCAAACACAGACTCGGGGACCGGTTCACGGAGTTACATGCGCTCTGCACGCATTTACTAACTCAACCTTCTGGTTGTCATCCACTTTAACTCCCCTTCCCACTCCCCTGGTCACATGTCCATTCTTGGCCTCCTCCAGAGTGAGGCCAAATGTAAACTGGAGGAACAATACCTGATATTTCGCTTTGGGTGCTTTAGGCCAATGGCCTGAATATTGACTTCACCAGCTTCAAAATCTCTCCACCCCTGACCTGTACATCTTCCAACTCACTTATCCGCTCCACCCTTCCCACTGACCAACCACGATAACCCCCTTCCTGCATCATCAGCTTCAAAATCTTTCCACCCCCAACCTGTCCATCTGCCTCCTCACCTATCCGCTCCAGCTTTCCCACTGATCAACCTCAATTACCCCTTGCCTGCATCCACCTATCTCCATGCCACCCATCCTCCCCCAACGCCACCTCCCTCCCTCTACTTATTTTTGGGCTCCCCTCCCCCTCCCCTGTTCTGACGAAGGGTTTCGGCTCAAAACATTGACTGTCTTGCTCCTTGGATGCTCTCTGACCTGCTGTGCTTTTCCAGCTCCACATTTATTGACCAGTTTGTAGGCTCACTGACTAAGAAATGGCTGTGTAAATTGCTGTTGAATTGCAAATGTCAAATATAACGCTTTCTCCGCTAAAAGGTAGGAGGGATTTTAGAGACAAAGAATCATTTTTAGATATCGCAATTTTCCAATATATTAAATTTCTAATAACACAAATGTAATTCAGATCCAACATGCACAATACACAATCTAAATGTATGTAAGTTCATAAGAAAAGTGCTAAGCCCAGCTGCCTTAATTGATGTTGAAACTTAGTTGGCATAGTTGGGCATATTTTTCTGTGTCTCAGCCAAGTTACCATTTGCGATGTCATGTGTTGGTTCAACTTTAATGGAGCAAATACTTGTTTGGAGACTTGCCCATACTTTGCTGAATGCTCTTCAACCAATTTTTAGATGACATTCAACAACAGGTGATCAAATCTACTGAAACATACAAGTTAAAACTGTATCATTGGCATAATGGCAAACCTCTGCAAAACAAGTACTGTTTTAGAATCATGCTCTAATCCGCCACTGGTGTTGACTGTGTCTTGGGAGTAACATCCTGACCTTGGAGTCAGAATGTTCTAAGTTTAAGTTCAACTCCAGCCACTTGCGCACCAAATGTAGTATGGCACAACAGAGCAGTATTAAGGGGTGGGAAGTTTGGGAAAAGCAAGGCAAATATTTGGGCTGGAGGACCATATAACAATTTCAGCGGTTGAGGGCCACCTGAATATTGTATTAACAAGAGCTACTATTATTATAAAATAACACTTATGGTATGACGAATCATTCTTGAGTTGGTTAGTTAATTAGATTGGATTATCAATCATGGTTATCTAAATTACAATACAATAATAGTCATAATATGAAAGTGCTGTGTTTTTACTTGGGGTATTTTAATAGAGTTTTCAGAATATAGAAATGTACTTGTAAATATCAGATCTGCAGATTTTCCCCAATGTTGGTTTTGTGTAGTGAATAGGGATGAAACACTTGTTGATCAATGATTCATTGAAGTCAGAGCAGCATAAATGTTTGCATTTATCAATGAAAATAGTGATAGGCAATTTTATAGCCTGCTTATAACACCATGTCAACAGAAATTAGAAGACAATCAGAGGATTGCTTGTCTTGTAAATCATCCTGCTGCCCTCCATGAGTATTTCCCCTCCTCCCACGGCAGCTGCACTGTTTCTTCCTTGGGAGATCCCCACCTCCAGCCATCATTCCTTATTACCTTGGACCACTTCCTAGTGTGATTCATTAACACTCACTTGTTACAGATGAAAGAAGGTTATCTTGAGTTTCTTCCCATTTCAAAATCTCTGATTCTAGCTCCTAAAGAGTATTTCCTGAAACCCCCAATTTGATAAGTATCTGCAGACACAATGAAAATGAAAGTATGTGTCCCACAGGCTGCACTTTGCCTACTCTTGTCATCAACGGATTTAAATACATAACAGATTTGAAAAATTTATAGTGTTATTTTACATAGAGCCATTGTAGTGCAGTCTACCACAATTTTTTTGCAGGAACAATACAAAACAAAATGTCACCCAAACCTCTTAAGGAGATCATAAGACCAAAAGCTTGGTCAAAGAGGCAGATTTTCAGAAGGATCATAAAGGAGGAAAATGAGGTTGACAGGTAGGAATGACATTCCAGAGCTTAGAGCCTAGAAAACTGCAGGCATGGCTGCCAATGGTGAAGCAATTATGATTGGAAACACACAAAAGGCAATAATTAGAGGAGCGTAGATATCTCGGGATTGTAGAGTTAGAGAAGATTACAGTTTAAGGAGAGGCAAACCCATGGAGGGTTTTGAAACAAGGATGAGAACTTTAAAAACAAGATGTTACTTAACTGTGAACCAGTCTACCTGCCTGAGCATTGTAAATCATTGCTTCCCTTCATTTCAATCCTGTTAGCCATTCCTTTGTAAAAATACATACAGCTAACGCACGTAAGTGAGTATACCCATTTGTGAAATGCAGGTGTGATGCAAACTTCAAACAGTTTTTATTTACACAAGCTCATTTTTGCTGTGGACTTGCTGTTACTAAATTCAGATGATCTTAAGTGGTTCATAGGTTAGATTCTGGGAGCCAAGTGGATCCGGGAGTTGCTGAGCTTCCTTTGGGTCTCATTCACTCTGGTGTGTTTCTTTATGGTTTTCAATCACACACTTGCTCTTTTTATTTCTCTGCCTCTTTAGTACTGCCTTAAAGTAAACTTTAAAATGATAGAAAATGTCAGATCAAGTCTGAAATCTTCTACAGATGCCTCAAGAAAAGTAATACTATCAGAAATGACATTCCCTTACAATGAAATTATCTTTTAAATACGCCAATCTGATCAGGCTTTGTTAAGTTAATAAAGAGTGAGTTTATTAATTACTAAACTTGAGAAGAATTAATAACACAACACACATATATAAGAAAGGAGGAGAACAAAAAGATAAAAGTTTACAAAACCTCATATTCTATTCAGTCTCTGAATTGTTCGCAAAGAATGGATAGTTGAATATTATGGCTATTGCAGTAGAAGTTCCCAGTAGTGTTGATGCTGATGGTTGAACAGTTGATTTTAAGATTCTTAAGTTTGCAGGTTGATTGAGATCCTGTTGTTCTGATTCCTTTTGACTGTACTGTATTACAGCATTCAGAGTGAGAGAATCCTTTTGTTGTCCTGTTTCCTTTTGCCTGGCTTGCTAGCTAGCTGACTTCAAGCTCAGAGAATGAGAGTCACAGAGGTGCCTAGGGGGTGGTTCTTCAACTGTGGCTTTTACAGCATGATAACACTTGACACATGGGTACGTTAGTGCACTGTTACATATGAGAATTTCAGTCCCACTAATACACTCTAGTAGAGTTGAAACTGACCCTTTAACTCCTGTGCGATAGCAAGAACTGCAGTTGCTAGAGTCACAGACAACACAGTATGAAGCTGGAGGATCACAGCAGGCCAGGCAGCATCAGAGGAACAGGAAAGTTGGGAGGAGGACAACTTCTTCAAGATGGGCATCCTTTGCTTGTGTATTCTTTAATTGGATAAACACAAAGTACATCTGCAGTTTATGACATGATCCACAGGGGATGGCTTGCTGTTAATCAGGGGATCAGCCGTTTTATTTTTATCGTCACAAGAGATCGCAGTCCAGTCTGTTTTGATTTGTCTGATCCCCCTTTGAAGTGTTGTTGCTTAAAGTTTCTTTCACATCTTTAGGTGTGACATTCTATGCACAACCATTTTTGGCTGTATTACCCCTCTTTTTTGAAAAAGAAACCTTGGAATCACAAGCTCAAATGGTCATCAGAACTTTGGGGTTCTGATTCATGTTCATTACAAATGAAATCCCAAAACACAAATGAAAATCCTGAAATCTCATGAAATAGAAATGGAATTTAATTTATTACTTAGGCTTGGGACAACAGATGTTGTCTATGCTTTCATTCCAGGTTATTTTCAATGTTTTATTTTCAGTTAAGCTGTCAACTTTTATAAGGCATTCATCAACTTTTATGAGTTTTGTAGACTGACGTCTGTAGATTCTAGCTGAAACGCCAGACAGGGAACTGAAGAGAGGATGTTGTGGTCTGTGTGGCTCAGCTTTTAGATCATAAAGAAAGCTAAAATAATATTTTTGCAGATTTTGAGGTGCAAGTCCCTTGATGGTCTTGTGGGCACACACAGTGTTGGTGTAGCACTGAGTCATAAAAGAATCTGCTGACCACGGTGAACACTGAGAATGGAAATTAGCCATGATTTTGATTCAGAGAGCTTCTGAGAAAGTGCACTATGTGAACATTAGCTGAGGATCCCTTTTGGATTCAGGGATGATCCTGTCTGCCCTCAGGCCATGTAGGTTTGCACATTAATAGTCATTAGTTCAGTTATTCAAGAGGGGAGTTTCTATCTGTGCTACACTGTACTAGGGAAAGTACCTTTTGTGCAAGAGTAAATTCTTATGCCTGACATATGCCATCACGGATTAAATATATTTTCCTCCTGATTTATTTTCCATCAATGCATCTCCTCCAAATGAAGATGCAGCAAACTGAATATTGGGGACGTTATCAGTCTAATTCAGGATAATCAGGTTAATAGCCTCAGTGCTAAAATAGCCCAGATTCCACAATGCTTCTGTTCATTAAAAAGCTGCTTTGTGACCTTCCAGCAAGATTAAAGTTGTTATTGTCTATTGAAGAAACAAGGCTGTAATTTCCCAGTTCCCTCTGGAGATGTGTTAGAACGGGAATGTAGACTAACCACTTTGGAAAACCTGTTCTTAGAATATACCAGTGACCATTGGAATGCTTTAAGGATCAAGTGATACCCGCTTTCCAAAATCCTGAGATGGTTGGCATTCGCAAGCTCTCATTCAGATCCAAATAATTAATCCCAAATATTCTGATTCAAGGGACAACACTACAGAGGGGCTTTATATTATATCATAAAGTATGTAAGCCAAAATCAAGCAATTTATTTAATTTAAGCAGAGCCTGGAAATTATGAGAACCTGACATCACTGGTTCACAATAGTAGAGTTGATTCTGTAATATCATGCACATTTTTGTTGAATTTGGCTTCAAAGTTCTGTGAAGGGACAATTGTCTGTGTGTGTGCTGTGTGACTACATTTGGTCCGAATCGTTGCCACAGCTTTGATCTTTAGGCTTGAACCTTCCTCAGAGTTGGACTCCAGTTGGATTATTTGCAAATCTCGCTCTCCTGCTGCTTTGCTGTTGTAGCCTCGTGATCTCAAAATACATGGCACATCAGCGATTTACTTAAAGAATCATAAGTCATTCAGCCCATTGTGCTGATTTTTCCACTTCAAGTATTCAATACTAATCGCCTGTTGCAAGGATGTATAAGAATTAAGGCTTCCAAGCAACTGCAGTTTTGTAATTTAGTGGGGCTGTCTAGTGATGTGATTAAGCTTCCAACTGGTTGCTTCACCTTATTCAGCATTTTAGCTGTGTATTTTAGCTCACATTATTTAGGAAACTAGGTCTGGATATCATGATATTGAAAAATCCAACAAAGTAAATATTACAGCTGCCTGTTATATGATCATTAGTCTCTATATTGATATTGAGCTATTAGTATACAACAGAGCAGCATGCTTCCATTAGCATGACATGATTTACGTGATCCTGAGGTAGGATGCAGGATGAGACCTTTATAACTTCAGATCACTCCGTATGATACAATTGTGATATTATGAGTTTGTCTCTTAAAGGTATACTGACATCCTGACTGTGAGACATAACACATCTGAATTTTCCCTAATTATGATGCATTGTTGCTATGCAGTTGCATTTGGTTTTTCACTCTCATCTCAGGGACAGGTAGTATGTAGGAGGTGGGGAGGCTGCAGAAGGATTTGGACAGCTTAGGGGAGTGGGCAAAGAAATGGCAGATGGAGTACAACATGGGAAAGTGTGAGGTCATGCACTTTGGTAAGAAGAATAAAAGCGTGGACTATTTTCTAAATGGGAAGAAAATTCAGAAGTCTGAAGTGCCAAGAGACTTGGGAGTTCTAGCCCAGGATTCTTTCAAGGTAAACATGTAGGTTGAGTCAGTAGTTAGGAAGGCAAATGCAATGTTGGCATTTATTTTGAGAGGACTTGAATATAAAAGCAGGGATGTACTCCTGAGGCTTTATAAGGTTCTGGTCAGGCCACATTTGGAGTATTGTGTGCAGTTTTGGGCCCCATATCTCAGGAAGGATGTACTGGCCCTGGAGCAGGCTCAGAGGAGGTTCATGAGGATGGTCCCAGGAATGGAAAGCTTAACATATGAAGAACATTTGAGGACTCTGGGACTATACTCATTGGAGTTTAGAAGGATGAGGGAGGATCTAATTGAAACTTACAGGATACTGAATGGCCTGGACAGAGTGGATGTTGGGAAGATGCTTCCATTGGTAGGAGAGACTAGAACCCAAGAGCACAGCCTTAGAGTAAAAGGAAGATGTTTTAGAACGGACATAAGGAGAAACTTCTTTAGCTAGAGAGTGGTGAATCTATGGAATTCACTGCCACAGAAGGCTGTGGAGGCCAGGTCATTGAGTACATTTAAGACTGAGATAGATAGGTTCTTGATTATCAAGGGGATCAAGGGTTACGGGGAGAAAGCGGGAGAATGGGGTTGAGGAATTTATCAGCCATGATTGAATGACAGAGCAGACTCGATGGGCCATATGGCCTAATTTCTGCTCCTATGTCTTATGGTCTTATGATCTCTGATGTCAGAAAAGCTTTGAAAATCACATTGCCCATTTTCATGGCTAAGGTGGGAGGTTAGTCAGAATAAAATGGAAATTCTTAACCTGCATGAGATACCATTTATATTTGCCACAGCATTTTGTTTTCACAAACACACAGACTTCTCCATTTATATTAAATGCTTCCTGTGAGAGTTCAGGCAGAATATACAGGACATAATTTGTATCTAACTCATTCTTTGCCTGAACTGGTGATTCCTGATTTGGCACTGGATGCCAAAAATGGGAAATGATTACATTCTGCAGACCTGACATCCTTCATTCACGAACATAAGAATTGCCAGCTATTTAATTAAAATCAACTGAAGAAGACCACAGATTGAACAATTTATAATTAAAGATCATTCTGGGCTTGGTGATAATTGTCATTTGTAACTACATACCTTATGTGGATCTGGATTATTAATCAAAGGGTGTGGTATGAGCCTTCTGTCTTGCATCCATATAGAAATAACCAGAAAGTAATGAAATGGTTTAGAATGTTTTCAGACATTACTCAGAGGTGAATTTTTATGAGCTGGAAAGCTCTACATGTATGGGTGGGTAAAAGCATATTTGTTAGTAACTTTCCAAAGAGAATTGGGTAAGTTCTTAAAGGTTAAAAGTGTGCAGGTGCAAAAAGAAAGAGAAAGAGAGTGTGGCGAATTGAATGGATCTTTCAGACAACTGGCACAGGTGGATTCCATATCCATTATCTGTGCTACATGATTCTTTGTGGCACGATGGTAATGTCCCTACCTTTGAACTGGGAGGCCTGGGTTCAAGTCCCACCTGCTCCAGAAGTGTGTAATAACATCTCTGTACAGTTTGATTACAAAATATCTGTATGATTCTCTGATGTGAAATGTTTCCCTGATGCATCAGTTGATGAAACCAGTCATTAATTCATTTTCAAGGACTAGCAGGCCTGAATGTTCATTCCTAGGCTGGGATATCTACTCGCTCTCTGGGTGGCCAATGTGATGCATTTAACCTCGGACCTACAAAAGTAGCAATGGTGGGGCCCCAGCATCCCCAAGCCCACCCCACAGCTAAATCCAACTACTCCTATGGAAAGAAAACTGGAAATATGAAGGAGGAAGTAAAGAGTATTGGCAAAGTTCTCTGAAGTTGAACTTTCCTCATCATGCTGGAAAGATGAGTTGTGCAGAACTGGTTTAATCAGACCAATTAAAAAAAATGAAAGCAAGAGGAAATTGTTGATGCTGAAGATCTGAAACAAACACAGAAAGGGTGGAGAAACTCAGTGTGTCTGGAAGTATCTGTGGAGAGAGAAACTGAATTGAAGTTTTAAGTCCAAGAACTCTTCTTCCGACATGTTCCAATATAAAGTCATTGGGCTTGAAATGATAGCTCTTTTTCTGTCTCCTCAGAATATGCCAGACCTACTGAGTTTCTCCAGCATTTCCTACAAATATAGCAAGTTAACTGTCACTGTGCCAGTGTTGGCTCATCATAACAGCAGCATTATATCTGAGTCGAAAAGCCAGAAGTCCCAAACCAGAGACTTGAGAACAAATTCTAAGCTGGTGCTTCAGTACATTATTCAGAGAGTGCTGCACTGTCAAAGGTACATTTTCAAAATGTTATACACATCTGCCTTAATCTCAAAGGGTGTGAAAGATCTCATGGCAAGATTTTGAGGAAGAACAGGGGAGTTTTCCCTGGTGCCCTGACCAATGCTTACCCCTCAACTAGCATCATTTAAATTATCTGGTTGTCCTGTCATTGTGGTTTGAAGGAGCTTGAGTGTAAACTACCTGTTGCATTTCCTACATGACAACAGTGACAACCTTTGGAAATAGCTGGATTAGCAGTTTTGTGCTTTGAGACATGCTCAAACCATGAAAGGTGCTGTAGAAGTATGTATTTCTTTTCAGGGGTTAACCCTTCAAATTAGGGTAGACCTGGTGAGAGTTGAACTTGGTAACTTCTTGAAATATGTGGCCTAGTAGCAAGTCACACTGTGCATTTAGCCAAATAGCTATTAACAGGCTGGGCCCAATAAAATATTTATTTGGCCTCGGGTAGGTATTTACCAGCTCTGAATGGGATTAGCTGTTCCATCAATAACCAGCCACTGCCTGGCAGCTGGTGCTTTAACTGTAACCACTTATACCACAAAAACAGTCTCAGATCGGAGCATACTTTCCCTAAGGTTGTTTGGTTGTAATATTACTCGAGGGGCTGTCAGACACTCCTAACCCTGAATGTCTGGTTTGCCCAGTGAAAGAACTTTCCCAGGAGAGAAGTGGTCAGAAGGATCATGGATAAGCACTGTAAAAGAAAAGAAATTCAATCTTCATAGTATTGTTGTGTGCTAAACTGTATATAGAACGGAGAGAATACAGCAGTTATTCTGGTCACAGGCAGAGCAGATGAGAAGAAAATATGAACTTGGGTAAAAGTTAGAAATTCACTTCATTGCAGTTCTCATTATTTATAGAGCAGCACTTGCCTACGTTTTATAATAATGCAGTATAATGTAGACACCAGGGTAAAATCTACAATTTCTGCCCATTGGTATGTTAATGCTCATGGGAGTCTCAGTGCTAGCTTCCTTGTATGTGCTATGCAGTCATGCAACATAAAAGAGGTACCACAGTTCTGTACACAGTGACATGATCTGCATGGTATCTCTAGGTGTGCCAGCGGCTGACGAAAGTTCACACAGGTCTGTCACAGCAATATTACCTGGCCTGTAAGGGGCAGCGTGGGGCTTTCCTTCTGCTGAACCCAACAGCAACCAAATTTTTTGTCTTCCTCTGTCTCCGTGGCAATATTTAGGTTGGCACATTAAATCATACAATGATATAGCAGAGAAGGAGACCATTTGGGCCATCATATCTGTGCATTGTTTGAAAAAAAATTAGTTCCATCATAAACCTGTCTTCTTAGCACTCTCCCCATTGTTGTGCACATTTTTGCTCTCGAAGGATTTATCTCATTGTCTTTTGTTCCAATGCCTTTGCAGGAAGAGCAATTGAAGGCATGCCTTAACGTCACCTATTTGACAGTTCGTACAGCTGGTAACGGTTGGAGTGCTCCTACATTTATGTAGCTCTTTTATTAGAATAGACACAATCATTGAATTAAATGAAAAACTCAGCAAACCTCTTAATATTTATTGACAGGATTTGCATTCATAGCCTTACAGAGAGAGAAGTCTCAAAAGTGAACTTGCCTCCTAGGCAAAATTCCCACTTCCTTGTTTGAGAAATCCCTAAATTGCTTTAAAATAAACCTCAAAGAATTAAAGAGCACAAAGTAAAAAAGTAAATCGGGATTGTGTTGGACTCCACTTCTTGTGCCTGTTATTACATCTCCTATTTGGTTTTGTTAAGTAGTGAAGGAGTAGCTTTAGCAGCGTCTTTGAGCCTTGTATTCTGTAGCAGGTGTAAGGAGACATTGACAGTGCAGACTGCTATCTGCATCGTGAATGGGTATGTGCAGGAATTTTCTATTCAAACAATAAGAAAAGGTGAAGTGCTTCATTGACCATGTTCAAGTTAGTTCAAGGCTGCCAATATAATGTACCAGATGCAACAGTGCAGAACGTTAAAGAGAGAGTGTCTCACCTGTTGGGTTGTGAGGTTAGGACATTATCCATTAAGGGCTGAAGGACTTTTTTTTATTCCAAAAATGTCTCTTATATTGATTGTGTGGCATAAACAGCAGGTGTGAGTCCCCTACCATTGCCAAAAAGTTTATTTTTGAACAACTTGCATTTCTACTGTTTCATGACCTCCAGATGTCCCAAAGTGCTGCAAGACTATTTTTTAGGAATGTGTTTTCTAGGAAAATGAGGCGGTCAACTTGTACACAGCAAGATCCCACAAACAGCATGATGATGACTGGATTAGCATGTCAATTGAGTGATAAGTATTGGCCAAGACTCAAGGTTGAAGTCCTTTGCTTGTCTTCAAGTTACACACATGAAATCTGTTATTTTAATCCTCAGATGAACTTCATTGCAACTTCTTATCTGAAATATGGCAGCTCTGACAGTGTGGTGCTGCTTCAGTTCTGCAGCGAAGTATCGGGCTGGAATATATGCACAAGATTCTGGAAGGGCACAATGTGCGTCTGCGACATTATCTAAAACTCAATCTCTCTGTTTAACCTTTGAAAGCTCACTGAAAACAGCTTAAAACACGGGCCTCCATCTAACAGAAACCTGCAACGCCATCCATATCCAAGGCTGAGTCAGATGAACTGGACCTGGTGCAAAAACGCTCCAGGAGAGGCCACTAGGAAACGAACAGGCCTATGTTCCCGGACTCAGAGGCAGAGGGACGTGGTGATTGTAACAAGGTCAGCCAGGTGGACCTCATAGAATAGGAGTTTCCTGATTGGGGCTTTTTAACCTGGTCCAATCAGGAAGTCCTGGCTGACAGATATAAACGGGAGAGTCTGGGGTTCTGGTCATTCTGAGAGCTGGCTCTGAGGAAGCCGGACCAGTGTCAAGTATAAAGCACGTGCAAAGAAAGGGTGACTTGGTGATGGGATGCCAGCCTCTGTGGAGTTATTTCAGGTACACTAACAGAGATGGAGCAAGTGTGAGATATCGGTGAGATGGTGATGACAGTTACTCTAGTGGAGTAGAGAAAGTCATTGACTTTCTTTCTACAATGCTGGGCATTCTTCCAGCTGGCTGAGACTGCTAACCTGGGTGGCAACCTCACTCCGGGGTGGCATATTCTGGTGTATGATGTTGTGGCTTCTACTCCTGGTCCTTGGAGGGGAGAGGAGAGAAAGTCCCGCCTGTGCACCACCCCATTCAGCATGAACTCTAAGACCCTGCCTGCAAAGATGGACACCAATTTCCTCCTGTTTGCCATGTCTGGGCAAATGTCAGGGACCACACAGGGCAGCATGGGACTGACAGTGCTTGTCCAGATGCACAACAGCCTTTTAAAGATGGTGCCAGTGCCAGGGATGCTGGTCAATTTCAGAATACCCAGGCAATTGTCCGAGGAGCGGCATGTGGTAAAATGTGGTGGAAATTCAACGAAATACACTTCATAGGGGCAGGAATGGCAATTGATGCAGCAGATTTAATGAGATTTGGTGGATAAACCTGCTCAGCCTTACAGTGAGAATGCTTCCAACAATGTCAGCAGAACTTGCACTTGGCTAAAAAAAAATAAGATGAAGTCCACAATCTTGGACTTTAGACTACCAACCCAGTAATATTATCACCAGGCCACCCCCTCACTCTCTGAATAGGTGGACCTTCACTTGAACACTGCTGTTCTGGTTCCTAGTTCTTGGCATTAACTTTAAAACTCATTTAACGGCCTACATGTAGAATCTGATAAACGTCAGAGATTTCAAGCTTACTTTGTAGAAAAAGATCCATGATGCACAACATTTCACAATTATATTGGAGTAAAATAGATTGCAACAATCAAGTACAATCAAGTAACATTGTAAATAACATCCTGTAATTAGTAAATAAAGACTTGTTTTCCTATCAGGCTTGTATTTATTTTGCACCTACGTTTGTCCCCTTCTTTCCTGGAGCTGTTGACTGTTTCTGAGGTTCAGTCCAATTGTGTCTGCTTCTGTGTCTGCCTCCAGAGGCTAATCCTCATGTCTAAACTCAGACATTGCATGTTCGCAGACTGCTTGACTATGGGTGGCATCAGAATCTAACTTGATCCTGTTTTCACCTGAGCTGCATATTTATGTTTTGGAGTGAGTAGCTCTGCAGTAATTAGGAGGAGGACTGGTTTCCTTTTCCTGTGCCCTTTCCACCACCTACAAGTTCCCTTCCGACCCACTTATCATCCTGACTTGGAAGTATGTTGCTGCTCCTTCTGTGTTGCTGGGTCAAAATTCTGGAATTCACTCCCTAACTGTAATGTGGGTCTACATACAGCGCATGGACTGCAGTGGTTCAAGAAGGCAGCTCATCAGCAAGGTTCTCAAGGGCAACCAGGGACTTTCACTAAAGGCTGGCCCAGTTAGTGACATCCTATGAAAGAATATAATAAAAAAACTCTGGCCCAGAAGCACAAAGGCTAATTGTGGTGAAGGTCTTCTGGAATTGAGTTCCTTACCTGATGTCTTCAAATGTCCTCAGTACATACGGATATTAGCTGAAGTTGAGTTCATGCTATTACTCCATCCCGTCAACCCAGACATGCGTTTTAGTGTTTAAAACAGGATGGAGCTTTGCCAACAAGCAAGTCACGTTCCCTGAAAGCCTGGACAAACAAGCTTATCTGTGACGCTTAAATTGAAACACACCATTATTTTGAGATTAGAGATGAGGATAGAGAGGTTATGAGCCTCTGATGTATTAATGCTTGATGATACACTTCACGTTGTGCGCTCCTATTATAATTAACAGTCAGGCCACAGTGAGCAATACAGTCACAATAACCTACTGACTGTGCAGAAGCCACAGGAGCATTCATGAGTGGGAGCAAAGCAGTTAAAAACAGAACAAGAGCTCAATCCTCTGATTAGAAGGATTAGTACACTAATCACCAGAATGACTTTATAATGCATGACGTGATTTGACTGTATATGGGAAAGTTTTAGCATTTTCACCTGACCTTTCAGGAATATTAGTCCTCTTCTTGTTGAGTTCACAGTAACCCTTGGGGAATGGATAAAGATGAGCCATAAGCATACTTAGCTGAGTAAATATCAGACATCGAATGAAGACCTTAATAAATCAGAATATATCTTCTTGTTCGTGGACATCTGCCTGCATGTGGCTGCTCTGCCCATTTCTGCTGAAACAGGTCTGCAATCTGGTACTTTGTATGCCTTTGGCAAGTGCTGTCAACCCACTATTTGCAGTGCCCATAATGCCAATCACTGCAGTGCAAATATTAATGCAGGAAAGACAAATATTTATCCTGAAGGTATCATGTGAAGTAATTCTTCTTGCGGCCTATTCTAATTGCTTTCCCAGCTATGCAGATAAAAGGTTGAGTTCAAAAGATTTTCTTTCAAGTGAGACCTGTAATACAGGTGATATCTTTCCAAGTCTATGTTTTGAAGAGTTGTGCAAAGTTATTCTTCAAACTGGGTTTTTTTGCAGCTACTGTCACTTTTACAAACCCAGTTACTAATTGTTAGTTTGGCACCAATGTAACAAGTTCTCTCATTCTATTTAAAAATGTATTCACGGTTTATCCGGCGCTTCCCTTGCTTGTCACTTTGGTTCATTAACAGATCCTGTAGAGTTATATTTATTGCAGAAATTGAGATTCTTTCCAAAACAAAATCAGAAAATGCTGGAGAAACTCAGCAGGTCTGGACAGCATCTGTGGAGAGAGAAACAGAGTTAATATTTCAAGTCCAGTAAACTGAGTGAATATTTCAAGTCCAGTGGCCCATCTTCAGAACTGAAAGGTTCTTTCCACTTGGCTCCAATTAAGCTAATCAGCCAGTGCCCTGGGTAGAATGATCTTGACCGGACAAGCAGCAGCAAGTTCATCACTGTTGTGTACTGGCAGTATATTGCACTTTTAATTGGTTAATTAGGAAACAAACTTGCACTTCTAATCACCTCTTCAAGGCAATATTAGAGTTGGGGAATGAAATGCTTTTTCACTTCTTGGCACTAAGTATCAAAGCGGTTCTTTCCCAGGGCCAGGCAGAGCAGTGAAGTTCACCATCCTGAAATCATAAGTTCAACCCAGTCTGAACAAACCTATCCTGCTTTTACTAGTGTGAAATCTCCATTTCCCACAGTAACCCGTCTCTGGAGTAAAATTTACAGGTTCTAAGCTAAATTTTTCTAGGAGCCATCATGAAAGTATTATGTTAAACTATCATTGCAATGCTGGCAGATAGAAGAGATTTTTATCCTAGTTTGGGCTAGATTCAGATCGAGACTCCAGGGGTGAACAGCAGTATTTTGGCTCACTTCCTAATTTTAATCCCCATTCATAATATATTTTCCTTCTTCCTTTAGTCTCCCAGCATTGTACCACGGTCAGGAGTGCTGATAAGTGACCTATTGCCAGATGTCTGTCAATGCTTCTCTTGAGTTGGGCACTAATGCATGCACAAAATTGGTCAATAGTAACATCAGCCAATTTTGCCCCTTCCCCTCCCCCAGTTCCCCATCCTTTTCATTGTCAAGGAGCTCATGGCCTTGGCACATTATTTTCCCCCTAATGCTGTTGTCAAGAATGGGAACTCAGTATGTGGGTAATAGCAAATGAAAAGCTTCATCCACCCATTCCATGGGACTGGGAATTGCTGCAGTGCCACTCAGCTACCATCTTTGCGAGTTTTGGTTCCCACATTAGCAGGCTGATGACAGTACATCCCACAATACTACCTCATTAAACTCCCAATTAGTGTGCCAAGAAACATTCTGCAAGGATTAGGGTATTATGAATTGTGAATTAAAACAGCTTGATACTTGTACCACAGACTCATCTTGTCATTCACCCAATGACTCACTATATATAACAAAAATAAAAGCAGCTTACGTAAAATGGGTCAGGTTTAAGAATTACACAGCATGGAACTGAAACAACTCATTCGCCCTAACTAGTCTATGACAGCATTTGACCCTAACATGAGCCTTCACCCACTCTAATTTCATCTTCCTTCATCGTCTCCCTTGTCTATATGTCAAGCCTTCCTTTAAAAGTATCAATGCATTTTGCTTCAATCATTCCACACAGCAGTGAGTAAATACTGTGACTTGTAGTATGTCGGTCTTCAATGAAATTTTGAAAGTTGACTGAATTTGATGACTTCAGTAATTGAGCATCAATATTGAATAATTGGTTTGCAGACTCTGACTTGGTGGATACCTGGAATGGAACTGAGCCAAATCAAGAAAGGCTTTAGATTCAGTTATGGAATGCATCAATTTGTTTGAACAGAGACCTTGGCGTTGGTGCTCCCAGGAATTGGAAAGGAAATTTCAGCATGATTCCAGCCCTGGATTTCTAACTATTGGTTCCTACGGCATATTGCAGTATGCAGATTTTGGGTGAGGACATGATTGTGTTGTGCAGCCTGTTTTTACTGCTTGTCAAAGCTGACACTCGAAATAAGGCGAGTTAGTTGAGATGACCAGACAGGTGCTAATGTTTGAAAAGCTGTGCATTCAGCTGAAGAGCAACTGCAGCACTCTATGTAAGGTGGTTAACAATTTGAGATGCTGCATTGTGCTTGACTCGGAAAATTAGATTCAAATTTACTGTGGACGCTGAGAGTTTGTGAAACATCTTTCAGGTTGGTTTGAGGGTCCTACTAACATAAATCCATACATTTGTCCAGGACAGTCTTCCCTGTGATTGAACAATTTATATAGAAACTCAGTTTGTGCATAGTTGAAAAATTGTGCACTGTTCTGCAAGGGTGCTATAAGAAATTATTACTAGGGGAACAACTCTTCAATATAAAAACCTAAAACAACAAAAAGACGATTTGTCACTTGATCAAAATAAAGAAACTGCTTCCCTCTCAGCTTTGTAGTTTTACTTGTTCTGCATGGTCTGCAGTAGTTCAAGGTAAGAGCTCTCCAAAGCAATTGGAGGTAGGCAACAAATGTCGGTCTTCTCAATGATACGCACATCATTAATTTAAAGGTGCAACGGGGAGAAGAAACATACAATATTTCTGACAATATCACTAGGCAAGACATTTTATCAAGGATCAAAAAGGCCAAATCATATGTATTTGACTGGGGCTCCTTTCATTTCAAGAAGGAAAGACTGAGGAGTTTTCTAACGGGGGATCTTTAAATTTATTGGAATCTTTGATAGGTTACGTGCAAAACATGTTTCCACGTGTGAGGGAGACCAGTCCAGGCAGATGGATGCTCAGAAATATATTGTTTCATGTATAAACTCAAAGACAGAAAGACAAACACTTACATTAAACCAAGGCCTCCTTTGCCTTTCAGGCAGACAAATAAGGTCCCATGTCACTACCTTGAAGAAGAACAAGTGAGCTGTCCCATGTGTTCTGGCCAATATTTATTCTACATCTAACAAATAAAAGCAGACTATCTGGTCATTCTCACATCACTACTTGCAGGAGCTTACTGTGTACATATTGACTCCTGCATTTTCTACATTACAACAGGGATTAAACTTTTAAATACTTCATTGGCTGTAAAAAGTTGGGGTGTCTTGAGCGAAATAACTCCATAGACGCTGGTATCCTGTCACCACGTCACCCTTTGTTTACATGTAGAGAGTCCTTGACACTGACCCAGCCCCCTCAAAGCCACATCTCAGAGTGAACAGGATGTCTGACACTCCAGTTTTATGTGAGCCAGGGCTCCCTGATTGGACCAGATTAACAGCTCTAATTAGGGAGCTCATATTCTATGAGGTCCACCTCACTGACCTCATTACACTCACTACATCCCATGCTGCACACCCCCTCCCCAGTTTGTGTCCAAGGACATAGGCCGGTTCTTTTTTTCTGTAGCTCCTCCTGGAGTGTTTTAGCACTGGGTCAGGTTCCTCCAACTGTCTCTGATACGGGCAGCATGTAAGAAGAGAATTAATTTTTTCTGAGATGCTCCAGGCACAGTAGTTCATCTCTTGTGCCAGGAGCATCTCAGAAGAAATTAATTATCTTTTTCAGGCGAAAAAGCCATCGAGGCAGCAACATCCACCATGTCTATCTCAGATTCTGAAGTATCTTCAACTCTTGACAGAGAGGGAAAACCCGTAGGTTCTGGAATGGTTGGAAAGGCTGTCGAGGAGCCGGGCACATTTTGCTCCTGTACCATTTACAAAATTGTAGCTTTCATATGGTCTTCATACTTGTTCAGGACTATCATACCCACCCGAACTTTATACATCACTGGACCTGACCTTATGTCAAACATGCCTTGTACCTTTGCAGGGCTATTCCTGTGGATCCTACACCAAACTTCATCCCCTGAACTAAACTGTCTCTCTCGCTTAGCGGAATCTTTTGTCTGGCATTGGCGTTTCTGATGATGTTTCACCTCACCCTCCCCTCTCAGGTCTGAG
>NC_063369.1:6351046-6378109 GCF_021869965.1 Rhincodon typus
GTTTCAACTGCTCTTTCTGCCAAACTATTGGACGATGAATAGTATGGAGCTGTCCTTAATAAGTTGAAGACCATTCAACTTTAGGAAATACTCAAGCTCCCTGCTGGTAAACAATGGCCTGTTGTCTGTGGCCAACATTTCCATGACCTTGTATTCCAAAAGATGCATGCAATTTTTCTATTGTCATCCCTGTGTTTGATGAATGAACTCTATGCACATCCAGCAGCTTTGAGTGGGCATCCACAATGATCTCCCAGACGCTGTTCCAACTTGTAATTATATGCACTTAGTGTTATATCACACTGCTGAATTCGGCCAGGACCTTATCCCCTTTAAGTAGACTTAGCAGGGGTTTGTGGTCTGTTATTACTACAAATTTACATCTGTAAAGGTATTGTTGGAACTTCCTGACTCCAAATATGACTGACAAATTTTCCTTCTCTATCTGAGTGCATTTATGCTCTGCATTAGCCAAAGTCCTGGATGCATATATGCTATTGGGCCTTCTACTCCAATAGGTCAGCAATGAGCTAATATTACCCCAATGCTGTACAGGGAGGCATCACATGTCAATACCAGATCTCACTTGGGATCCTGGTGTGTGAACACTTTAGAGGATGATAGCTGTTTCTTCACTTTCCTGAAGGCTATGTCTTGGTACCTGACCAGTTCCAAGGCTGACCCTTTTTTTAAGAGTTGATGCAAAGGTGCCAGGGTGGAGGCCAGGTTAGGTATGAACTTTCTGTAATAAGTCACCGTAATAATTGATCACCTTCACTTTATCTTGCAACAGGTATAACTCGGTCTATTCGACTCTGTAGCCCAAGTAGGTCACTTGGGGTGCCTGGAACATACACTTTTTCCCTTCTAAGGTGTATGCCCACCTGGGAGAAACGTTTAAGGATTATGTTCAAGTTCTTTAAGTGCTCCTATTGGTCTTCCCTGTTATTAGCCCGTCATCTAGATAAATGTCAACCTGGGGTAGATCTTGTAAATCCCATCCATCATCCACTGAAAAATTGCACAGGCTGATGATATCCTGAATGGCAGTCTCATATATTGGTACGCCCACTTACGGATATTAATTGTAGCATACTTCTGGGAATCTGCATCTAACCACAATTGCAAGTACACATGCCTCATGTCCAGCTTCGTGAAGGACAGACTGCCCCCGCCAGCTTTGTGTATAAATCTTCTATGCCAGGGATTGAGTATTTATTCAGCTGCAAAAAGTAGTTTACCGTTTGTTTAAAATCCCCACAAAGACAAACTGACCCTTCAGGCTTCACAATCTGTACGACAGGTGCCGCTCATTCCACAAACTGGACTGGTTTGATGAATCCTTCACTTTCCAGCCTCTTGATTTCTGCCTCTACTTTTGCCCATAAGGCAAATCGCACTGAGTGGGCCTTACAGAATCGTGGAACTGCTTTCTGGTCAACACTCAAGGTGGCCTTGGCTCCTTTGATAATCCCTTGACCTTCCTGAAAATCTTATGAGTATTTAATTAGGACTTCACTCAGACAGCCATTTTCTAATTGAAAAATGTTGAGCCAATCTAGGTGAATCTTTCTCAACTAATTTTGCCCCATAAGCCTGGCCCTGATCCTTTTACTACAATCAGTGGTAACTGAACCAGCTGCTTCTCATAAGAGACCAGAACCAAAGTTGCACCCTGTATAGGTTCTCAGTCTTGCTGAGTCTTGTGCAAACTTAAGTGTTGGGGTCTGTTCCAACTCCGTTCAAATTTCTCTGTTCCAACCAGATGTAGGTGGGCTTTCCAGGGTGTGCACTTTCCCAGATACCAGCTTATGAGTGCTGTTGTTCTATTTAGGTCTGTTGGAACTCTTTTGCTGTTTCGAATCTGCGTACCAGCAGCAACTACAATGCCTTACCAGCACGGATCCTGAAGAAAGTTTTAACCATTTAGCTCAGGCTTGACTTTGTTTTGGGGTATTTGCTGTGTGCTGATCTAGAGTCCCTTTGATCAGGATATGTCATGAGTGAGGCTATCCAAAGCCTTCACTGTAGTGGTCTTCCCTAAGCTCAGTCGCACTGGTGAGGGTGTCCACCTCCATCGGAATGTCCTGCAACTCATATGCTCCAATTGCCGCATTTTCCAATGATAAAGCCAGTTGTAGTCCCTGTTTGAAATCCCGTTAGGCTTCCGCTAGTAGGCGCTTTTGCATGGTTGCATCATAAATCCCACTCTCATTGCCACTGAATAACTCCACAGAGGCTGGTATCCTGTCACCAAGTCACCATTTATTTATATGTGGAGAGTCCCTGACACTGATCCAGCTTCCTCAGAACCAGCTCTCAAAATGAACAGGATGTCTGACGCTCCTGTTCTTATATGTCAGCCAGGACTCCATGATTGGACCAGATTAACAGTCCCAATCAGCGAATTCCTATTCCATGAGGTCCACCTGGCTGACCTCATTACAACCGCTACACCGAGGTTATAAATAGTGTTATGTAAAATACAAGACAACAAGGTGCCGGGCTGGATGAACACAGCAGGCCAAGCAGCATCATAGGAGCAGAGCCTTTCTGTTCCTATGATGCTGCTTGGTTTGCTGTGTTCATCCAGCCCTGCACCTTGTTGTCTTGGATTCTCCAGCATCTGCAGTTCCTACTACCTCTCATATAAAATACAAGTTGTTTTTACTTTCAAGAATTGATGCAAAGGTGCCAGGATGGAGGTCAGGTTAGGTATGAACTTTCTGTAATAATTCACCGTAATAATTGATCGCCCTCACTTTATCTTCCAACAGGTGTAACCCGGTCTTCTCGATTCTGTAGCCCAAGTAGTCACTTGGGGTGCCTGGAAGATACATTTTTTCCCTTCTAAGGTGTACCCGCCTGGAGAAACATTTAAGGATTATGTTCAAGTTCATGATGCAATATATTTTCCTCAGAAAGAGTCCACAGGTAAAACACTGACTCCACTATCAAAAGTTTCCAGCATTTTTTGGTTTAGTTTGTTTATAATCCATTCAAATTAGTTCATGATAAAAATTGAAAGCAAAGGTGCAACTATTGCAAAGTCAGATGAAAGAACTGCACAGCTCAGGGAAAGTCAATATGCTGAGAAAGTTGGAAGGCAAATGACTGGGTGTGTTTGTGTTTCTGTCTTGGTATTTATGCGTGTGCTGTTCATGTGGCTGTGTCTTTCTGTGCAACTGTCCATGTCCTTGTCAATGCATATAACTATGCATAGGTGTGTCTGAATGTACATGACAAGCTGCATTAGTGTTTTAATATTTCTTTGGATCGTGCACTCCATGTGTGAATCTCAAAGAATTCACAAAAAGAAAGGTACTGAGCTATGCAATTCAGGAGTGTTGGATAGTAGTTCTCTCAATGTGATAAATTAATTGATTTCCACCAAATGGATCTGAGGCAGAACTAGATTTACACTTTTTAGGTAAAGCTTGTGCCAGTCAGCCGAATTCCAGTTAGTGATCAGTTTCAACCTGGCAACAGTAATTTGTTACAGCTGATGGGCAATAGTAATCCACAACTGCTTGAGCACCACTCTACTGCAATGCCCAGTGTTTTGCTCAGGTGTATGCTCTTATCCAGTTCATTCAGCTCTCGCTTAAGTGAATTTGTGTGCAGAGTTGGAACCTGGTTAATAGATATAACTCAGACTACATCAGAAAATTTCTTTTAACATTAATATTATAGACCACTACAGGGTGAGGGAAAATATGGAATTTAGAATAATTTGGGCTTGGATACATTCCTATTGACAGGGAGAATATCGAGTAGACTTGGGGAATGTTTCATCTGAGTTTGTTCACTAGTTATCAAGTAAAAACATGAAGTAAAATGCATTGTTGTCTTGCGTGATTGTGACCTCATCTGAAAACCTGAACAGCAATTCTGAAATTTGCAAAAGCCATTTGTTCATATTGCAAGTGAATATATCCTATGTACATATTATTTAATGATTTTGTTTTGTCAGAGGATCCATTCAGTGGCATAAGTTTCCCTGGTTTGGAATACACCTACTGAAAGGGCAATGGAAGCAGATTCAACAATCACTTTAAAAAGAGAATTGTGTAAATACTTGAAAGAAAAATATTGTTAGATCTATGGGGAAATAACAAGGTAGATAGCTAGCTCTACGAAAAAGCTGGAAAAGGTATGATGGGCCAAATGGTCTCCTCAATGTTAAATCATTCTGTTGTTGTTCACACTAACGTATTACATTGGAATAGTTAATATGCATCTATGCAAAATCTGGGGAAATATTTTGTGTTTGGTGCATTTTCTATTGGGTATGCATTTAACCTCGAAGCATGAGTGAGGCCAGAATGACAACTGTAGAAAGTCTAGCAGTGATTTGAACTTTAAACCATTCAACTTTACAAATATTTTTTGTGCTACCTGACATTTTATTTCCGAAGCAACTTTTAGTTCTTCATTATCAGAATTTTTGCAGCACAGAAGAGGCCATTTGGCCCATGATGTCTGTGTCAGCTTTCCAAATTAGCACCTCACTAATGCCATTCTACGACCTTCTCCCTGTATCCTTGCATATTATTCCTTTTCAAATAATTGTCCAATTCCCTTTGAATGCCTTAGTTGAGCTTGCCTCCAAAGTGTTGTCTTGTAGTGCATTGGAGACTGAAACTACTTGTTGTTTAAAGAAGCTTTTTTCTTAAATTACTATTCCATTGATTGTTTCACGAAACAGAAGTGTACAAAACTGAATTATATTTGTTGCAATATGCCTAATATTACTGTGACATGCTTGAGAAGTGTTAAAATATACCTAATGGTTAGTTCACACAAATAATTTATTACACAATAAGTTTGCTGGGAAGTTGATAACCAGTGGAATAGTTTATAGAAGATTCAGTTTGTGCTGTAGTTAATGATATACTGTGGGACAGGAAATAGCAAATATTGTTTATTCCTGCTCACTTTGAGTGAGTTCAAAGGTACCTAATAAAGGAAGCAAGTGAGCAAGTATTTCTACACACACAAGTTGGTAGATGTTTGGAACTCTTCCACAAACAGTAGTGGATGCTGGATCGGTTGCCTATTTAAATCTGAGATAGATAAATTTCTGTTATGCAAGGTTACTAAGGGTTTTGCGTCAAATATGCGGTTAAGCTACGGATCAGCCATGATCTCATTGAATGGTGGAACAGGCTCAAGGGGCTGAGTGGCCTACTCCTGTTCCTATGTTCCTATATAGATTTTGAACAGCATTGGTTTCAACACTTTCAGAACTCACTATTATTGCAGTAGTGGGGCAGGCACTTAGTTTACTTTTCGACATGACATCCAATATTCCAAAGTGAAAATAACTTTTTTTTTCTGATGTATCCTTTTTCTTCTTGAAACCCTAAAATTTTACCTTAATACTCAGTGAATTCAGGGCGGTATCAATACTGGGAAGGAAGGTTTTTCCTTCTTTATGTAGTAATTTGGATTTCATCTCTGAAATGTATAAATTGAATGCCAAGGAACTTAGTGCAACTCTTCACGCAGGTATCTTTTGGAAAATAAAAGCCCCTCATCCAGAAATCAAGAACCAGCTGTTTTGATAATAACATGGGTGCAGAACCAACATAGGTCTGTCAATACACTCTCACTCATCAGAGACAAAACCTAGTACATATTTAAAGATACATGAGACAAAAAAACAGTAGTTGGCATGCAGTGTGCTATAGTCTCGTACTGCACATGTAAGGCAATGATTTTGAATACCACCTCCTATCACCTGAAGATGTCTGATCTTAGCTGGGTCAACGTTTCTCCCACTACAGTTGGCTTTTGTACTTACTCCTCTGGGAAAGATTAGTCAGGGCTCCTGACTAATATTTTCCAGTGATCCTACTGAAAGTCAGTTAACTTATTTTGTGCTTTCTTATCAGTTGGAGTGGCTTGTAGTTTTTTTCTTGTGATGGATAGATAGATAGAATTAATTGTAATGACTTCCAGTGAGACACAAATGACAAATATAAAAGTGAAAGATTTACTAATTAACATCCCGTGCTGTTAATAGAGTGTACTTTATGCAGTGTTCTCCACTAGACTGCTCATCATTTTAAGCCTCACAGTTTAGCACAAAGTCCTTGCATAGTTAGGATTCTGATTTGTATTCCAGCACCCGTCTGCTAATCCGTCTGTTAGCTATAAAATGATTTCTTTACTTGTTCTTTCATGGGGTGTAGGTGTCACTGGCAAGGCAATATTTGTTGACCATTCTTAATTGCCCTTAGGAAGGTGGTAGTGCACCATTGTCTTAAGTCATTACAGTTCATCTGGTGTATGTATACCCACAGTACTATAAGGAAGGGAGCACTGATTCACCATGTAATGAACACAGGCAGAGATAAATTAGTTTTGTTTTTGAGTTGACAGTGAATAGGGAAACTCACTTAGAGAAGATGCTTGTGAGAATATAGAACTCAGGGTCTCTGTTTAAAAATAAGGGTCACCCATTTAAAAGAGTTGAGTTTTTTTTTCTCACATTGGGTTGAGAGTCTTTGGAACTCTCTTTCTTTAGAAGTGGTGTAAGCAAAGTCTTTGAAACTTTTTAAAGGAGAAATAAATTAATTCTTGATGAGCAAATATTTTCATGGGTAGGCGGTGGTGTGGAGTAATCAGATCAGCCATGATCTTACTGAATGAGAGACCAAGCTTGAACTGCCAAGTGGCTGCTGCTCCTAACTTGTATATTGAAGAGCTGCAAGCATGGCTGGTTTTGGAACATTTAAATAGTGGACTGGGAGGATAGTAGTCTGATATTCAGGCTGTGGTATTCTGGAGGGACTTGTTTGGCATTGTTGTAAGTAAGTGGATAAAAGGTTCTTTTTTAACATCCTAAGTGACTTAATGAATAAAGTAATAGTTACTAAGTAAAATATACTACTAAGTCACAAAATGAACCAGTGCATGATTCAATTCCCCATCTGTGTGGATGGCTGATCTTAGCTGGGTCAACGTTTCTCTCACTACAGTTGGCTTTTGTACTTACTGCTCTGGGAAAGATTAGTCAGGGCTCCTGACTAATGTTTTCCAGTGATCCTACTGAAAGTCAGATGCATGCATGTATGTGGAGGGGAACAGGACAGAGTTTAACTTTAGCCTCAGCTTGCATGTGAAAATGGTCAGTTTGGTGAGGTGCCCTGTGGAATGGAGCAGTCCATGGAGGCTCATAAATAGTCAACTCCTCCAGTAGACTGCAAGGGCAGAAAAGTAGTAATAATTAAAACTCTAGAAGAAACAAATGCAGTATAACATGAGTTCACGCCTGGAGGTAATGACAAAAGTGCAGTTCAAATCCCATCTCTCGACCAGAAAACCTTGAATTGCAGGAAACAATGAGCAATGCATTGGCCTGTCTAGTGTGCATCCTGGCAGCTGATTCTGAAAAGCATTTAAAAAGGCCTGGAACAGGTCAGCTGCTTGTTCTCTCAGATACAGGATTTGAATGGCCCAGTCAACTAGAGGTTAACCAGATCTACACTGGAAGCATCTAGAACCTGTGATGTTGTGTGACGTTGACATCCCTTGCTCTTAAGAAGGTCCTGTTTTATATCCTGACTACTTCATTTTAACTCCTGGATTAAATCTTCCTTTCACTAGCAATAGAGACTTAACCGATAGTTTACTCTGCTACTCAGTGTAACACAGAGGGTGCTGGATGATATTTTGTGTTCACTGCCATGGCCCCTTCCTGAAGGGGTTTCTTGTTCTTTCTTAGACTCCATTCAAACAGTCAGAACTTGGGAATTGTACTGATTCCTGAAGATCTGGGCAAGGTGACGGCAGTGGCAGCAGCAGATGTCTGTGGAGAGGGCATTTGGATTGGGGGAGGGTGAAATGAAAAAGAAAGTAGGAATCAACTTTGAACAATGAGAAATACAGAGAAAGCATGAGAGACCTCCAGGAGAAGATATAGATAGTGAAAGAGAGATTAGGCGTGAGATTAGCCCAGTTTCTCTGCGAGAGGCAGATTTCTCAATTAGCCCATCATTCCTGGTTGGCTGAACACTACTTCATTCTCCGTCCATCTGTTACTCCACCCCTGTCAGCAGCTCTCGATGTTGTCTGGAAATCTTTGCAGTAGCCCCATTTTCTACACCATAAAGCATTCAGCATTTCCATGCTAATTAAGGATGCAGTGACTGTTTGATGACAGGGCCCCTTGGTTTAGTATCCATTACACTGTAATAGTGATACTGAACATTTGTGTGAGTTTCATTGAGTCTAAAACTCCTCAATAAAATCCTTGCGAATACCCATATGGCTTGCTCTCAAAGATTTTGAAGAGTTATAATCAGCCCAGTCAATAGATAAAAGTAAACTCAAGCTCCATATATTAACATTGCACCGTCACTGGGTTTAACAGAGCTTATCGTTTTAACATTGCATTGTATTGTACAGCAATCTTTCACTTCACTGTGCTTATCAATATGTGTGATTGCAAATGAGTCACAGAGTGACTTCCATTTCTGGTTGTTGATATCTGCAGTCAAAGTATCATTTAGTTACTATTTATGTAACATCACTGCACACTATCTAATTCTAATTCTTAGTCTTATATTATGATTCCCTTTGGCCCTTCTCTTTATTGTTTTCTGCCCCTGTATGGAAACACTACAGTAACTTGTTATCTCCTGTTTTGTAATTGGCTCATTCTATAAACTTTAGCATTTGTGAACTAGATCTTCTCATCAGTTGGCATGCCTGTCTTGAAGGCATCTATAACAGGTGCAGACCTTTGATTGTTGCTGGTGAAAAATCCATAGAGCCAAGGAATTGTAGTTGGAATAAGAAAAGGGGTTGCTAATCTGACTGACATTGACATCTTGTCTGGTGGTTGTCTGTACTGTTGCGGATCGCAGAAACACCTCATTTACCTGCTGCAGTGTCTGCATAGCACCTTGTGCAGATCATGCTGTATTAGCTCCCCTCCACACTTTTCTTTCTGCTTTGCCAGTTCTTTTTTCCCTTTTTTGAAGATATTTGCTAGAACTCCAGCAACTTCTTCCTTGTCCATGTGGCTGTATTTGCCTGTCCAACATAGTGTAGGTCAACAGGCAATTTGGCTGTGCAGGCATTGCAACTCTGCCTTAACTAACAAATATTTGCTTGTATGTCATTGTCGGCAGGATATCCAATATCACTCACCCCCAGACTGCAGCTGACATCAGTTAATGCCACATGGTAAAGAGCTTGTACCCGGATGTTCTGTGTCCCTTTGATTCTCATATCATGATCAGCAGGCCCATAAAAGGGAATGAGGGATTTCACTTTACAGATGTGACTGCCAAGTTTTTGCTCTACGTTGACAATGCTGGAACAGAATTGTTTTATATCAGACATTGGCACGGTCGAGAGGCTTTGACAATAAAGCCCTGTTCATTGCCTGAAACCCCCACGATTAAAAGAACAATTCTGCCTTTAATGGAATATGGTTAACTAATTTGAGAAAGGTATCCAATGTGTAACTTCTTGGCAATTGTTGTCAAAAGACATCAGCCAACAGGGTGACACATGGATACAGTAACAAGTTCAAAAAGCAGCTTGATTTCAAAGGCTTATCTCCCCTTGATGCAGAGAAACTGAGTACACAAAGTGTTAATGGGCAATTTTACACTTAACAGCTGCTGTGTGTGTGAAGCTGGAGTGCAGTGTCAGTCCCCTCTGCTGATGTTAAAAGCAGCTGTCTGGCCCAGTATGTTCTCTATATAGTGGGATTCCCAAGCATCTGAAGGGCATGAGAACTGTCCCTTCAGGTCCCAGAGGAAGGACTTCCTCTCAGAACCATCAGCAGTCAAACACTGGAGATTGATGGGACCGTTTCCCAGTGATCGGAGCTAACTATAAAGCCATAAAGACAGAAAAGTGGCTCTGAATCAAATAACCATCAGCCCAATATTTCAGATTTTCTGTTCCTGGCACTTTTCGTCACATCAGTATTTTGATTCAATAATGCTATGCCCATTCGTGAAATAATTTACCTTTATCCAAAAGCTGCACAGGGCACACATATATCACAATCCACAAATATAGACAGACCTACAGAAATTGTAAATGAGCTTGTTTTTCAAGTCTGAAAATAAGGCTAAATTTTATTAATGTTCTATGATAAATTTTATGTAAGTATTATGTTTCTGATGTCATAACCTTCACTGTGATATTTTATGACCTTAAATATCACGTTACTTGATTTTATTTTGTCCTCAAGTAGATCAGGAAAGTTCGAATGATGTCCAGCTACTATTTGTTTTTCAGTCAACACTGTAAAATCTGATCATTTGGTCATTATCACATTGCGTGAGTGTGCATGTTGCCTGCTCTGTTTCCGACATTGTAACAAGACTGCACTTCGAAAAAGCATTTCATTGGTTGAAATGTGCTTTGTGACATATGGTGATCATGAAGTGCACTATAAAAAGGCAAGGTTTTCTTTTTCAACAATTCCCTCCTGAGAATGCTGACTTCTATTTTAAAAAATCAACCTGTTATTACACAGCTTTGAAGCAGGTAGGACTTGAACCTGTATCTCCTGGCTCAGGGGTAGGGACACTACCACTACACCACAACAGCCCCTTAATGTTTGTGCCCAGTTTCCATCTGGGGACCATGCGTATGTAAGGCAACCGTGATTAATAATCACCACACTTCTTGTTTGACGTATGGGTCAACCACTAACAGTTGTCCTCTGATTTCTTTGCTTAAGTGACAAGATGGCGGCAGTAGAGTGGCAGCGCAGCAGGCAGGCTCCTCAGCCCAGGAACCCGTAGCTCATATACTCTGTTCACTTTCACAATTTTTTTTCTTTTTCTTTCTCTGTTTTCAATGTTTCCAATTAGTATAGTTAATATTAAAACATCAAAATTCATCTTACCTTCATTTAACTAGGGCAACTAGGGATGGGCAAGAAATGCTGGCCAGCCAGCGACGCCCACATCCCACAAATGAATAGAAAAAAAATAGCAGCTTATCCAGTGATGGGGTAGCTTCTGGTGGCCCAGAGTGGCAGTCTTTTCCCAGCATGGTGGTCTCAGCCCTGCAGAATGGTCTCCTGGTGTGTTTGAATGGTCTCCGGTTCTTTCCCGGTGTTGAGATCTCATCAGCAGCCCAGCTTAATCTCCAGTGAACACTCTAGCATTCCAATGGCCCGGCGTAGCATCTTTGTCCAAGTTAGCAGTTGTTTCCTAGTGGCATTTTCTTCGGCAGATGTTTTCGGCCTGATGTTCCGATGGCCTGGCATGGCGCTTTTCGTCTGGGATGGCAATCTGGTACCATCAGTGGTTTTTTTCAGCAGAGGCTTTCGGCCCAGTTTTTCCAGCAGCCAGGCATGTCGGTTTCATCCCAGCGTGGCCTGGCGTGACTGTGATGAACTTTTGTCTAAAATTTACTTTTACTGTTACTTGTTTGGCTTGTGCGATTGTGGATGTGTTGTCCCGGCCTAATTCATGTCCCTCTTTGTACGTGTGTAGTGAGACAAATGAGAATTGGTCATGTCTCTTGGTGGCTAGTTGGTGTTCACATATCCGTGTTGTCAGTTTTCTTCTGGTTTGGCCAATGTAGTGTTTGTCATAGTTATTGCATGGTATTTTGTATATTACACCAGTTTTGCTGGCTTTGAGTGTGGGATCCTTTACGTTCTTCAGTAGCTGTCGTAGGGTGGTCGTTGGTTTGTGGACTATCCTGATACCTAGGGGTCTGAGTAGTCTTGTGGTCATCTCCTAAATTTTCTTGATGTGTGGTAGGGTGATTAGTGAGTCTGGTCGTGTTGTGTCTTCCTGTTGTGATCTGTCTCAGAGGTAAAGGCAGATTGTGCTTTTCGGATATTCATTCCTTTTGAAGGCTCCGTATAGGCGCTCCTGTTCTGCTTTGTGTAGTTCTGGGATGCTGCAATATGTTGTGGCTCATTTAAATAGTGTCCTGATGCAGCTCCATTTCTGGCCATTGGGGTGGTTGCTAATGTAATTGAGTATCTGGTCCCTATGTGTGGTCTTTCTGTATACACTAGTTGTTTTTGCGTTCTATCATTATGTCCAGGAAGAGTAGTCGGTTACCGTTCTCTACTTCTTTTGTGAATTTTATTCCAGTGAGGATGGTTTTTATGTGTTGGTCGGCTTCTTCTAGTTTTGTGCACTTGATAATCACAAAGGTGTCCATCTACATATCGGATCCAAAATTTGGGTTGTGTAGTGGGGAGTGCTGTCCATTCTAACCTTTTCATTACTGCAATTTGACAGGGACAACACATCCACCATCGCACAAGCCAAACAGAGAAATGCCAGGGAATTCCTGGAGGCCTGGTATTCTAACCAGAACCCCATCAACAAACACATTGAATTAGACGCTGTGTACAAACCACTGAGAAACAGAACCAAAAGTGGTACCAAACACCACAATAAACTGAGGCATATAAGTAACAAGTGGGACAGAACACCGACACTTCACCAGAGGCACACTGACGATGTTACCTAACAGGGTGACAAAACATTTGCAACCAAACCCACCAGCTCGGCGAGCACGTCTACAACCTCATACTGAGTTAAGCTAGGGTATGGTAAATGGCCATTGATCACCCTTCAGTACTTCCTTACTGAATGCTCATTGTTGGCGTGCAAGTATAGACTGTGAGTTTTAACAGGTTATTCTACCTTCATGGACACAATAGTTGAGCCCAGTTATGTCCTTATCCATTTCCAATGGGGGTTACCAGGTAATGATGAGGAACAGAAATTTTCCTTCAATAATATGGAATATTTTCTCTGCCATCTTACCTAAAATTATATTACATTTATATAGCACCTTCAATAGAGCTTTTAGGAAGGTTGGGAAGGCATTGGAGACAGTGCAGAAAACATTCACAAAAATGTTTCCAGGGATGAAAAACTTCAGTTATGAAGATAGCTTGAAAAAGTTAGGGGTAGTGGGAACTGCCAGTGCTGGAGAATCTGAGATAACAAGGTGTAGAACTGGATGAACACAGCAAGCCAAGCAGCATCAGAGGAGCAGGAGAGCTGACATTTTGGGTCTGGACCCTTCTTCATTGGAAATGGATAAGGACATAACTGGGCTCAACTATTGTGTCCATGAAGGTAGAATAACCTGTTAAAACTCACTGTCTATACTTGCATGCCAACGATGAGCATTCAATAAGGAAGTACTGAAGGGTGATCAGTGGCCATTTACTATACCCTAGCTTAACTCAGTATGAGGTGGTAGACATACTTGCCGAGCCAGTGGGTTTGGTTGCAAATGTTTTGTTACCCTGTTAGGTAACATCGTCAGTGTGCCTCTGGTGAAGTGTTGGTGGTTTGTCCCACTTGTTACTTATATGCCTCAGTTTGTTGTGGTGTTTGGTACTACTTTTGGTTCTGTTTCTCAGTGGTTTGTACACAGCGTCTAATTCAATGTGTTTGTTGATGGGGTTCCGGTTAGAATACGAGGCCTCCAGGAATTCCCTGGATATCAAGGATGCATTGGAGGCCAGAGCTGGAGGAGTGCAGAGATACAAAAATGGCTGTACGTCTGGACATGGAGGAATTAGCTTAACAGCACGAACCATGAGTAAAACCTTTCTAGTCTAAGTTGTTTGGACATTTACTTATTATTCAGTTGAGTCTGTAGAATGCTTTAGATATGCAAATGTGACCCACTGCTTAGCACATAACATTCAAATATTAAAAATATAGATACTGCCAAGTTATTACCTGAGTTGATAAGTACTTTTTGTTTTCAAAACAATGAGTTATCTCTTTTTCCAGTTATGCTTAAAAGGAGAGTACTTTCCCATATTCACTGCTGTTGATACTGGTGCACCCTCTGAAAATCAGACTTCCTTCCGAGAATTGACAAAAAGACATTTGTACCTTATCATAGTAACAGGAACCTTGGGATGTTCAGTGACACCTCAATGGGCAGCTGACTCTCCAGCAGCCCAGTTTTCTGTATCTAAGGATGTTTGGAAGGAGTGGGAACTTGGAGAAATGTATGCAGTGACTAAACTTTTCTGACAGCCCTAGGTTTATACAATGCAGAGCTGAATCAGAACTGTCAGATGTTTATAGAGATATGATGCAAACAGCGCTAAAGAAGTGGATCCAATGCAGACTAAACAAAGATTTCTTTTCCCTTCACAGAAGAAACTGCTACTTGTAAAGTGTGTCACATTTAATTTTATTAAAAATAAGGTCTGGATTATTTGTGGAGGAGGGGAGATTCCATGAGCCTTTAAAAATCATGGGTAGGAACCAGATAAGGAAGACCCACTCCCATTACCAACAGATCCAATAAGGGGAAAAGGCAGGGTGTCATTCACACAGGCACAAAATCCAAACACCACGGGGACATTTGAACTGATTGCTAAGTTCAAACACACACCGTTTCCACTAGGGCAAGGGCCTTAACCTAAAGTGCAGGATTCCGTATAACTGCCATCATCTGAAGTTTCTTAAATGACCCATTCTTGAGCTTCAAAAAAAAAGGCTGCAACTGTCATGGAATTTTTTTGAAAAATATGGTATTCTGGACTCATTTGATAGAGGGGCATAGGTTAGAAAAAGAATGGTGTTTTGGTCGTGCAGTTTGTTAACATTTCCCAAATGACAATATTGTGTTATTGTTTGGCTGGATTTGAAAAGCTATAAAGTTAGCAAGGGTGGGAGAATTGGCATAGAAGGTATGAGGAAACATGGATTATGATTGGGGGAATGAGTTGACATGAAGAGTATGGCAGGCAGTTGCAGTTGATGAGGATCTAGGAGTGAGGGTTAGCGGGCCTAACAACTTGCAAAATCATTAAGATGAAGTCAAAGAGAATCAAGGTGAGCCTTCTAACCAATACACCTTGGCACTTATCCACCTCTTTGGCTACCTATGCACTGCTTGCACAATTGCCACGTCTGAATGTATCCTGCCTCCGCCAGAGCAGAAATCCCACTTTTCACGGGATGACAAGATGGTAAATTTCCCTACTTGAGCTACCTACTTAAGGAGGCAAAATCCAGCTGTTAATACTTTTCTTCCTCTCTTGAAGCCCCTGATGATGCTGCATTATAGTTCCACAGCTCCCTTGCAGTAGCCTTGCAGTATTTTGCTGAAGTGTGTTACTGTGAACCAGCAATTCAGAATCTTAGTTAAAAGATATTTTGTAGGTCCAACAGCATAAGAGAAAAAAGATTTGGAAAATGCACACAAGTCTCTCACTTGATTTTCTACCTGTGGCAACTCTGCCACATGATTGTTTTAATGAGTAACTATTTAGTTAGATTACAGCCACCTGTATGAAAGTGATTTCTGCAAATTGGAACCAAAAAGACAAGAGCTAAGTAGTAGACAATACAGACAAGGGAGTCATGGAGTGAGCAGTCCCTACAAAAGCCACTCCCGGATATCCCAGATGTCCTCCTATTTCAAGGACCACAACTCCCTCCTCTGGTGATCAAAGATGCCCTCAACTGCATCTCTTGCATTTCCCACACTTCTGCTTTCAAATCCCCTCCCCCAACAAAAATAAAGACAGAATCCATCTTGTCCTTACCTATCACCCCAGCAACCTCCGCATCCAGCGTATCATTCTCCACCACTTATGTCACCTACAATCCAACCCCATGACCAAAGAGATATTTTCCTCCCCACCCCTATCTGCCTCTCATAGGGATTGCTCACTCCGTGACTACCTCGTCTATTCCATACTCCCCAATAACCCCACCACACCCGGCACTTTCCCTGCAACCGCAGGAAGTGCTAAACCTGCCCCTACACCTCCCGCCTCACCTCCATTTAAGGCCCCAAGCAAACCTTTCATATCAGACAGAGGTTCACCTGTACATCTGCCAACTTGGTCTACTGTATCCACTGCTCCCGATGTGGCCTCCTCTAAATTGGTGAGACCAATTATAGACTTGGAGACTGTTTCGTGGATCATCTGCGCTCTGTACGTGATAATCGACAACACCTTCCGGTCGCCAACCATTTTAACTCCCCCTCCCACTCCCTGGGTGACATGTCCATCCTGGGCCTCCTCCAGTGCCACAATGACACCACATGGAAAATGGAGGAGCAGCACCTCATATTCCGCCTCGGGAGCCTACAGGCTGATAGCCTAAACGTGGAATTCACCAGTTTTAAAATCTTCCCACCCCTTGCCTTATCCCATGTCCCTCTGATCCCCGCCTCCTTGACCTGACACAATCTGTATATCTTCTCTCCCACCTATCTGCCCCACCGATCCCACTGACCAATCCTGACAATTCCCTACCTGTACTAACCTATCACCGTCCCACCTACCTTCCCCAACGCCACCCCTCCTCTCTCTCTTTATTTCCCAGCTCCCTTTCCCCTCCCCATTTCAAAAGAAGGGTCCTGACCTGAAGCATCAACTTTCCTGCTTCTCTGATGCTGCTGGCCTGCTGTGCTCCTCCAGCTCCATACTGCTGCCTCTGACTCCAGCATCTGCAGTTCGTGGTATCTCTAAGAGCTAAGTAATGCCCCTTTAAAACGATGAACTGACTTTAACAAAAGCAAAATAATGCAAATGCTGGAAATTTGAAAAAAAATTTAAAATGCTGGAGAAACTGTGGTCGGCAAAACTAAAGAACTGATCATTGATTTCAGGAAGAAAAGAGGACATGCCCCTATCTACATCAACAGAGCTGAGGTGGAGAGATTCGAGAGTGTCAAGTTCCTAGGAGTGATGATAACCTACAATCTGACCTGGACCTTCCATGTAGATGCGACGGTCAAAAAGGCAATAAATGCCTCTTCTGTCTCAGACAGCTTAGGAAATTCAGCACATCCATAACGCCCCTCACCAACTTTTACAGATGCAATATAGAAAGCATCCTATCCGGGTGCGTAACCGCCTGGTGCAGCAACTGCTGTGCCCAGGACCGGAGGAAACTACAGAAAATTGTGTACACAGCCCAGACTATCATGGAAGCCAACCTCCCATCCAAGGACTCCATTTACACTTCTCATTGCCATGGAAAGACTGCCAACATCATCAAAGACCTCTCCCACCCTGGTAATGATCTCTTCCAACCTCTTCTGTCAGTCAGAAGATATAGAAGCTTGAACACACTTGAACAGCTTCTCCCCTGCTGTTATTAAACTGCTAAATGGACCTCTCTAACTTCAAATACTGTTGGATCTTGCTAATGCTGATCTTGCTTTGCACACAGGAGGTGCAACCGTAACCTTGAATGCTTCGATCTGTCTAAGCACCCTATGATCTGCAGGTCCTTGTTTGCTATGATCTGCCTGTACTGCTCGCAAAATAAACAAAGCTTTTCACTGTACTCAGGTACGTGTGACTACAATAGATCAAATCAAATCAAGATCTGGCTGTATCAGTGGAGAGAGGAGCAGAGTTAACATTTCCAGACCAATATGATTCTTCTTCAGAGCTCACTGACTTTTTGTTTTTGTTTCAACAAACTGAATGTAGAACGTGTAATTAGGTGCTCTTACTCCTAGTAAAATCGGACTGGTAAGAACACAAAAACAAAGAAGAAATTGTGCTTAAGTTACTAATTGGCATGCCAGATCTTTCTTCATTGATATTTAATTTCATTGACTCATTTAACCTTGTGCGTAGAAAGGTGAGAGTTCTCAGCAGTACCAGTGTAAATTCCTGAATTAGGAGAAATCATGCCTATTTCTTTACCTTTGGATAAGGAGATACCAGTGTCATCAAACAGAAACAAAAATGCCCCCTTTTAAAGGGGCATAATTATTGCAAAAATGATTAATTTATAAAATTTAGCAAATTAAATTAATTGATACTATTACCTGTGTCCACCGTACACTTCAGCCGCTGCCCATTAGCTATTGATGGTCTCAAGCATTCCAGAAGACAAGAGAAAATCCATCTCCTTTGCCAGCCAGGTGCAAACAAGGTTGAGGAGTGATCATTTCCCTCTGGCTGAGGCCAATCCTATGGATGGCTACTTTGACCAGGTCCAGGATCAAATCCACAAAGAGCTTTTTGGGCTTGTAACTTCTGCCTTGGGTGGCCAAGGATCAAAGACATGGGGACTAAACTTTAGCAAAAAGTTGAGGAACAGCCTGCCTCTAATAGTGAAATAGGGGCTGTAAACTCCCTTACTCTGTGTTGATGTGATTTAGATGAGACAACTAATTGTAATACCTCCAACAAAGCTAGGTGAAAGGCTGAACTGTGCAGAAGATGTAGAAATGCTTCAGTACGATTTGCACAGGTTGAGTGAGTGGGAAGATGAGGTATAATATGGATGATTATGAGACTATCTACTTTGGTAGAAAAACCAGAAAGGCAGATTATTATCTGAATGGCAAGAGATTGGGAAAGGGAATGATGTAGTGAGACTTGGGTGTGCTTTAATACCAGTCACTGAAGGTAAGCACATAGGTGCAATAGAGGATGAAGAAGGCAAATGGGATGTTGGTCTTCATAGCAAGAGAATTTGAGTATAGGAGCAGGGATGTCTTGCTGCAATTGTACTGTTTATCTGAAGATGGATGTTCTGGCTATGGAGGGAGTGCGGTGAAGGTTGACCAGACTGGTTCCTGTGATGGCAGGAATGACATATGAGAGAGATTGGTTCAGTTAGAACTATATTTGCTGGAGTTTAAAAGAATAAAGGGGGAGGATTTTCATAGAAATCTATAAACTTTAACAGGACTAGACATGATTAATGCAGAAAGGAAGTTGCAATGGTTGAGGAGTTCAGAACCAGGGGTCACAGTTTCAGAATATGGGGTAGACCATTTAGGACTGAGATGAGGAGAAATGTCTTCATCCAGAGAGTGGTGATCCTGTGGAATTCTTTGCCACAGAAAGAGATTGAGGCCAAGACATTTTAAATAAGGAAGTAGAATAGTTCTTGAGGTTAAAGGGGTCAAAGGATATGGGGAGAACATATGGGAACAGGAGACTGAATTGGATGATCAGCCATGATCATTTTTATGGTGAAGAAGCTTAAAGGGCCAAATGCTTCTATTGTCTATGTTTCTATCTATTCTTCCCACATTACATTCCTACAAATGTAACTTTCTATTTACTCTACAGTAAGAGCTGGAAACTGCTATGGTTCTACTCCAATCATAGTCTGGCTACATTTTTCTTTTATTAAAAAAAATTAGTACGATCCTGTCCTGAAGGCAGCGGAAAATCTTGGCATAGATTATATAGCAGCCACCAATATCTAGCTGTGTAATGAAGGCCAACAGCTGTTTGACAATGAATTCAGTCGACCTTATCCTCTGCAGATGTTTGCCATGGCATATGTTCCCGACACGGTCACTGATGAATGACCAGTAGCCCTAGTCATTTCCTTTTAACAACATTTCCATTGGGGGTGGGATGGAAGAGCTGGGGAGAGGTTGAATGTCAAAGAAGAAAAGCATCATGGCAGCTTCCTGGAAAGCATCAACATACTATTTTGGAATTCTTCCTGTGGCTACAGAATAGATGTACATTCGGGAAACGATAAGCCTTTTGATGTACTTCTCCAGTTTGTCACCTCTGGCCATGTGAGTGCAGTCAATAATTTCCTGGGCATGGGAGCATTTTGCAATTACAGCAAGAACTAATTGCAGTCTGAGCTTTAGAAACTTCAACAGTGCAAAATTTCACATAATCTCCAACCTGAGCAAAGAGGTGGTGGTGCAGAAGTGTACAGCCAAACTGAGAGGGGCCATATATATCTGCAGCTGAGCCCTTATCTGATCTTGTGACAAATAAATTCAATGCCACAGTGACCTTAGTTGTTACTTTCAGGGCTTCGCTATCCACAGAGTGAGGTGAGGCAGATGCCTGTAACTAACTGCCTTGAGAGTCACAGTCTCTTTCTGTGCTGCTTTCTGTCATATCCAGTCATCCTCGCTAGTCCATATAGATTCAGTATTCCAAGTGGTCCCTCTTTTTCCTATGTGGCCTTCATCTCTCTGTGGGGACCTCCAGATGCCTGGTGCCCCTTCCTTGAGTGATTGCTAAAAGTGGCCTGCTTTGATCGCCTCTATTTGTGAATAGCAACCATTCCCAGCTTTCCTACTGATGAAGTGATGTCTGAGCAGCCTTGTTCAATTTCCTGATGCCAAGAGGATGGCCAGCACCTGAAGTAGCAAGAACTTCATTTCCACCTCTGGCCTTCTTCCTGGATTAGCTGTTGCCTCTTCTCAGTCCATGCAGTGAACCCTGTCAGCTAGTTGAAAGCTTTCTGTGATAGTAGGAACTGCAGATGCTGGAGAATCCGAGACAACAAGGTGCAGGCCTGGATGAACACAGCAGGCCAAGCAGCATCATAGGAGCAGAGAGGCTGACGTTTCGGGCCTAGACCCTTTCCGCTTGGGGACCCTACAGCCCTCCGGACTCAATATTGAGTTTAATAATTTTAGGGCCTGAACTCTCCCATGTCCCAGCCCCCCTCCCCCACACACCAGGCCTTATTACCACACAGCCTGCCATTACACACCCCCTGTTGTTAGTCACTAACAGTCCCCATTAACAACTATTCACCCTCCCAGCCTGATCGTTAGCAACTCCTTTGTCTGTCCAACTGTCTTTCTCTCTGTTTGAGCTCTATCCTATTGTTTACTCCCTACCCCACCCACCTCCCTATTTTCTGCATATAAACTGACGGCTTTTCTGATGAAGGGTCTAGGCCCGAAACGTCAGCCTCTCTGCTCCTATGATGCTGCTTGGCCTGCTGTGTTCATCCAGCCCTGCACCTTGTTGTCTCTTGAAAGCTTTCTGTAATGTGTCTGCATGAGTCATCTTGTCACTACCTTAGCCAACTAAGCTTTCATGGAAAACTATTACCTTGTGCATTAGTAATCAATAAAGAGAGACAGTGCATTGTTCTACATAAAATAAACTTAATCCAATGTCAATTTTTCTAAATTGCCCATTTCCTGCCACACAATGGAAAGCCCAGTAGAAAAACATGCATAAGAGGAACAAATGGTAAACCTAAAGAAACAAACCAACAATTGATTGTTCAGATTCAAGTGGGAAAGTTACAACAGTAGAGAAAAAAAGTGCATGCAGTTTTAAAGATTGCAGAATATTAATGGGTTTTGTGAAATTATGTGCTACAACCTCTGTTGTTCTCAATACTATTTTCCATAATTTTACAGATACTTACTACTGTTACGTAATATGAATTTACTTCTCCGAGGGTCTCCAAGATTTGGAGGAGAAAAATCAGAGGCCCCTTCCTCACTGGAGCAAAAACTGAAGAGACAATATTTTATTTCACTTACTCAATGATCTATAATCATTTTCTTCTTCCTTCTTGTTCCCGTATTTTCCCATTTCTTTTGACACTGTCGCAGTTGGCACCCTTACTCCAGCAGAACAGCTGGCATTGTGCACGTAGTTGGCATTAGTAGATATGCAGCTGGTGCAATTAAAGGAACATTCTTTGACTTTAGACACATTTGGATCTGATTGCTTCTGAGTGGTATGCTAAACTCGATCTGAGAATTACTCAATAAGTCAGTATTAGAATTTTCAAATACTTTTCATATTCAGTAAACTCAGTGCTGGATGCTCCATGTGAGAAACAAGAGCATTAGACAATGCAGCAGACATCTTGAGATTAAGAATGTGTTCGAGTTGCTGGGCTGGTTTAACCAGATTGAAGAAATGCCAAGCAAAGGATCATTTGTAGAAATCACTTAAAGGGATACAATGGAACATGAACACCTTTGAAAGGAGGTCATCAATCACAATGGAGATTATCAACCATTGAACTAGCAAACGATAAGATGAAGCTCTTGATGATGGATTGAAAATAGATAGGAGAGTTGTGGCAGTGACCCTGAGCCAAAAACCTATTGTACGGAGTCTTTTTGCAAAATAAAATAAGCCATTACATCAGGAGACAAAGTATAACGTAACTGAGAAATTAGATTCCCATGTCCAAGAGAATGGCTCTGGGAACCATAATAAACTTGGTGTAAATAAATGGCCTGTTTTGCATGCTCAGTATAAAGTTATGCAGACATACAGATAATACCAAACAAATGGGGGCTGTGGGCTTGGAGGAAATACCAGACAGCTTTAGCTGGGTTTGCATCTTAGTTTATCAGTGGCAAATGGCATTCAGTGCAGGCATTATGAGGTATTGCTTATAGAAGCTGAACTTAAAAGCATTATAACTCCACTGGTGTGATAGAACATTTTCCTGCATTCACTCACAGGTGGAGAATGTCACTGCTAAGGTCAACATTTAATGCCTGCCCCTAATTGCTCTTGAGGACGTGGTAAAATTTTTATAGAAACGTACTACAGCTTTCTAGAGGTTTTTCTAATCAACCTGTTCAGATGTTATTACATACCCCTGGAGTGAGTGAAACTGTATACCCATGCCACTTGGCTCAAAGATAAGGACACTACCACTGCACCACAAGGGCCCCAAATTGGGATTGAAGCAGGAATCTACAGGTAAACAACTGAGCATCTTTCTGGAGAGCGGAGTCAAATGTCAACCAACATTGCTTTATGCCTGGAGTCATACATAGGCCAGACTATGTAAATACAGCAGATTTCTTGCCCTAAAAAACATTGGTGAAAGATCTTTTCTTAAATGACAATCCCATGGTTACTTGTTTATCAAGACTGATATTAGCATCTTATCCCATATATTATTTAATTATTTAAATTCCCAAACTACCATAATAGAACTTCAAGTTATGCTTCCTTCTCATTAATCCAAGGCTTTGGATTGCTATGCCACTGTTCTCTGATACCAGTTGTGTTATAAGTGACATGCGGGAGTTAGTTGGCTCCCTGTGCAGAATACAGACTGCAAGATGGTAATAAAGCTAACAGGATGTTGTATCACATAAATGCAAAATACTGGAGCTGTTGGAATTCCAAAATGAACACAGAGTATGCTGGAGAAACTCAGCAGGTCTGGCAATATCTATGAAGAGAGAAACAGAGTTCAATATGATTCTTCCCCAGAACTGAAAGATGTAGTTCTGAAGACAAGTCATACAGGGACTTGAAATGTTAACTCTGTTTCTCTCGCCACAAATGCTGCCCCGACCTGCTGAGTTTCTCTATCATTTTCTGAGAATGTTGAATTATATATGCCAAATTAGTTGGGTTTAAATCACCAGAGATCATACTGGAAAATACAGGTCAGGCTGGGACAGTGCTGTTGGGTTGTAGAAAACATGTTAGTATGTACAAACAGCAACAAAAATACAGTTAACAAGTACATAAACCTAATGATAGATGGACAGCACTCTGCTCTCAGGGATCATACACCCCACCTCAGCTTCTCCACCGAGAACACCCCCCAACTGCTGACAAATTCAAAAATTGATGTACTAGAGCACTACAGTTGTTTGCTGCTGTACATGCTAGGTTGCTTGTAGTTTTTAAGCTATGGAGAAACAGTCTGAAAATCACACTTGTTGATGTTAGCTGTCAGCTTGTCTAATTACTGAAGAAGTGTGGCCTGTTCCTTTCAGCCAGAGTTCAGTTACTGCAGAATATTTTCACTGAAGAAATGTTTTACGGGCTTTTAACACAGATACCTTAGCCTACAGGCTGGCTTTTTACTCCATCAGCTCGAATTACCAGCCTCCTCAGGCCAGAGAAATGCAAAACGTGTTTCACTTTATTGTAAGTGTAACTTTGTTCAGCAAGGTCCTGCCCTCTTCAACAATGCCAAAAGTAGCAAGATAAGGTTTGCCATGGTGGTTTAGTATAAGCAGGGATGAAACTTCTAGTGCTCTGTATTACTTTCAAGTGGTTGTCCTAAGATTGTTCAAAAAGTCCTATATTCAAGCAGACAGCATTTTTTTTTCAGTGGTTTGTTGGGTTTAAGAGGTATTGTAAGATCATTGATCTGAAAGCAGCAATTTGAACCATGTTATTAAAAAGGGTGATGTGTAGAAATGTTCTTCACCTTATCAAACATTATTACTGACTGTTATCTCTCAAAACTTGGAATCAAATTAATCACACTTGAATGCTTATGTCATATATGCCTTTTTACTGAACCACAATGGCACAAGAAAATCCTAAACTTGAAACAAACACAGAGAATGCCTGGAGAAACTCTGCAGGTCTGGCAGCATCTGTGGAGAGAAAAACAGAGTTATTGTTTCAAGTCTAGTATGACTGTTCTTCAGAACTAACTTTCAGCATCCATTGTATTTTGCTTTCATTCAAATTCTAAACTTGATTGGCTTGGATTTAAAATTAGCTGCATTTTTTGAATGCCCTAAATAAATTAAATTAGGTACCAGTACATCCAAAACACTTAAGTAGATTTCCCATCAGATAATGCATTGCACCAGTTTGGGAATGTTCTAAAGAAAAATTAGGAGTGTCGGAAAAGTGAACAAATAATGTCACAATACAGCAATAAGTCTTCTAGGTATAATTCTAAATACAGTTCTAAATTCCACATCCATTTTTTGCATATTTTTTCCAAAAATTTACTTTATTCATAAAATTTGTAAAAATACATGACAAAACATTTCAACTTGAATGTTACAGAATTTTCAATAAAATTCAACTTGTTCAGAATGTTCCACTTAATATGATTATTGGTATTTGCAAATACATCCCATGTTATGTACACAGTAAGGGGCAAAATTATTTCAACTTGGAAATTACAGAAAGTGCAATAAAATTCTTTCTTCTTTACCATGTTTTTTGCTGAGTTTCCTCTATATATTTTTAATACTTTTGATTTGCAATGCGCATTTTTTGGAAGACATATAGTCTGACGGGCTCTACATTCCAGACCTTTGGTACACTACGACTGAAAGGCCTGAGGCGGACACCTTTCCCGAGCGTGTCTCTGCAGTAACTCCCACAAGCTTTAATACATCCTTCTGCACATCATCTTGGACATTAAAACATGGTAGTCTGCAATACTTGGTCAAGAGCGACTCCTTACACTGGAAGACCATCAGATTTTGGGAAGACCAAAGAGCATCTTTCACCAGGTTGATAGTCCTCCAGGTGTACTTGATGTTGTCTCAGTGTATATACCTGGCAACAGTCCACTGAGGAAGGAGTCCTGCATTGTGGAGCATTTCTGTCATTGCCTTTCAAATGTTCTCTCTGGTGTCCTGGACAATATGTATTCCTGAATCAACTTCGCCAAAACAAATCATCTGGTCATCATCACATTGCTGATTGTGGGAGTTTGTCAAATGTGCAAATTGACTGCCATGTTTCCTGACTACACTTTAGCTGTAAAACACTGTGAGACTCTGGAAGTTGTAAAAAATGCCACATAATTGCAAGCCTGTTTTCTTTCTATCTGGAAGGAAACCTGCTGTCTTTACCTTGGCTGGGCCGATATACAACTCCATTTCTTCACCACTGTTTCTACTGAAGCTGCTTTGTCAAGAAATTCTAAGGCAACTAGAGATGGGCAATAAATGTTATCACTGCCCAAGAATTATGTTTTTTTAGCAGTGTAATTCTGTTGGTTTTGATATTAACTGTTGTTTAATATGCTCAATGTTTCACAGTTACAAGAATTTTCCATGTACATGTATTTCATTCATGTCATCTGATTAAATAATTACATCATTTTTACTTTCATGTTCCATTGTTACCAGTGGATCATTCAACATTGAGAGAAATAAAGTGAAATCCTGAAAGTAGATGGAACTATTGGTTCATTTTTAATTATTTGCTGCAAGGACACTTAGAGCACCCTGACAACTGGCAGAATATCTGATAACACTCAGTGAACAGCCAATCAGTCATCCAGTCACTGATACTAAATGAGCTTTCTATATAACTGTATACTGGATAGGCATTTACTATAACACGGAACAACAACAAATTGTGTTAATGCAGCATTTTTAATGGAGTAGGAATGTTCCATGGTGTTTCAAATGAAGCATTATCAGAGAGCATTTGGACACAGAGCCACATAAAAAGTCATTGGGACAGATGAACAAAAACTTCGTCGGAGATATGTTTAAAGGTGTGGCTTAAAGAAGGAGAGAAAAGTGGAGAAAATTAAGGATGATTTCCAAAGCTTATGGCCCAAACAGATGATGACATGTATACAAAAAGCAAAACAATGAAAATCAGGGATGTTCAGAAACTGAAGGAGTTCAAAGATCTTGGAAGATTGTACAGCTGGAGAAGGTTGCAGAGATAGAATTGAGGCAGTTGAACATATGAATGAGTATTTTACAATCAAAGCACGGCTGGCAAAGAAACACATCTAGGTCAGCAATCATAGGGGTGATGAGTCATTGGAACTTCCTGCAATTTAGGTTAAGAGCAGCGGAGTTTAGAATAAACTTAAATTTAGAAAAGGTGCCACTCACTATTCAGAACTCAGTATAAAGACCAATCAATTGATTTCAGGAATTGTGATTGTCAGGGTGATAGGAAATTTAGAAAGTGATGCTTGATCCAAGAGTGTGCCATTTTAAAGAGCTTTGAAATTCTAGGTTGGGAAATTGCTATAGCTCCATGCAAAAATGAATGACTTCTGTCAATTTTAGACAAGCAAACAAATACTGTGTGAGTCAAGGTGATTTAATTACATTTCTGTGCAATGGGAGTGATTGGGAATGAATTGTATCCTTAGGATATAGTTTAAACCTGTTTGTAGTCTGAAGTTTCCTGCAGTGACAACTCTGGAACTGATTAGGTTTTTTGCATAAGCTCATGCTGTATGCACTGTTGTAAGTAAACACCAAGCTCTTCATGAAACAACATCTGATAATCCAGGAATGTTTTGTGTATAGAGTTGAAGCTACATTTCTGTTTGTTGATATAACTTCTAAGCAAAGTACTTTTTGAAGTGTTGAAGAATGTGTCGACATCAGGCAGGAAACCAAGCACTTCATGAATGCTGTAAATATTCTAAAATGTCCACAGAAATAGCCCAAAAGAATGTTAGTTAATTATAGACAACAAGGTGCAGGGCTGGATGAACACAGCAGGCCAAGCAGCATCATAGGAGCAGAGAGGCTGACGTTTCGGGCCTAGACCCTTCATCAGAAAAGGGGGAGGGGAAGGGGGTTTTGAAATAAATAGGGAGAGAGTGGGAGGCGGATAGAAGAGGGATAGAG
>NC_063369.1:6378509-6423063 GCF_021869965.1 Rhincodon typus
CTCTATCCCTCTTCTATCCGCCTCCCACTCTCTCCCTATTTATTTCAGAACCCCCTTCCCTTCCCCCTTTTCTGATGAAGGATCTAGGCCCGAAACGTCAGCCTCTCTGCTCCTATGATGCTGCTTGGCCTGCTGTGTTCATCCAGCCCTGCACCTTGTTGTCTCGGATTCTCCAGCATCTGCAGTTCCTACTATCTCTTAGTTAATTATAATTCTATGTTTTGTTGTCACTTTTAACAATGTAGGTTGTAAAGGTAAGTTCTTCAAGAAATTTTATCCTGTTTACAAGTGAAAGAGTATGTAAAGATGCCAGGTAACTTCATCTGTCTTTCCAATACTTCTCTCAAGATGGATATTTTGATCTTAGTTTTAACAGCAACTGAAATAAATGTCCTTAGATATGTGTTGTACAGATTTATTGGAAAACAGAACTGCAAATTTAGTATCACAACAAGAGATTTGGTACAGTGAACTTTTATTGGGCCTTCTCAGAGCTGAGAATAAGGTTAACTCTTCATTGAGGTAAGAGGGTTCTTTAAAAGTTGGACTTAAGTTTACTTCTTTTAGACTCATTGCAAAGTTTGTCACATATATTCAGTCAGTATGTAGTACAGTGATTGTTTGGTGGGCATGGAGATGCCAATGGTGAGAAGACTGTCCTTTCAAAGACTTACAGAAGAACAAAATATTCCCTTACCCTTCCGCAATTTTCATCTACCTTCCTTGATATGAGTACTGTCGCATGGGCCACAATCTTTCTTATACTTCATAAAACTCACCATTCTTTCCGAATTAGATTGGATTGGAGACAGTTAGGAGGAGGAGGTCATCATTCAAATGCTACAGCCTGGAATTGAAATTAAGATCAGATGCTGGAACCATGTCTACTTTTGTTACCTCTTCTGTCCTAAACCAAGAATATTGAGAATATTTGTTGCAATTTAGGAAGAAACTGTTTGCTCTGGTGAGCCAGTCCAGGACAAAGGACAGTAACCTTCAAATTAGAACCAGACCTTTCAGAAATGATTTAAGAAATGCTTCCAAATGTGCAGTGTTGAAAAGCTGTTGAGGCTGCAAGACAATTCAAGACTTGATGTTGCTAGATTTGTATAGGCTAGGTAGTCAAGATGCAGGATACATGAATGGGAGAACAAACATGAGCAACTGAATGGCCTATTCCTGTTCCTATGTTCCAATCTCCAGTCCAAATCAATTTATTTAGCATAGATCAGGGATCAGGTTTAGTGATTTACTAGTCTGCATGACTATGTACACACCACGCAGCATATTGGACTCACTGATTATCAATCACAACACTTTGGCAATAAAATCACTAATTTTAAAAGTCTAAATCAACTGACTTTGTACAAAGACCACCCAATATGATCCGTTCAAAAGAAAACCTCCTTTCCCTCATTCGACCTGTAGAAGTAAAACAATAACTAACAGGATTAGGCTGAGAGTGAAACCTGGCATGGTTCATTCCATGCTGATTCTAATGGCTCCCTGCCTGTCTACAGCCCTGTCTCCTGTATCTCTAACGTCTGCTCTGATTTTAGGTTTGTACTGACTTTGTGCAATTAATCCTTTTATTTAGAACATATCATGTATTTTTGCTTTCCCACATAAATCACTGAATTCCAGAAGGGTAAAATCATTATATCCTGTTTGAGCACCTCCCAAAACTGCCCTTTCCTGGGCCTTGCCGGAGGACCAGACCATGCTTCACTTCCTGTAGAACTGTGTCCCATCCACGGGCTTTTCTCGAACTGAGTTAAGCATGACTTTGACAGCCCCACACCACAGATTCAACATAGAGGTCAAATGAAAAGTCCAGAATAAAATTTTAACCTTTTCTACTTACAGCTAATATGGTGCCTCTTCAAGCCAGGTGCTCTAGACAAATACCTAATTTGCCTCTATCGTTGGTCCCACAAACAAAAATGTGAAATTCCTTTGCATCTTGAAGTGTAACACTCTGTAGATCTCTCTCTCTCTCTCCCCTTCTCTCCCCCACCACCTCTGGATAGCTATTTAATTTACATCTGCAGCCATTTTTGGCTGTATCAGCCCTCTTTTGAAAAACATGTTTTGGAGTTACAAGTTCAAAATGTTTGTAGTACTACTGGGTTTTGACCCGAGGTCATGATAATTGCCCCAAAACAATGAAATGAGATTACAATGGGTGAATAAGAATTAAATATTTAAAATACACACACACAAACACCTACACATATCCATAAACATATGCATACACAGACAAACACACACACACTCACACACAAACACACACACAAATGCACACAGATATGTACACAATATATGCAATCACACATACACATACACTTTCCCAAAAGTGGCCACAATTCCAAATGTTTGCTTTGTATTCTTCATTGTAAATGGCATTGACAATGGACAAAATAGAATGGTCAAGGGTTCAGGATAGTTAGAAAACTTTTGGGAAATTCCTTGAATTTAAAAGGTAGAGATATTTATAACTCCTATTTTGCTTATGTGGTGTCTCTATACAGTGATGCCAGTTAAACTTCCTTTTAAATGAGGATTAGAGTGGACCTCATATGGTGAAATTACAATTGGAACAGAAAGGAAATGGATAGAAATGTAATTAATTGGAAAGCTGCCTGATGGTTCGCTAACATCCCCGCCTCTTCGACCTGTTTGTTTCCTCTCCACCTATCCTCTCCTCTATCCCTCTTCTATCCGCCTCCCACTCTCTCCCTATTTATTTCAGAACCCCCTTCCCTTCCCCCTTTTCTGATGAAGGATCTAGGCCCGAAACGTCAGCCTCTCTGCTCCTATGATGCTGCTTGGCCTGCTGTGTTCATCCAGCCCTGCACCTTGTTGTCTCGGATTCTCCAGCATCTGCAGTTCCTACTATCTCTATCGATGGTTCACTAAGTTTACCACCATAATACTGAGCCAGACACAGTAGCATAAACTTTGGTTTCACCCATGCTGATGACAGGCTAGGGGTAAATTCAGCAGCATTACAGTCAAATTGGGGAAGAGAAATCAATAATGATTTCTGTTTCTGTTTGTGATCTGGTGACCCATGTTGAACATCACTCAGTGTGCTTATTCAGAGAGTTAGTGGTTAGTTGCGGTGTCCCTCCATGACCTGCTTTCAGCTAATCTGCCAAATTCCACCTTTAAGCTTAGACATTAAAAAGAAAGACTTACATTTATACAGCACTTTTCATGGCCACAGAATGCCTCAAAGCACTTAGTCAATGAAGTACTTTTGAAGTGTAGTCCCTGTTGTAATGTAGGAATTGTCGCAGCCAATTTGCACGCAGTAAACTCCCACACATAGAAATGTTAATAATGTGCCAATCTTTTTGTGGTATTGTTTAAGGGATAGAATTTGACAGGACACCAGGACTAACTCACTTTTTTTTTGTCAAAATAATACCATGGGACCTCTAATATGATTCCAAATGGGCAGATAAAATCTTGATTTATTGTTTCATCCAAAAGTTGGCACCTGCATCAGTGCAGCACATCCTCAGCAGTAGTGTCTCAGCTTGGTATTTTGTGCTCAAATAAGATTTGAATAGGATTTGAATTCGGAACCTTGAGACTCAGAGATGAGAGTGCTACCAAGAGTCACAATTGATGTCTTGAGTCATGAAGAGTAGGCATAGATTAACTTTTTACACCAAAAGGGCAACTGAAATCCAAACCAGGAGTATTAGGTCTCCAGAGATTCAAGTGTGCATGCTAGCCTGTTAACTTTGTTATTATTTACTTTAACAACCAGTAAAGTATGGAGCATAACTGCACTCACTCCACATGATGTGTTTATTCTCCTCCACGGGTGACCACTCAATCCCAGAGTGGTGATATAAAGACCTGCTAAGAGGACATGCTCAGCAGGGAGATGCATTGAGCTGATTATTTGAAGCTGAGGCTCAAGAGTTGTTTGTAAACTTGTATCACAGCCAGTTGAATCAAATCTCTGGGAAAGAAGGCAGGGGAGTCTGGCTGTTCCCTTGAAAAATGAAAAGATAATGAAATGGAAACTTGCAGTATTTTTGAAAGAAATACCAGCAATCCCAAATATTTGAGACATTTTATAGTTTATTTTACTATAATTATATACATCCAGCTGTGCCTAGTTAGTGGGAAAGTGATTAATGGGACTATTTATGGAAATGTTTTCCCAGGCTTCGAATGTTCCCCAACATAGTTTTATTTCATTCTGCACATCTTCAAACTTATTCACTCATATTGTTTAGATCCTAATTTGCTCCCACACTTCTCCAGGCAGGAAGTGGTTAAAAATGATCATGAGTTTGTTGGATTGTGCAGGCCCTCCGCGAGCTCCGTGTCCCCTGCTCTCTCCCTGCAAACAATAGGGTCTTAGCATTGCATCCAGCAGCAATGTTGTGGGATATATCCTGTCAGCTTATACCTCAGGCAAATTTCTGACCGCTGCAACAAGTTTCTGACCCCAACCACAATGTTGGCTTTCCAAGTCCTTTTCCCCAAAGCAGCCAGTTTATTCCTACTGAAAAATAAGAGAAATTAATGAAATTCTCAATAGGAAACAAAAAGGATCCTTGAGATTTTGCTTTTAACCTCAATGCCTTAACTCAGGATTGAATCTCCAGTGCATATGAATACACCTCAGCCACAGGCTGAACTTTTGATGTCGCCCTCCTTTAACTTTCTAACTTTACAAATAGTCAACTACACAGTGTCAGGTTTGTTACATTGCTAGAGCTCAAGCCCAGCTCCACTCAGATCAATGGAAAATGCATCTCCTTTGTGATGTCAGGTCAGCAGATTACAGTAAAACAAACCAGTGTTTTTGTGCTGTTGACCACTTTAGCACATCTTCTGCACAGCATTAACCTACACATTTTTCATTTTATTCCTCTTTCTCCCTTTAAAAAGATGTATTAGCAAGTGTAATGGCATTTACCTGAGCATTCATTCTTATGTTTACTAATTAAAGTGATTGTGAGACAATTTAATTGGTGGCATTGCCGCTTTTTAAAATGAAAACCATTGCTGACTGTCACCTGGATTGAAAAACACATCTGTGACCACACTGCAGTACTTAGTGATGGCACTTTCAGCTCCCTAGTCATCCTATGGATGATTAGGGGGGAAGAAAAGGGGTTATTCAGCAATAACAAACTCCAGAATTGGATAAATAAAATTTAGGGTGATCTTGACCAAAGCAGAGTTTGCTGGTCCCAGGGTGCTACAACATAGGCGCTGCCCTAACATATCTTCACAAAATGATTGATCTTAATCTATCTATTAGATTGCTTCAAGATGTTGTACACTTCAAAACAGTGATAAGGTTCTAGGGCTTTTTATACTGAATAAAAAACTTCTTTTGGAATTGTTCTCAGGTAGTCAGGGCTGACAAGTGATGGACATGGGGTGGGAGAAGAAGTACATTACGGTATCTGAGTCACAATTTAATAGATACTGCTTTTTGGATGACTTTGATTCTGAAGTAATTCATTCATCAAATATGTTATTGCTTAAATAACTCTGTCATTAAATACTGTTAAAACTTCAAATACTTCTTAATGTCATGATCAACATTGGGTGGCATGGTGGCTCACTGGTTCAATTTCAGCCCCGGGTGACTGTCTGTCTGTGTGGAATTTGCATATTCTCCCCTTGTCTGTGTAGGTTTCTGCTGGATGCTCCATTTTCATCCCACAGTCCAAAGATATGCAGGTTAGGTGGACCGGCCATGCTAAATTGCCTCATAGGGTCCAGGGATATGCTGGCTAGGTAGATTAGCCATACGAAATATGAGTTTATGGCGATAGGGTAAGGGGCTAGGTGTGGGCCGGATGCTCTTTGGAGGGTCAATGCAGACTTGATGGGTGACTGGTCTCTTTCTGCACTGTAGGGATTCTATGATTCTATGAACATGTCAGCTAGTATGTAGCTAGTATGAGTTAGTAGTACTGTCACCTCTGAGTTAGAAGGTTTTGGGTTTACTCCATGCCAGGTGCCACTCCAGAAATTTAAGCATAACAGTTTACACTAACACCCGTCTAGTAATGAGGAAGTACTCCATTATCAGGGGTAGCATCTTTCAAGTGGGATGTCAATCCAAAATCCTACCTACCTTCTTGGGTGTATATAAAGGATTCCACACCATTCTTTTGCAGAAGAGCACAAGGTTCTCCCTAGACTAGCACCGAGGCTAATTTTTACCCTTTTGTAAACATCAACAAATACATTATCCGGTCATTATGGTGTCGCTGTTTGTGGGAGCTTGATGTGTGGCAATTGGCTGCTGTGTTTTCAATAATAATGACTGCTTCAGAAGTATTTTGTTGGTTGTAAACTGCTTTGTGAAGTCAGGTGGTCATGAGGTGTTGGATAAATGCAAGTCTTTTCTGTTTCTTTGGTCATTGCATGTTTAAGTTCGCTTTGAAACAGTTCCTCTTTATTATTCTCATCCTCTCATATCTTCAAGGTCCACCTGTAAAGTGTATATGTCACAATGCTATAGTGACTTCATTGGATTTTATGCAGTCAAATGATGTGCATTTGCAGAAGGCTGGAGAAAGATTATAATTGCTAGCACAGAATTTAGGGTTGCCAGCTCCAGGTTGATAGGTTCCTGCGGATCCCATTACGTGACTTCCTGCCTCAAACTACCCAACCCCTACACTCATGCCACTGATCATCCAGCATGTCTATCCTCATGGTGCATGACCTTCCTATACCAATTGGAAAGAGAATAGACTTCTCATTACCATCAAAGTGAGTGAAGTGTCTTTATCTTGTATATAGGGTTGCCACGCCTCCAGGATTACGTAGAGCCAGGAATGAAAACCTAATTTCTTAGACAGTGGTGCAAGCAAGCCCAGGAACAATTTACTAAGCATATTTTAAAACATCTTTTGTTTGTTCATTATAGAAATTAGTGATGGGAACACAAAGGCTGTTTGACTGACAGTCAAGAATCATCCAATCATCTATGGAAGAATCTGTTAGCTTTCCAATTGTGTGATTGGTGACTAATTGTAGGAGTGCAGATGCAGGGCCGTAGGAAGGAAGAGGTCATGTGAGAAAACCTCCAGAAATGCATAGCCAGAGTTGGTAACCCTAATTTAATTGTATTGCTTGCTTCTCAGTGAATGTGAAATTTGAGCCAATCAGCATGTTTCATGCCGTATAGGCAGATTAGGCACTTTGCCCTGCAGACATGTTGGCCACTTTCCCATGCACTATGGACATGTTGGAAATGTGCCAGCCACAGAACTTTTAATTATGTACATTTGTGCCCGATTCAAGCTTTGAATATTTATACCATTTCTAACATCACTAATTTCTTTCTGTCTGACCACTTTGTCTAATGGGCCATCACTATTTTGCAAAAGCGCTTGTGGAACAAAACACATAATGGTCACAACCGAACATATTCAATATGCAGAATGAACACATTTCTATTGTAATTATATTTATAACTTGTCCTCATTCTGTTGATAGTTGCCTCAATGGAAGTTTGTTTTGCAGGATTTTGTTTGCCAAAAAACACCCACTCTTTTAATCAGTGCATAATTAGAACATCCCAAGAACACAATTGTTTGCCATAGGTGGTATTTTACCCCAGAATTAGGTTGGCGAGGTGTATTTTCCCACACTTTTAGATTGTGATCAATTATAGTTAAATGGTATCAAGTTTATTATATGGTACTGCTAAATGCATTATGATAACTTTCGAGATTAAATTCTCATGGGCGTACAGTTCAGAAGTGTGGCAGTGCCAATAAGTAATCTTTGATGCCTATGTTTCAAATGTTGAATATTTCAGTTGCAGAAATTGCTGATACTTACCTTCAAATTGACAGAACTGTTTAAATCAACTGCAATAAAAATATTTATACACATAGAGTTCCTCATGGTAGACTGGTTAGCAAGGTTAGATCACATGGAATGCAGGGAGAACTAGCCATTTGGATACAGAACTGGCTCAAAGGTAGAAGACAGAGGGTGGTGGTGGAAGGTTGCTTTTGAGACTGGAGGCCTGTGACCAACGGTGTGCCACAAGGATCAGTGCTGGGTCCACTGCTTTTTATCATTTATGTAAATGATTTGGATGTGAATATAGGAGGTACGGTTCGTAAGTTTGCAGATGACACCAAAATTAGAGGTGTAGTAGACAGCGAAGAAGATTATCTCAGATCCGATGGGCCAATGGGCCTATGAGTGGCAGATGAAGTTTAATTTAGATAAATGTGAGGTACTGCATTTTAGAAAGGCAGGACTTATACTCTTAATGGTAAGGTCCTGGGGAGTGTTGCTGAACAAAGAGACTTTACAGTGCAGGTTTATAGTTCCTTGAAAGTGGAATCACAGGTAGATAGGATAGTGAAGAAAGCATTTGGTTTGCTTGCCTTTATTGAACAGGGCATTAAGTATAGGAGTTGGGAGGTCATGTTGCGGCTGTACAGGACTTTGTTTAGACCACTTTTGGAATACTGTTTGCAATACTGGTTACCCTGCTATAGGAAGAATGTTGTGAAATTTGAAAGGATTCAGAAAAGATTTACAAGGATGTTGCCGAGGTTGGAGGGTTTGAGCTATGGGGAGAGGCTGAATAAACTGGGGTTATTTTCCCTGGAGCATCGGAGGCTGAAGGATGACCTTATAGAGGTTTATAAAATCATGAGGGGCTTGGATAGGGTGAATAGCCAAGGTGATTTCCCCAGGGTAGGGGGAGTCCAAAACTAGAGGGGCATAGGTTTAAGGTGAGAGGGGAAAGATTTAAAAGGGACTTGAGTGACAACTTGTACATGCAAAAGGTGGTGTGTATATGGAATGAGCTGCCAGAGGAAGTGGTGGGGGCTGGTACAATTACAACATTTAAAAGGCATCGGGATGGGTATATAAATAGAAGAGTTTAGAGTGATATGGGCCAAATGCTGGCAAATCGGACTAGGTCAGATTGGGATGTCCAGTCGGCATGGATGAGTTGGATCAAAGGGTCTGTTTCTGTGCTGTACATCTCTATGACTCTATGACATGGCAGAAGATCATACCATGGTATCAGCCTGATTGTTTATTTTAAATTAGGTAATTTTAATCAGTAAATGGTGGGCATTTGCAATTGGCATTAAGCATCTTTCGGGCTTACAAGAGCTTCCTGATTCATACCTAGCTACCTAGAATCATAGAATCCCTACAGTGTGGAAGCAGGCCATTCAGCCCATTGAGTCCACACCAACCCTCCAAAGAGCATCACACGCAGACCCACCCCACTCTATCCCCATGACCCCGCATTTACAATGGCTAACCCACATAGCCTCCACATCTCTGGACACAATGGGCAATCTAGCAAAACCAATCTACCTAGGCTGCACATCTTTGGACTGTGGGAGGAAATGGGAGCAGCCGGAGGAAACCCACGCAGATACAGGGAGAATTTGCAAACTGTACACAGACAATCGCCCAAGAATGGAATCAAACTCAGATCTCTTGTGATGTGAGGCAGCAGTGCTAACCATTGAGCCACCATGCTGCCCACCTGTGCTGAGAATTGCTTGTATGTGCAATTTGGATGAGGCAGAATCTAGCTCCTTTCAACATGGACTAGATTGATTTGTACATGAAACAACTGAGCAAATTGCTGCTGGATATTCAGGATCAATGGAACTGTACCTCAGCAGGATTCAACATCTTTTGAAGAGGAGGGAAGAAAGGTATAAGTAAGGGATCAAGCATGTTAATAATGCTTCACTGTAAGAATGGTATAATTTTCAGACTTATAGGGTGCCTATCAACACAGTGTGCACAAATTTCTGTTTAGCTACTTTCCCTCCTGGCCAGTAATTATCCATCAATCTTTCTGAATTCCTTGGCAGCCTAGGGATGTCAGCATATTTCCTACTCCTTGAGTTCCTATCCCTGGCAATCTCATTTTTTGGATGGGTACTTTCTCACGTTGTATGGAAATCCAGTGCTTTCGTGAATTGAGTTCCTTGGCACTTTAATGTGTTAGGTAAAGCCCTCTTCATGGGCTGCTCCAGAGATATAATAGAAATGTTTGTATGTAAGCAAGCAACAGGGTTACATCTGTTGCTGTTCCTCCAGTTTGTTTCTCAGACTTTAGAATCAATTAACTTGAGGAGGAGGAATCTAAATTTTTATCCCTCTTCTCCAGTTTCTATGGCCTTTCAGTAAACAATGGTATTTGATTAGAGTTATGTTTCATTTACAAAATGTGCAGTAAATGGGAACTCTAAACCACCTTTTGTAATTTCACTGCTTCCTGAACCAATGGCACCAGAAGACGGATTAATTGGTTATTCATCCCATTACTGTTTATGGGAAATTGCTGGTGTACAAAAGTTGTTACGTTTATACAAACTACTTTTCTCACATGTCCAAGGTATTAGGCCTTTACTTTGTCTTCAACAGTAAATCATTGAGTCTTCTTCAGTGTACTTGAGTCCGCTTGACAAAAGAAAATTCCATATTGTACATATTTTAACTTTAATAAACAAGTCAGTTTTAAATTAAGGTGTCAAAGTAGCAGACGAAAAGGGAAATGCACCTGAACTCCCCTTTCTTGAGATTTCCAAAGTCCAACTTCTTTTGCCCTCTGGTTAAATTACATCACTGAAGATTAAAACTTTGAATTCCCTCTGATTTTTACACAGTTGACAGCTGTGGAGTGATCTGGCAGTTTGTGAACTGGATTGAGTACTTTGTCTTACTGGATTACCTGTTAGGGAGTGTCCCCTTGTAGCACGTAATGCTGCTGGAAGGAAACTGGAGCACAGGGTGAATCTGACTACTTTTAAACCACAATGGCCACCCCCACATTATTTTTTGCTATCAGTGAAGAAGAATCTGGCTTCCATGAAAATGTTCCTTCTGTGACACACCTGAACTCATAAATTATATCACTAACAGCTTCTTTTGATGGTTCAGCAGATACAAGTCACAGACGTTGAATCTGGCAGATATCCCAGATACCATCATGGGGTTATGCCAAGTTAGTGAAATGAAGATGAAGTGATGCAATTTAAAAATACAGGGGCTCCAATTTAAGATAGAAGTGAGGAGATTTTCTTTTCTCAGAGGGTCAGGAGTCTTTGTAACTGTCTTCCCCAGAGAACAGTGAGGCAGGGTCATTGAATACTTTGAAGACAAAGGTAGATACTTTCATAACCAACAAAAGAGTTGATGGTCAGTTGGGGGTAGGTGGGAATGTGAAGTTGGAGCCACAATGAGATCTTATTGAATGATGGAGCAGGATTAAGAAGCCAGTGGCCTAGTCCTGCTCCCACTTCAAATGTTTAATTGGAAATATAATTATTGACCCAGAATTTACATAGCCATGATTCCTGCTAGCCAGTTATAATTTAGCAATGAGCTCGCATGGCCAACTAGTTTTAGGACACTTGATCTTTTTTTGCATCGTAAATACTGGCCATATTTGCACAGTATTGGAGAGAAACTGATGACGTCAAACTAGACCTCAGCAAGACAGACCCTTTGGTGGAGAAAATTAGCTACTAACACAGGTATCAACTAAATATTGCTTCTTATAGACACATGCACTGTTACTACATTTTGATATGAACAAAGAATTAATAACCAATGGTTTATAGGTTATCCACATGACCAGAAAAAATTAAAGCTTTACTCCATTTGTTTTCCTGAGACTTGGATGCTGGCAACTGGATGTTAAAAAGGAAAGATAGGGCATCTGACTGTGATTATTTGGATCCCTCCCACATTATTTATCACCTTGTATCTGGAACAACAGTGGTACAGGCAGAGGCCTCAGAACAGATCATGAGATCTTTCCTGTTTAGCTAGTGAATGATACATGGTCAGGCTACTAAAAATGGGGAAGAGGAATAAACCTTAAAAATACTCCAAGATATTACATAGAGTAACTTAAAAGTTGGCATAAAAGATGAGCATACAAACCCCAAATCTCTCCCACTATGGGTTTTTTTTATATTTATTATACTCCACTCCACATCAAATGCACTTGATTCAAGCATTCAGTGCCAGTGTACTAAACCACAGTGCACTAAACCACATCCCATAAGCTTCCCATGCATAGAATTTCTGATTAAAGCGTAGAATGTTCTTCAATCCCATGCTAACATTACACAAACTTTTAAAAGCAAGATCTGGCCATTGTTGGGACTGAGCAATACACCACATCACTCCTGTGTAAAGTCTGCTTTTGTTCAGCTGTTTCTATTTTTGTTTTGAGTGAATTGTTGAATGAAAGAGCTGTGCTGTAAAGATTTGTAAATTGTTTCTGTCTGTGACTTGTGGAAGTTCCAATCCTCGGGAAACTTGTTTTGCAAATAATTCATATGCTTTATGGGGATTCTTATGCAAAAAGAAAAATGATGGTGAGATTGAGGCGTAAAATGCTTTCTTACACTGTCCTTTTGTTTTTGGTGTTTGGGCCTAAATCCACCTGAGACCGATTAGGATGCAGCGTCCTCCATTACTGGCTCCAAGATTTTTTTTTAAATAAAGGACTTGAAGATAAGTTTAACCCTATCTTTAGTGGGCAAGTAAAACATAACAACTCTTAAATCAGTATTAATTTGTAATTCTATATCAGAGAAGCTACCATTTGGGACTGAAACATATTACTGGGGCTATCTGGACAGAGCTTTGTTCTGATGAGTTCAAAGCAGCTATGTTTCTGTCACCACTGGATCTGTTTCTGGCTTTTTTAGCAGCATATGGCACCATCATTATCTGCCATAGTTGTGGACAGTGCAGATTTATAGTTAGTTTCTCAGCCAGATCTGGTGAAACCTTGAGAAAGGGCAAGGGCTTCCCCACACTGAAAAGGAAGGATAGTTTTCCTAGGCTAGACTCAGACAATGTTGAAGAGATAGCTCTAAGATCGACCCTAAACAGGAGGGAGGGTACTGTTCAGTTTTAGAAGTTGGGATGGCAGTATTCTTGCACGGTCCCATTACAACTCTTCAGCAACACATCTGTGCTGTTATGTAGCATCTTTGACCACAAGAAAACGTTCCAAAATACTTCACTGCCAGTCAAATACTTTAAAATTGTAGTCATTATTGCACTGTAGAAAACACAGCTGGCAATTTGCACACAGCAAACTCCCATAAACAGCAATGTAATACTGACCAGATAATCTAATCTTGTTCTTGTGATAGGGCTTAGCGATAAATATTTCCCGGATTGCTGGGAAGAAGGCTCCTGCTTTTTGAAATAGTGTTGACAGATCTTTTACACCCACCTGAGAGGATAACGAGGGTCTCACATCTAAAAGATAGCACCTGCAAAACAGTGCAGCTCCCTCAATATTGTCAATGGGAGCCTTAGCCTAGAGCTTACATTCAAATCTCTGGAGTAGGATTTGAATCCACAGTCTTCTAACATCAAAGCAAAAATGCTATCCCAAGTTGCCTACCTTATTTTGAGTCAAACTGACTGGATCTGGAAATAAACATGAAAGAACTATTTGATCTTCATCCATGCCACTATAAGCACTGGCTGACCCTTTACTTCTTGGATTATTTCAAGATATCTTCTACATGCTGTAATTGATGGAAAGGTAGCAACCACTGAAGATGAGACTAAAATGTGTTTACTTCAGTAAGATAGACAGGAAATCGCTTTGATTGCTGCGCTGACATTATAATCACCATACAGTGAAACTTACGGCTGTTACTTACTATATGCTTAAACTATTGCCACTTAAAATCTGAAGTCATGTCAATTCTCACAGACTGCAGTGTGAAAGCTCTGTACCCACCTATGGTATGTGGCGGAGGGGAAACAATGAGGTGCTTCACTCTGACGGGGAATTCTACATCATCCACGTTGTAGCTGCATTCTTATTGTGTTACTAATGCATAGGTCAACAATAAGGTTGCTAAGAGACCACAGAAACCTCTTAATAGAAATTGTGGCCCTAGTGGCCTTGTTCCATTTATCCAATTGGGGGGCTGTAGAATATGCAGGAATGAACTAGGGGCTCGGCAAATGTGCCCGCTATCTACTCAATGGAGGGCTCAGTTTCAGCCAAAAATTCCTTTTACTATGTTGCAGTGCTATTGATTCCCAATGTTTGGGTGTCATACAGTTAATGGCACTTTAAAAATATGAAGTTAGTAGCATTCATTCAGCTGATGGCAGCAAGATTCTCGATCTGCCTTGCTAATTGTACAAATGTACTTTGTCACATTCACACCATATTGTGTCACATTGTAAAATTGTCTCATTGCACATATGATAGACTCAATTAGACAGCAGAGCTGTAAGATAGTAGTGACACATGAGAATGAAACATCAAAATTAGTCCTAAATTCCAAAAGATAAAAACTCTTCAATGGCAAACTAGGCAGCAGCAACTGGCTGACTCAAAGGATCCTTTCTCTATTATCATTTGTCAAAATGCAACATTCAGAAATTGGGAATGAAAGTTTTTTTTTCTTTTTAATTAGTTTATTAATAATGTCCAGTGTTGTCGAATCCTTTCTGTTCATTTACAGGGCAGATTTCAGGCAAGTTCACAGATGGAGTTAACTTCTTACTTTGAGTTCCACTGCACAAGCCCAAACGGACCCTCTGGTATTCTCCCTGAGTAATAAATCAAGTGTAAGTCCAGACAGTGAGTGCTGACAGATTATTGATGGGAGCTAGCCCTAATCATGCCCTCACTCAACATTCCCAGATGCACACTTTGCAACAGGTGATCTTGGGCAGGAACTCAGCTGATTGTCCATTTCCTCAATAAGTCGCAGAAGGAATTTACCCAATGAGTGTTGAGAATGCAATGGAGTATAGTAAGTACTTGCTTTGCATCCATAAAAGTGCAACTTAAGGGAAATAACTTTAAATGAATCAGAAATTCTCATAACAACTGATGTAAAAGACGCTTTTAAATTTCTATGCTCATAACTGAAACAATATATATTTTAATATTTATATTAAATTTATATTAATATTTATATTCACTCAGGCCAACTTGTGTGTCTCTCACCAACTTCCACCCACTTACTACTTCTCAAATATACCAGAATTTTGGAGTCATGGCAGCTGCCAAGTTAGAGGGCACACACTCCCTTTGACTGAACTGACAACTAGTCCCCTACTAGTTTGTGACATGGCCATCTGTTTGAATGAACATGCAGTGCATTTGCTGCATAGGAAACTGGCACATGTTGTAGAAGTTACATTGATACCTCGGTGTGCCATACAGCAAGATGTGACTCCCAACAGATTCCTGCTGCCACGTATGACAAGCAGCCTATCTGTGTGTCTCCACTAAAGAACACCTCAATATGACAGTAGTGATCACTTTTGACTCTGGTTGAAGCATCAGTGTGCTAACTGGCATGGCATAGAATGATGCTGCAAACAAGCAGGTAGGCACTATGTGAATGAGTGCTAAGAGAGCAAGTGAGCACCTTGGAGATGTAAGCCAGTCCAATCCTTGAGCTGTGAGCCTAGTCCTGTGTGCAATGTCTCTGTGCTGCAGCCTCATTATTAATTGCCAGTGTTCCTTGCAGTGCGACTCCATGCTGAGCACACTACCAATGTGCCAGAGACTACCACATGAATCATTAGGGCTTGGCAAATGCCAAATGCCAGTGTCCACAGATGAGGGGTGTGTGCAGTTGGTATCCTGAGCTGCATTTTGAAGGAATGCAACATGGAGGTCATTTGGATCAAATGGCAAGCTGAATCCACCAGTTACACGCTGTGGTTTCCATGTCGAGTTTTCTGAATGTCGAACTTGTTTCCTATACTTGGCATGATAGGAAGCTGACTATGAACAAGGTGAATAAAAAAATGAAAGAACTGTGGATGTGGTAAATCAGAAACAAAAACAGAAGATGCTGGAAAAGTTTGGCTGGTCTGGCAGCAGCTATGAAGAGAAATCAGAGTTAACATTTCAGGTCTGGTAGCCTCAGAATGAGGTGAGTTGGGCTTTAACAAACAATAATCCCCCTTTAATTGGCAACTCGCTGCTGCCAAGTGAGAAATTCACCATGCTGCTTGTCAAAGGATAAAAGATAGTGTGGCACACTCCTGACATTGAGATGGGCCTTATTAGGCTTCTCTTAAGATTCTGCCTCAAATCTCGAATCCACATCGCTCAGATCCCAATCACATTCCATCCTCTATAATCAGGTAATTGTAGCACTCAGACTACCACCTGGCTGAAATGAGCTAACTAAAGTATTAATTGGATGGAAGTTATTTGAAAAATCTTTTGTTATGTTTTTGGTCGCACTTCAGGGTCATGCTCCTGATCTTTGGGCACCTGGGTGCGGAGGGGTGTGGGCAGATTAGACGGACCTCCTCGTGGGTCTGCTCCTGGGCTTGGTCCAGACAGTAGACTGTGAGGGGGTGTCATATCTGCCTACCATCTGCCCCTCTTCTGCAATTATGTCCTTACCTTATGTCATTGGAGAGGGAACACACAATGTCTACCAATGCTCTCAATGTCTTTAGAGAGAGAGGTGGTCACCACAGGGGATTCAATGCTTTATTTCCTCATCCCACTCTCCCTACCCTGCCCCTCACCTTTGATGGTTTGCATTGCTCATAAAGGTCTTTGCTTGTATATATTCAATTGGATACACGAGTGTTTTACTGGTGGTGGTCAGTAAGTTTAAAAAAAACAAAGATCACAGTGATTTTGGCGGTGGGAAGATCTTTCAGTTGTCTGTGATAACACTTCTGGGTACAGAAAAAAAGAAAAAAAATCAACTGGACTAAATACCTCCATCATGTACTTTATAAACTCTTCAAGTCACTGGCAGTCTGTTCATGTCATGAGTTTAAATAACCTGCCTGTCTCCAAGTTTCTCGTCTCACCTTGTAAAGGCAATGGCTGTCATTTTGGCTTCAGTGCAGTCAGATGTCTTCATGGTAAGATTGATCAGGCTGTTGTGAGGCTGATCCTGGCATCACTAATGAGCATCACCACTGCATCCAACTCTGTCAAGTACGTGCAACATAGAGGATTTTTTTGACAAAAATAGAACAAATAGAATTTTATTGTACAATTTATATGACAATATTTTGTAACTATAATAAAGTTGCATTAACAACTTCAAAAAGTTCCAAGTCACTTTACAGTCATAAGCATTTTTTGAAGTACAGACATATAGCAGCCAAAGTGTGCACAGCAAGATCCCACAACAGCAATGCAATAATGACTAGATCATGTATATTAGGGATGTTGACTGAGGAATAAATTAGGCCATCTCTCTCATTCTTCTTTAAAACAGTGTCAAGGGCTTTTATTTTTGCAATCTCCTGAGAGTGCAGATGTATTTCAATTTTACCAGCTCATTAAAATGACAGTATCTCCTACACTCCAGAACTGAGTGTCAACCCTGATCTTGGAATCAGGTCTCAAGTGGGGCCTGAACCCACAACCTTATGAGTTCAAGGGCAACAGTACTACCCACAGTGACCTAGCTGGTACCTGCTACTGAGAATGGGAATAGTGGTGGATTTTATTCACTCCAGGATTCTTGAAGCAATGTCACAGACCTGAAAAGGTTAACTCTGCTTCTGTCTCCACATACAGTACCACACAGGCTGGGTATTTCCAGCATTGTATGTTTTTATTTAAGATTTCCGGCATCCAGAGCTTTTTACTTTTGTACCAGGATTCTTAGAGATCATTGTAATGGCCTGATTGCAAGCCAGATGTGAATCAACAGACCAATGTACCTTCCAGTCTGAATGGCCCAGCACAAACTAGGTGCTCTGCTACTCACTGAGCTATTGGGAAGTTCTCCACATGGTGTTATAAACATGGTAAACTTCATGAAAAATATGGGTTATAGGAAAGACAATAGATACAAAATGAGCAAAACTATAAGGCAGCATGTGTTAAACTGGGAACTGTAGCAGACCACATGTATTTTATGAAGTATCGTGTGCTCTGAAAGAAATTATTTGTGTTTATATTTCACAACCTTAGGGCATTCAACAGTGCTTACAGTCAATTAGTTTTTTTCTGAAGTATAGTCACTATTTTAATACAGGAAACCAGCAGTCAATTTTACACACAGCAAGATCCCTCAAACAGCAATGTTTAGATAGAGGAGTATTGGTCAGTTTTATTTATTCATTCACAGGATGTGGGCAGCATTGGCTAGGCCAGCATTTATTGCCCACCTCTAATTGCCCAGGGGGTAGTTAAAAGTCAACCATACTGGTGTGGGTATAGACTCACATGTAGCCCTTTCCTAAAGCACATTAGTGAACCAGATGAGTTTTTCCCTGACAACTGCCATCATTAAACTTTTAATTCCAGATTTCTATTGAATCCAAATGCCACCATCTACCATGGTGGGAGTTGAACCCAGGTCACCAGTACATTTCCTGGGTCTTTGAATTAATAGTCTAGCAATAATACCACTAAGCCATCATCTCCCCTTAAACTGATGTTGGTAGATAGATAAATGTGACCACAGGATGGAGAAAAAGACAAAATTGTTGTAGAGACATACAGATTGGAGTAAATTCTGTAAAAAAAAACAAAGATTACAGTGTGGAAAATATATGGTTAGGTTTACTACAACTAATGCATTTGATGCACCAGTTCTCTCTTAGTCATACTGCATAGAAACAGACCTTTTGGTCCAACCAGTCCAAGCTGACCATAATCCCAAAATAAAGTAGTCCCACCTGCCTGTGCTTGGTCCATATCCCCCCAAACATTTCTTATTCGTGTACTTATCTAAATGTCTTTTAAACATTGTAACTGTACCTACACCCACCACTTCCTCTGGATGTTCATTCCACACACAAACCACTCTCTTATAAAAAAATTGTCCCTCATGCCTTTTTTAAATCTTTCTCCTCTCACCTTAAAAATATGCCTCCTGGTCTTGGGACAGGGAAAAGACACCTGTTGTTCACCCTATACCCCTATACCCCTCGTGATTTTATAAACCTCGAAAAGGTCATCCCTCAACCTCCTACACTCCAGTGAAATTAGTCCCAGCCTATCCAGCCTCTCCTTATAACTCAAATCCTCCATTCTTGGCAACATCCTAGTAATTTTTTTTGAATGCTCTCCAGCTTAATAATATCTTTCCTATAACAGGGAGACCAGAACAGTATTCCAGAAGAGGCCTCAGCAATGTCCTGTACACCCTTAACATGACATCCCAACTCCTATACTCAATGAGCAGGTCTGAGCAATGAAGGCAAGTGTGCTAAATGCCTTCTTAACCACCCTACCTACATGTGATGCAAATGTCAAAGAGTTATGAAGCTGAATCCCTAGGTCTCTCTGTTCTACAACACTACCCAAGGCCCTACTTTTAATTGGATAAGTCCTGCCCTTGCTTGTTTTACCATAATGCAATACCTTGCATTTATCCAAATTAAACTCCATATGCCACTCTTCAGCCCATTGACCCAATTGATCAAAATCTTTTGTAATGTTAGATAACCTCCTTCACTGTCCACTATACCACCAATTTTGGTGTCATCTGCAAACTTACTAACCGTGCCTTCTATATTCTCATCTAAATCATTTATATAAATGACAAACGAAAGTGAACCCAGCACCGATCCTTGTAAAACACCACTGGTAACAGGTCTCCCATCCAAAAAACAACCTTCGAGCATCTCTCTCGGTCTCCTGCTGTTAAGCCAATTTTGTATCCAATTGACAAACTCACCTTGAATCCCATGTGATCTAATTTTACTAATTAGTCTACTGTGCAGAACCTTGTCAAGACCTTTACTAGATCCAAGTGAACAATATCTACCCCTCTGCCTTCATCAATCTTCTTGTTACTTCCTCAAAAAAACTCAAAAATCAAACTTTCCTCCTATATATTAAGTAATACTGTTGTGTTGATATGCTGTAACCAATGTGTGAAGTTAATGTAAGTTATGTGACTTATGCCAACTTTATTAGTGAATTATTTTAATTTTATTCAATGCTGCAGCATGTAGTCTTCTTAAGTTCCCTGTCCAAAGGCAGGTCCTTAGCTATTACCCCTCGAACAATGCTAAATTTCATGATCTTATTACAATAGGGCATATATCATCCTAACTGTCTAATCAACTAAGCTAACTGGCCCCCACAGGAGCAATATCCTCTGACATCACCTGCCACTTTGTCAAATATTCCAGGAAAACACAGCCCCAGTTTGCTATCCTTCACACAGCCATGATGAATGGCTTGATGTGATTCAACGGGCACTTGGTATACTCAAGTATGTCAAGCAAATTGGTCACTTATATGCGTTTTGACAGCGAGTGTCAGCAGGTTATTTATTTGTGGAGGGCCTCATGGCAGAGTCTTAAGTGTTGATACTGCATCATGAAGACGAACCTGGTGAATGAGCATCCCTAGGCTATTCTATCATTGGGGACAACACAGTTGAAACCAATCCTGCTTGGAACCAATTCTCCCTATACATGCACATTTACCAAAAGAGATAACTAAATAGCAACCAGAAGGAACAAAGCCAATATAATACAAACTGCTCACTGCACTTTAGGAAGGATGTGAGGGTCCTTGACAGGATGTAGACAAAATCTACCAGAATTGTTTCAGGGACAAAATATTTTAAAGACAAAGCTAGGTTGGAGAAGCTTAGGTTGTTCTTCTTGAACCAAAGGAGATCGAGAGGAGATTTGATCGAAGTGTACAAGATTATGACTCGTTTATTACATGCCATTTTGGTCTCATTATCTGAAGAAAGATATTCTTACTATAGAGTTATAGAGTGAGTGCAATGAAGGTTTACCAGATTGATTATTGGGATAGCTGGACTATTGTATGAAAGGTTGAATTGTTTTAGGACTATGTTTGCTGGAGTTTGGAAGATTGAGGGAGGATCGCATAGAAACCTATAAAATTCTAACAGGACTGGGTAGGGTGGGTGCAAGAAGGATATTCCTGATGATGGGTAAATCCAGAACCAGGGGTCACAGCCTAAGGATAGGAGGTAAACCATTAGAACTGAGGTGAGGAGAAATTTCTTCATCCAGAGAGTAGTGAGCCTGAAGAATTCTCTGGCACAGTTGAAACCAAAACATTACATGATTTCGAGAAGTGGTTGGAAATAGCGCTTGGGGGTAAAGAGATCAAAGCATATGGAGGAGATAGGGGAACAGGCTATTGAGTTGGATGATCAGCCATGATGATACTGAATAGTAGAGCAGATTTGAAGGGCTAAATGGCCTACTCCTGCTATTTTTCTATGTTTTTAGATAGAGTAGACGCTTTTTCCATTCGCTGATTGGACAAGGTCAAAAGGCCACAGACTTAAGGTTTTGACTAGATGAAGGCGGGCAAAAGAGAACTCTTTTTAACATTGAGTGGTTATCATCTGGAACCTGCAGCCTACAAACGTGTTGGAAATGGAAAAAATTGAAGATTTTGAAATGAAATTGGATGGACTGTGGAGGGAACAATCATTTCTAGAGTTATAGGGAATAGGAACAGAAGTAAACTGTTCGCTCCGATACTGATTGTATGGCTATGGCACGGGGAAATAGGACTAAATGGAGAGTGCTGGCATGAATTATGATGGGCCCAATGGTCTTGCTCTGTGTCTTGATGAAACTATGACAGTACCACAGCTCCAGCTCAAATTGGGTCTATCAAGCACAGGGAGTAGAACCCTTGCAGTTTGAGTAGAGTTTGTGAATACTTCGTTTTCTTCTTTCCCCATCGACGTTCTTGTGAAGACATTCCGTAATTAAGTCGCAGATCTACAAGTACTAACCGCTGCCAGCGCCCTGCCCAAGATGCCATTGTCAATGTGTAACTGCTGATGGGGAAGTGGGTCACCGCACGGCACAGCCCAGGTCCGTGTTCACGGATAATGGCCAGGAGCCCGGCCACCCTTATCTCCTCTGCTGTCCTGGTCGTGAATAGGAGAGCTGATCTCTGAAACGGGAGCACAGCTGAGCCCCATCCCTGAAAGCACACCTCTCGACAATGTTAAAACCTCCAAACTCCTTGAAAAGTGAAAAAAAAAGCAGTCCACTATATTCATCATTCCCCCACCCGCTCTTTTTTTCTCGAGTGATGACTTCTCTTTCAGTTCTCTGCAGCGCTTCTATTTAATTTTTCTGTTCCCTTTTTGGTGAAGGTCTGGTGTGGTTCTGCTTTTCTCCCCCAGCCCTGTTTTTTGTGACCCGGGTGGTTGAGATGTTGAACGGTGCAACGCCATGTTACTACAATAAACTTTCTTCTGATTTATCTCCTCTCTGTTCCCAGGCTCTGAAGGCAGATACCTCCGCAGAGGCGTCCTGCGCTCTTAAAGGAGCCTCCCCCTTCCCTTCTAAAGGAAAACTCGCCCCACTGCAAGAAAAAAGTTGGTACAATAAGGCTGTTTACACTGTTCTCTTTAGCTTCAACAAAATCCACACTCAGTTGCAACTAAGAGACAAAATGCTGCAAGATTTATCCTTTGGTAACACAGACACATTTAATACCAAATAATTCACTTGTTGGGTCAGACTTGTAGTTTGTGGCATTTCACTGTCTCACGTCTGTAATACTTGGAGTTAACGCGGATTCAAACATTTTAATACCATGAAAGATTTGATTTTTTGATTAGTTCCCAAATAACGTATGCACGCGTTCTTGAACAAGACTGAAAGTTTTCCTCGGTTCTCTTTTTAAGAATAAGTAGTGCAAGTATTAGAGGGAATTTTCGTATGTGTGTGTGTAGTTTGAAGAGGTGCCATAGTGCGGGGAAAGTTTCTCCGGGAGCAGCGGAACCTCGCTGCCTGGGAGTGGGATGCTGCCCGGGGCAGGTTGTGACGAGTGTCTGCCCCTCCTCTCTCTCTCTCTGTCTGTCCCAGTTTCCCCTCCTCTCTCTCTCTCCTCCCCTCCCACACCTCCTGCGCGGATGGATACAGCCCCTGGGTGTGCAGCTCAAGGACAGCCAGCGATGCTGAAGTTTTCAAAAAGTTTCTGCTGAAGTTTGGAGACGCGGGTTCGGGGTGGGGGGGATTGAACCGAGGATTGCGCCGAGACTTCGCCACCCCATCCCCCAAACCAGGCGTATTTTGTTCTTTTATTTTATTCCCCCTCCCACCTGATCTTTCCTATGATAATTCGGACTTTCTGGGCTGCACGTTTGAATGGATGTATAAGTTAATCGAGGGGAACTCCGAACTTTGAAACGGCGAGTAATGGGGGATTTAAAACTCTGGAATTTACTCTGGGGGCTCTGGCTGGCGGTTGAATGTGGAGGTATGGCTTGACTTTAAAGGAGGCACAAGGAGCGGCGCAATCCCCTGACTTGTAGGATGTTTGTAAAGAGTCAGAAAGTGTGGTTTTCTTTAAAAAAGTTAATTATGAACAGTGGTGGAATGTTATTTTCTATTGTCTGTTGTCTTTCTGTACGATGCAGAAGTTTCTCAGCTCGACTTGCCCTGTCTCTTCAACGCTCTCTAAGTCACTTAGTTTTATATGTTGAGGCAAATCCCAGCTCTAGGCTCTGGGGAGTTAATTCCATCGTTGCTTTGCCCAATGCGGTACATGTTACAGTGCACACACTCTTATCGCTGGTGAATGAAGTTGGGGGTTTAGAATAGAAAGGTTCCAGAGAAGTTTCTGTTGTTTGAAAGCTGCAATATCTCGCTGTAAACTTGCAGTCTCTGTGTTACAATGGATCATTTTTTTTTGTTGTTGCACAGTTCATTCGGCTTTTTGATCCCTATTCAGCCAAATCGCTCGCAGATTTTCTGCAGCAGTTTCTTCACGTCTGACGTGCCGAGTGAACGTTTTATTTTAAGGGTTTTTTTTAAAATTACCGAAACCAGGGCATCACGTTGTCTTGGCAGCTCAGATGTTCACGTGAAGAGATGTGCATCACGCTCGCTCGTTGTTACAGGGTGAAGGAGAATCTGGAGAGATTTCAGCAGCTGTTTCGTCATATGGTGTAAACATGACCACAGAAACATTAAGACTGAGAGACGATTATGTTTGCTGCCAGGAAGCCGTTTGATCCCAGCTCAGAGACGTGTGTTTCTTTTTAAATACTCCAGCCATGTGTGGGCAAACTGTAGTAAAATCTGAACAGGATCCTCCCGCTCTCCCCTTCTGGTTGTGAGGTTTCACCTGAAACTGTTTTCTCTCTCGCTGTCTGACTGGGAGAGATAGCAGTTTCCAAACTATGGACCTTCAAAGCTGTTGGGGAACAGCTTGCCATCCAGGGGCTGATACACCGAGTAATCCTTCACATCTCGGTATCCTTGGGAACCAGAATTGAACACACACACACAGCCCATGAATGATGGAATGGTCGAGAGGCGCCTAGTCTTTGTATGGGCCTGTGGAGGTTGGGGGGTTGCAATAGTCCACGAGGTCTGAAAACCAGCGGTGGAGCCCTCACAAAGAGCTTTGGGATCAGCAGCTAGTTTTGATTTAGATTAAACTCGACCTTGCAACATCATCGTCTGTCACCAAACATTATTCAGAGCGCTCTGACTCCCTCCATTGTTCAGCATTCCCCCCGAGGCAGGGGCTGAGCAGACAATTCGGTCTCGCAAGCAATCCTATTTTTGTTCATTGTTTTGTTTTTGCATCTCATCCATGACCTGAATCACTCCTTCAGTTAAAAAGGCAGTGTCCCTTTTCTAACTGTTGCCGAGAGGCTGTCTTGGACGATCAGGGTTCAAATGCAGCCCTTTTTGTTGTTGTTGAAGTTGCCCTTCAGTGAGGAACCTGACGCTTGAACTTGGTGTATGAGTCCTCTGTGAAACTCTGGCCCTGAATAACACTGCCTCCTCCAGCCCCTCTCCCTTTTCTATATTAACATGATGCTTTGTGTCTGTAGCTAGGGAAACCATTGATAGACCTGGTGTCTCCTGGCCATTGGACCCTACATGCATTGAACAAGCTGGAACTCCTGAGGAATTAAACTTCACGTTCCTCCAGATATCACTTAAGAATATAGGCATTGAGTAAGCATACCAATGATATGCTGTTCTCTCTGTCTGTAACATCCATCTGGATCCCTTCCACATCCCCATCTGGCCTCCTACATCTTGCTTCTTTCCCTCTACCATTGCTGACTATGCCTTCAGCTGCCTCAGCCCTAAGTTGTGACATTCAAGTCCCCCTAACCCCACCCAATAAACTCTGCACCTCTCCCTCTTCAGACTTTTCCTCCTTTTGACTACGTTTTGGGCCACTTCACCTACTTACCTCCTTTTGTCACTCTATTTTGGTTGGTTGTTGCTCTCATTAAAGGTGCTATGTCAATATAAGCTGTTACCAAAAACCAGAACTTAACATATTCAATCATTGAGAGCCCTTGCTTGTAGTGTACTAACATCATACAGATATCTTTCATTGCCTCTCTGAACCTGCCAGTGGACTGATAAATTAATTTATGCTTTTGACCCTCTGCCCTTCTCTCCCTATACATGAATATGCTGATAGAGTTAGCGCACAATCGAAGGGGATTTGAATGGAGGATGAAGACCAGCATAGACCAGTTGGACTGATTGGTCCATTTTTGCACTGTATCTTTTATTTGTAATTCAGTGTAATTGTTCTTCAGTGTGTATCATTATCCATGGTAAAGGGCTTGAAACACAGGAGATTGCGGAAATAAACAGTCTCCACCAACAATTACATCCCATACCATCTGAGATCTTTTTCATTCAGATACATCTATTGCATTCAACGGACTTTCGCAGGGAGAGTAAAGGGTATAACAGCCTTTGAGCTTGTTTCAGCCTTTCCCATTCACTTAATTCATGGCCGATCTGTTTTTGACTCCATTTACCTGTTTTGGTTCTATGTCCCCTACTATTCTTGGTCAAAGAAATATCAATCCGTTTCAGTTTTGAAATTTTCAGAGGGCCCTAGCCTTAACTGATCCTATCTGCCTTGAATTCTATTTCTTATTAATTATTTTTTGTATCTGACCTCTAAAATTTTGTAAATTCTGTACCTGGATCACTGAATCTATCTGTTCCTCCAATGTTCTTGGCTTCTCACCAATAGAAAAGACTAATTTATCTTTAAGTCCAAAGTAGCTGACCTCAGTTCCCCTTGTTAAAATCTGTTTACTTAATATATTAATGTCACTTCTCAAATTTCTATTTCCAACTACACTAATTACTGTGCCATTTAATTTGACTTCATTGGCTTTCTCACCCAAGCCATTGATAAACAGGACGGAAAGGATGAGACTCTGGTACAGATCCTTAGCTGCATCGTAAGGTCATAGTGTAGTATTAATCCCATTATTCCTCATCTCAGTTTCCTGGCTGCCAACTAATTGCCTAGCCATCTCAGTCACCTCTAGTTCAATGCACTTCTAATGTTGTTGACTTTTCAAGATTAACCTCACTTGCAATAATAAAAACCGTTCGACCAGTTAGAGGCAGTGTTTGGATCCATTGAAATTTGCCAATTTAATTTTTCCCAATTCTAGCTGCCTCTAATCTTGAAAACTGGAAGACACAAGTTGTTCATTGTCTTTCCCTTTGCATTCACTGAGGAACCCAGTCATTAATTTTTTAACTGTTCACTTGGACTGACACAGAAGTGTGAAGTGCTGCAGATTGGTAGGAAGAATGAAGCCAAGTAAGGTAGTAAAGGGCACGGGATGTGAGGGGATTTGGGAAGGGGGTGATGGTTATGTCCACAAGGGTTTGTAGATGGCAGGGCAAGTGGAGGAGGCTGCTTAAAAAGGGTTTGGTTTTATTAAAAGACTTGTAGTGCACAGAAGTGAAGAAGTTGTACTTGACTTATAAATCCCTGGTTAGGTTTAGCCGGAGTATTGTGTGCAATTCTGGGAAGCAGAATTTAGGAAAAATGTCAAGCCTTTGGAGAAAGTGTTGAGATTTTTAGAATGGTATGTGATCAAGTATGTAATGTTAAGCTGCTCAGTTGCTGATTCAAATTTGTATGCCTCAACAATTAAAATTAGTTGACAGTGGAGGTGAAAACAGAGTTGAAGTCTGATTTATACTTCACTCAAGTCCATACAGGCTCACTTCCAGCAACAATCGCTGGATCGTCATTAAGAGTAGCAATAATTTTGTTTTTTGCACTCAAATCCCCACCAAACAGTTAGTTTGTTTGCCTATATTATGGAATTAGTACAGTGCAGAAGGAGGCTACTCTATTTATTGTGTCTGTGCTGATTCTCCGAATGAACATTTCACTTCATGCTGTCACCTTCTTCCTGTAACCTACACATCCTTCCTTTTCAGGTAGCAATTTAATGCCCTTTTGAATGCCTTGATTGAACCTGCTTCTACCATACTGTCTCAGGCAGTGCATTCCAAACCTTACCCGTTCATTGCGTGAAAATTATTTTCTCTTTGCTTTTGCTTCTTTTACCAATCAATTTAACTTTGTGCCCAATCTTTTCATGAATGGGAACAATTTTTTTTTACTGCTTATCTGTCACCTTCAAGCCATCAAAATCCTGGATTGGTAGTGATGGGCAAGCACTGTCAGGTCCTTGCTCTGTAACTAATGACTGGGAGATTTGTGACACCATCCAAAGCATTCTCTCCAGCTGCCTGCTACAACTTACGGTTTAGTACATTCAGCTTCCTATCGTTCCTATGTTGTAATTTACTGATGCCAATCATATGCAAACATTTGAGCAGTATTTTCTAAACAGAAAGACAATAAATTTGATATTAAAATAAAATCATGTATTAAAGTACATCTTGGACCTAGTTTATTCCAGATGGATTAAGTAATTTGAAAAAATACTCAAATGAAATACAGAATCATACATATCCGTCTCCCCAAAATATTGCAATCCAACTAATTAAAATGTGTCCTTAACATGATGCTAATTATCTTAGAGTTGCCTATATCAGAAATTACAGATGCATCTACTGCTATCTTTTTTACAAGTCGTTCTCTGATTGTGGATGCTGCTGGCAAAGTTGCTTTTCGTTATCTTCCCATAGTTACCTTTGAGAAAGTGGTGGTTGGCTTTCATCTTTGTAGTCGTATATAGCTGAGTGACTTGTTAGGTTGAAGTAGTATAAAAATGAACCGTGTTTGTGTGAGACATTAGTTGTATATTAACCTGACTGGTTAAGGGTGAGAAGTTTCCATCCCGAAAGTACATTCGTGAACCAGTGGATTTTATCAATAATCCAGTGTTTTACTTATATTAGATTTCTAGATCCTTTCAACTGAATTCAAATCCTTAAATTACCACAGTGAAGTTTGTGTTCACATTTTCTGGGTTATGCATTCAGTACCATAACCACTATACTGCCACTCTGCAGGTATAACAATGGGTTTTCTGGTAGATTTGCGAGTTTGTATCTGACTAAGCTTGATGCTGGTGCTGTGGGAAGCATTTAACCTAACTTCGCAGTGAGATGAGAATCAGAATGATGCAAGAGAGAGGAAAAATAAAGTGCACAAAGCCAGAAACAGTACTAAAATAAAGAACAGTTAAGAAAAAAGAGTCATCGTAATAAATCTAAAAAAGGCTAAAGTGGGTTTGATGTGAATGTTAATGCATAAATGTGTAGCACTTGACAAACAAAGTTGGTGAGTTGCAGGCACAAGTGGCCACATGGTTTCCATTTGACATTGAGCATTTTATTCAAAATGTTGCTGAAATGGGAATATAGAATTACTATCTCAACATATTCAGGAATAAAAATGGGGTGGGGAGGCACGAAGAGAAAGAACAGGACAAGTGTCAGTATTGATCAAAGATACTGGCCCTCTTCTGGAGACTTGAGGGTTCAGAAACAGAATGTGTTTAGTTAGAGTCAAGAAGCAGAACAGGAGTTATTACACTGCTGGGTACATGCCAAAGACTGCCAAATAGTGGGAAGGAGATGCTTGAGAATATTTGGAAGCAAACATCAGAAGGATTTAAAATAATGTATAGTGATAATAATTGTAGACGTTAAATATTTTAGTGCAGGCTGGATTTTTTAAAAAATGGAGAGAGTAAGGAGGGGGTGGAATTCCTGGTCAATGTGCTAATTTATGTATCACTGAGTTTATGATGCAGGCCTTGTATAAATTAAACTAGAGATAAACACAACACGGAAGGAGGCTATTCAGCCCATTGTGCCTGTGCTGGCTGTTTCAAGGAGCAATCAAATTAGGCCCACTTCCTTATCCCTTCACCAAATCTGTGCAAATATTTCCTTTTCAAATATTTAACCAGTTTCCCTTTGGAAGTTACTATTGTACCTGTTTCCACTGCCCCAGTTCTCAAAAACTCCCTATGTTTTAAATACAAAGCAAATTCAAGATTGTGTTCAAGATATTAACAGGGAAAGTTAGGTTCGGTAAAGATTAATTATTTCCACTGGTTGCGGATTCTAGAGCTGGGGGACATTGCCTGAAAATTAGGGCCAGACCATTCAGGAGAAATATTGAGAAGCATTTCTACACATACAGGGTAATAGAGATTTAGAATTCTTTTCCACAAATGATAGTTAATGCTCAATTAGTTGTTAGTTTTAAATCTGAGATTGAGAAACTTTTGTTAAAATGTTAAAACTTTTGAGGAAAATGGGCCAGAGACAGGTATACGGAGTTAAGTAACAGATCAGGCATGATTTCATTGAATGGCAGAACAAGCTCGAGAGGTTGAAGGTCTACTTCTGATTCTGCACTCCTGTAAAATTCTTATTCACTTCTGGATCTTTTGCCAATTAATTTAAATGTGTGTCCTCTGGTTACCAACATTCTGCTATCATTAATAGTGTCTCCCTATTTAGACTTGTCAAAACGCTTCATGACATCCTTCATGCCTATATTAAAATAACCCCTTAACCTTCCATTGCAACGAGAGCAACCTGAAACTCTAGCATCTCTCCAACTAACTGAATTCCTATCTCCCTGGTATGATTTCCAAAAAATCTCTACACCCTCGTAACTCCTAGAAACTGGAGACCACACTCTATCTGGGGCCTTAGTTGCTGTTTTATAAAGAGCTAATGCAGTGAAAATCACCATAGTCCCAGAGGATGCTCTCTTATTCGAGAGAGACAAGTTGTAGTGCATTTAATTTGAGGGTCACCACATCTCAAATGAGGAATGAGGTTGTGAAAGCAGGCCCTTCATGATGACAACAGGAATTGAACCAATGCTGTTGGTGTCATTCTGCATCACAACCTGGCTAACTTTCCCCAAAGGTTTAGCTGTAACATCCTTGCTCTTTGTACTCTCTACCTCTTTGTTATTTAGCCAAGGATCCTGTATTAATTTTAAACAGCCTTCCTAACTTGCTACCTCATACAGAGCAAAAGAATAGTGATCCCAACATCTAGCTCAAGGGAGTAGCACTTTATACTTCTCTATCTGCTTTTATCTGTTTGTCAATTTTATACCTGCTCAACCATTACTCGCATGGACTTCAACATTACTAACACATTTTTTATCTACTGCTTCATTAAACACTGCTTCAAAGTCTACATGCCTAACATTTATCACACTTTTCTCATCATCATAGTCCTTTAATTCAACAAAGGATCAATCAATTTCGTTAAACATGGTCTGTCTTTAACAAATCAAGGTTGGCTTTAATTTATTAGTTCACAGTTTTCAGAGTGGTTACTGTTTTCTTTCTTGATTATATGTTGGTTCTGAAAGTTTTCCTACTCCCAGCATTATGCTGATTGACCTAATGTAGCTGCTGGATAATTGGAGCTTATAGCCAGAATCCCTGCTATCTCCATCGTTACTTACCTCAGTAATGTTGGATGCATCTCACGTGGACTGGTTGTCCTTTCTACTTTTGAGTGCTCCCAACCTTTTTATATCTTCTCTTTATATATATTTTTATAAGTTAGTCATTTCATCACTATCCTTTCCTGTACTGTGACATGGCACATCGTCTTTTTCTAGTGAAAAGCGATGCTCTATTTGCCTTAACATAATGATATTTTTAAAATTCCTAATCAGCTAATTACCTAATCCTAATTCCTCATTCTTCTTTTTACTAAGTTTTTTTTAAAATACCTGTGCTGTTTTGTTAATTGATGAGTTTCCCAACAGATGCACTCATGTGTGACCTTCCCAGTAGGTGTACTGTTGAGCGTATTGCTGAGTTTACGTATTTTTCCAGCACCCATCAAATAATAGAAAGATGATAGCAGAACAAATTTGTGTGTAAATTACTGAAATATACAAGAACTAAAGGGTATTGACACTGTGGGACTTCAGTTATCCTAATATAGTTTGATGAGCAGCTCCTGATGTGTAAATTAGAACTTTCTTGAGCTGCCTGTTTCTTGCTGGACAGTCATTTTATTCCATGACTACAGTGTGACAAGTGGAGCATGTTTCAGTGGGAAGAATCTGAGCATCATTCTGGTCTCAGGCTCAGAATAATCATGAAAAAAATGATAAAGAGCAGCAAAGTGTATAAGTACTTGACTTGAAAGTTCAGTGAGTTGAAAAACAATCTAGCCCAAAGTGCAATAAAAACAACAGTTAGAATTGAAAGTCAGAGGCCTTCAGGGAATAGATAGTTCAGATACAAAATGAAAAGGGGAGCATCCAAAGCCAGCCTTCCAGGATGACAAAAGATATAGAAACTAAAATGAGACAAGGACAATAATTACAAGAAACTTATGACAAACGTAATGTTCCATATAAGGAGAGAACCAAGCTGAATATGAGGGTATTGTTTTGAAAGTAGCAAAGTTAAAACCTAAAGATTGAAGCAATAGTAATTATGTGGTTATAAAGTTGATAAAAGGGCATTAGCATTAGTAATGAACTGTTGTTTTTCAGACTAAAGAGAAGCATACAATGGTGTACCCCCAGATTCCATATTAGGATTCCTGCTTTCTTGATATTTATTAATAATCTGGACTTGTGCATACAGGGTAGAATTTTGAAGTTTATAGTTGCAACATAGTGTAGCTTGGAAATGTAGTAAGTAATGTGGAGGATATTATTCCCATACTTTCAGAGGCCATAGACAAAGGTCAGTTGGGAGTTAGTGCCAATGTCACTAAACTAATAATCCAGTAGGCCCAGACTAATGTCCACAGCAGCTGCTGGAATTAAGTTCAGTTATTAAATAAAATTCTTCTGCCATCTCACTTGAGATCACCACAATGGTGGGGATTACCCTTCTCCATCTCCTCCTGTCAGGCATCCATTCCTCTTTCAATCCCACTGCCTTTAAGTCAGTCACCATTGCATTGAGTTTTGAGTCCAGTAGCTTCTTCAAAACAGACCCTTTCTGTTTTTGTTTCAGATTTACAGCACCCACAGTTCTTTGAGTTAAAAAAGCAAGGAGGTTATGTTAAATGTTGGTAAATTACCAGTTAGGTATCAGCTGGAGAGCACTGTGATCAGTTCTGGACTTTGCACTTTAAGAATGACCATTACCTTAGACATGGGTTTATTTGTATGATACTAAGGATGAGCCATTTCACTTTCATGGAGACTGCTGAGGACTGAGGATAAAACTAAAACGTTGTGGTTGCTGGAATCTGAAATAAAAACAGAAAATGCTGGTGAAACTTAGCAGACCTGACAGCGTCTGTGGCGCGAGAAACAGATTTGACATTTTGAAGTTTAGATCGCATGGAATACAGGGGGAGCGAGTCACTTGGATACAGAACTGGCTCAAAGGTAGAAGACAGAAGGTGGTGGTGGAGGGTTGCTTTTCAAACTGGAGACCTGTGACCAGCGGTGTGCCACAAGGATCGGTGCTGGGTCCATTGCTTTTTGTCATTTATTTAAATGATTTGGATGTGAATATAGCAGGCATGGTTAGTAAGTTTGCAGATAGCACCAAAATAGATGGTGTAGTGGACAGTGAAGAAGATTATCTCAGAGTACAATAGGACCTTGATCAGATGGGCCAATGTGCCGAGGAGTGGCGGATGGAGTTTAATTTAGGTAAATGTAAGGTGTTGCATTTTGGCAAGGCAAACCAGGGCAGAACTTATACACTCATGGAGTGTTGCCGAACAAAGAGTCCTAGGGGAGCAGGTGCATATTTCCTTTAAAGTAGAGTCACAGGTAGACAGGGTGGTGATGAAGGTGTTGACATGCTTGCCTTCACTGGTCAGCACATTAAGTGTAGGAGTTGGGACATCATGTTGTGGCTGTACAGAACACTTTTAGAATACTGCATACAATTCTGGTCATCTTTTATAAGAAGGATGTTGTTAAACTTGAGAGGGTGCAGAAAAGATTTACAAGAATATTGGTGGGACTGGACGGTTTGTGTTATAAGGAGAGGCTGAATAGGCTAGGACTTTTTTCCCTGGAGTGTTGGAGGCTGAGTGATGACCTTATAGTGTTTCATAAAATCATGAGGGGCATGGATAGGGTAAATAGCCAAGGTCTTGTTCCCAGGGAAGGGGAGTCCAAAACTAGAGGGCATAGGTTAAAGGTGATAGGGGAGAGATTTAAAAGAGACCTTAGGGGCAACCTTTTTCACACAGAGGGTAGTACATGTATGGAACGAGCTGCCAGAGAAAGTAGTGGGGATGGGTACAATTACAACATTTAAAAGGCATCTGGATGGGTGTATGAATAGAAAGGACTTAGAAGGATATAGGCCAAATGCTGGCAAATGGGACTAGGTCAGATTGGGATGTCTGGTCGGCGCAGACAAATTGGACCGAAGGGTCTGTTTCCATGCTGTATGGCTCTATGATTCTGTGATACGAGAATGCTTGATAACATTTCTTGAATTATGAAGTGTTTCAAGAGAGTAAATAACAAGGAACATATTCCAGTGGCAAAAGGGCCAGTAAGCAGAATACACAGGTTTATGGTAACATAAGGAAAAAAAATAGTGCATTGTGATTTGGAATGCATTGCTTGAAAGGACAGTGGAAGCAAGTCCTTTAGTAACTTTCAAAAGAAATTAGAATCTGTTTGAAGGGTAAAGATGCACAGAGCTGTGGGAAAGAGTAGGACCATTTGGGTCGCTTTGCTAAAAACAAGCCCAGTAGCCTCCTGCACTGCTGCAGTAAGCTATGTTTCCGTGTTTTTTTTGGATACCTTTAGTTATGTATAAATTACCTGGACTCAAGTTTAGGGAGCACTGCTGTCAAGTTTGAAAATGATACATAAGTTGGTAACAATGTAAATAGTGTAAGGGAGTGCCATGCTTCAAAAGGTCACAGACTGGTGAAATGGGCAGACACATGGCAGATGCAGTTGAATGCAGATGAGTGTTGGGGCGAATGACACAGAGCGACAATATCATCTAAATGCCATTATTTTTGGAAGTCTGAGCAGAGGGAATTAGAATCATTGAATTGTACAATATAGAAGAATGAGGAGGGGATATTTTCAAAGCTTTGAAGATAGCAAGGCAAATTGATAGCTGGTTAAGAAAGTTTATGGGACTTTTGTTCGGTAAATTAGGGTATTGTGTATAAACACGATGAAGTCGTGCTAAATATTGATGAGTTACTAGTTAGGCATCAGGTGGTTTATCATGTATAGTGTGGACACCACACTAAGAAGAATGTCAGACCTAGAAGAGGGTACAGTGAAACTTTATTAGAATAATTGCAGGAATTAGAGAGTTCAGTTATGTGGAGGAAACAGCATTTGTTTTCTTTTATAATAGAGAGGTTTAAGCGGAGAAAGAAGTACATAATTGAGCAAATAAGGAGAAACTATTCCTTTTAGGTACTGAGTCAGTAACTGGGGGGACCGATAGCTTTTAAATAATTTGACAACAGACTAGAAATGAAACAAGGATAGATTTCCTCATACACAAGTTCTTAGATCTTAAAGGATGGTGGAATCAGATTCTTTTGTAACTTTCAAAAGGCATTTGGATATGTACCTGACAAGGACAAATTTGCAAGGCTAGGAAGCGAAAGTGTGGAATGTGGGACTATATTTGACAGGACTTTGAAAAAGCTGGCATGGCTTGAAGTGCCGAACGACCTCCTTTTGTGCTGTAAAATTCCAAGGGTCTGTGAGCTGGTATTGTACAAGCCAGTTCCTTGGCAGAAAGGCTGGTGAGTTTCTCTTGCATGAGGTTTCAGGCAGATGTAATGGAGATTTGTGGTTTCTGTTGAAATAGGTAGAGTCAAGTGGGTGACTATTCCCTACATACTCTGAATCTGCAAGTTGTCATATTTTCTCATGAACTATTTTTTGGAATGGAATTCACATGAGGAGTTGATATGATTTAAAAATTAATCAATGTTTTACCTATCTATGCATGAATATAACTTGTCTGCATTTAATTCTCTCTGTCTTCATGTTATTTTTCTCTGACTCCCCCTCTCTGAGTAATTAAATGCCTCTCTCACGCTCTCTATTTTACAGAGTCTTAAGAGTTGACTAGGTTATTTCTAAGGTTAGATTATTTTTTGGATGATTGGATGCTAGTCATTGAGCACGGTGATCAGCACGGCTTGAAATTCAGTTGACCTTTTACTTAATATGTTTAATAGCTGTGTTTTAAAAATATAAATTTCATTACTTACAGCCATTGCAATGTCATTTAAATGTTAGGATGAAATACCTCTCTTCAGACAACAGCTGTTTTTTGTATGAAACCCTGTCAGCTCTTTTAAGTGGACATAAAAGATCCCACGGCTCTAACCACAGGAGAGCATGGAAGCTTTCCAGGGTGTACTGACCATTATATTTATTCTTCAGCCAGCATAACTTTTATATTAAAAAATGTATTATCTGACCAGTGTTGTTGTGAGATTTAGCTATGCACAAATTGCCTGTTCTTTTTCATGCATAACAGTGGCAACTTTTACTTCACTGGATGCAAAGTGTTTTGGGATGTTTGTTCGCTCTTTTGTTCGTTACTTTTTTTTTCAAAAAAAAAAGACCCACGAATCATCCTTGCTTTCTCTCCCTTGCAGCTCTGCAGTGTCGGGATAACCACCGTCCTTGTGAGAATAATGGACGCTGCATCAAGAGCCCGCATGGAGATGCATCTTGCCTGTAAGTTGCTCCTTTGACTGGAAACTATTGGATTTGGGTGAATTATAACTGACTTCTGTCAGTGTGCTGTTCAGTGCCCAGGTTGCCCATGAGCATTGCCCCAGGGCTCCATTCCCAGTGCAATTCATGAGCTCTCTGAGCTGTTCTTGTAATTCGTGGGAAAGCAGTTTCTCCTGAATTCTTTATTGGATTTATTAGTAACCGTCTTATATTTCCCTGGTTTTGGACTCAATCCATAACTAGAAGCAGTGGCCCTATACAGTCAGACAAAGCAATTTTCATTAGTGTCAAGTGATGTCAGTTGATTCCAACCTTTTAGTAGCTGCCAATTGATAGGATTAACGCTTAGAAAAAATGAAAACCATGGAAAATGCCCTCCCCGAAATTATTCTTTCTGTTGAAGTTCGTGTCATTGAAATAATTTTCAGAAGTATTATATGAGCAAAAATGTATTTGGCCATTTGTCTCAGCCTCTGTGCGTCACAGCTATGTGCAATCACTTTAAAAAGAATTCTTCACAGCTCCTCTGGTCCTGTAGGTCAATTTGTTACCCAGTGAGGAACTCAGCTGTGAAGAATAGGAAGGTGTGAAGTTTATGATCCCTGTTTGATACTCCTTTGAACTGTGCCACCATTTGTGTACAAGTCTCAAACTTGGGGCTGTAAATATTGTTCTTTCTTCTTTATTTCTCTTTCCACACCGAGTGCTGCAGACCAGTGAGGCAGACAGCATCCATACTTGTGTCTGTTTTCATGTCTAGTTTTTCCTAGAACAGGTCACTAACCTGTTGCCAGAGGCTGTATGTAGCTTGACGGGTACCACTCGACATCAAGCACAGCTGACCAGGAGACACTCTCACTCTATAATCACTGCCATGGGCATATTGGAAAGGTTTACATGTTGATAATTGACCTCTTGGCTACATCATGAATGCGCCTTCATAAAGTCCCTCCAGTGTGGAAGCAGGCCATTCAGCCCATCGAGTCCATACCAACCCTCTGAAGAGCATCCCACCCAGACGCACCCCCTACCCTATCCCTGTAACCCTGCATTCCCCATAGCTAATCTGCATAGCATGCACATCTTTGAACACTATGGGCAATTTATCATGGCCAGTCCACCTAACCTGCACATGTTTGGACTGTGGGAAGAATCCAGAGCACCCGGAGGAAACCCGCACAGATGTGGGCAGAGCGTGCAAACTCCACACAGACAGTTGCCTGGCAGTGGAATCAAACCCGGGTCCCTGGCATTGTGAGGCAACAGTGCTAACCACTGAGCCACCGTGCCACCTTCTGTGGTCGGTAGAGTGGGACTTTAACCCAAAGCACTTGGCTCAAAGACAGAGATGTTACTTGATGCAGCTGAAGACCTTGGGCCTCCCCATAAATGTTAAACAGTCATAAATAAATCCAATAAGGAATTCGGGAGAAATTTCCTGACCCAGAGAGTGGTTATAACATAGAATTCAGTACCACAGGGAATTGTTGTGGCAAATGACATTGATGGATATAAGGGGAGACTAAGTAACTTACATGGCCTTCATGTTTGCTGTGTGGCAGCAGTGACATTTCAAAAACTGCACTGTGGTTGCAAAAGGTTTGTTTGATACTGCTTCCATGAAGTACCTTGCGATGTTTTAAAATGGCATAGGTACCATATACACCATTGTTAGAAAGCTTTGGGATTTCCAGAGGGTCATGGAAGATGAAAATAAATGCAATTATTTCTATCTGCTCTGCCAAGTGAATCTAACATGATGAGTGTTTGGGGAAGATTATTCCTGATCATTTCAAGAAATACAGAGTACTGGGCTAATGGTAAGATTCTTGGTAGTGTGGATGAGCAGAAAGATCTCGGTGTCCATGTGCATAGATCACTGAAAGTTGCCACCCAGGTTGATAGCGTTGTTAAGAGGGCGTACAGTATGTTAGGTTTTATTGGTAGAGGGATTGAGTTTCGGAGCCATGAGGTCATGTTGCAGCTGTACAAAACTCTGGTGCGGCCGCACTTGGAGTATTGCGTACAGTTCTGGTCACCGCATTATAGGAAGGATGTGGAAGCATTGGAAAGGGTGCAGAGGAGATTTACCAGGATGTTGCCTGGTATGGAGGGAAGGTCTTATGAGGAAAGGCTGAGGGACTTGAGGCTGTTTTTGTTAGAGAGAAGAAGGTTAAGAGGTGACTTGATAGAGACATACAAGATGATCAGAGGATTAGATAGGGTGGACAGTGGGAGCCTTTTTCCTCGGATGGTGATGGCTAGCACGAGGGGACATAGCTTTAAATTGAGGGGTGATAGATATAGGACAGATGTCAGAGGTAGGTTCTTTACTCAGAGAGTAGTAAGGGCGTGGAATGCCCTGCCTGCAAAAATAGTAGACTCGCCCACTTTAAGGGCATTTAAATGGTCATTGGATAAACATATGGATGATAATGGAATAGTTTAGGTTAGATGGGCTTCAGATTGGTTTCACAGGTCGGCGCAACATCGAGGGCCGAAGGGCCTGTACTGCACTGTAATGTTCTATGTTCTATGTTCTATGTTCATCTGCAATACAGTAATTATCAGGAGGCAGCAGAATCATGTTAATTTAAAAATGTTCGGTCACTGAGCTATCATTGGTTTAAGATGCAAAGCGGCTTATTTCATTAGCAGTTTGTCTTTGCCTGGATGGTGCAAAACCTAAGCTTTGTTGTTCTAATCTCAGAATTTAAAGAAGCTTACTCATTACAGTTAGCTTCAATAGTGGAATGGCTAATACTGTGGTTCTGCTGCTGTTGCTTTAACTAATGTTCTTGAAAAATGTTTGTCCATTGAACAAAAAAAATTGAGCCAGATATCACTGTATAGTTTTAGCAGCTGTTGACATGGTCTAATTTTGTAGACCGTGATAGGGAGATCCTGTAACCTCAACTTTGGGACAGATGCTGCCAAGCTTGAGGGAAGCCCCGTAGTTGAAAACATGATTATAGTTAGACAACTGATGTAACGTAGATTTCCTGCTCATTAGCTATGAACAGTCTTCAAATCTAGCCTTCGGGACTCCATAAATGTTTAGTGTTAAAAGATCAGTGCTTAAAAAGTATGTTTTGGCCAAGTTGCAATTTCAGTGCCGTGAACGATTTTCTGCATGCATTAGCAAATTCTTACTAATGCATGAGAGTTAAAATATAAGACATACTTTGTTGAAGGAACATATGACATTGAGTGAATGCTGGGATGCGTAGTGTTACCAGAATATATGATGGTATCTAGTGTGTTGAATGAATTCTGGGGCGAGTTATCATTGGACTGCATGACAGTATTCAGTGCGTTAAATGAATATCAACACAAATTGCTAGTCGAGGGCAAGTCTTTGAAATGTTCATAGCCAACTGAATTTTTGGCCTTGGGAAATGGGGGTAAAGTTGGCAATGAATAGCTTTTGTAGACCTATAGATGCCATTGGGAAATTGGCATGAAAGCTGAGGGCTTCTTGCAAGTAATCTGCAAATGTGAACATTTGAGCCGCCTGTCACTGGCACACTGTTTGAATCCTGCCAAACTTTTAAACAGGCAGCATAACTGGATTCCGAGGATCGGGGAGTAGGCTGTGTCAGAAATCTACTCTTTCTGTCACTGGTAATTTGGCATCTGTCCCATTCCATAAATGTAAAGCTCTCTGTCATCTAGGTGGGATTGCTGTTGTGCGATTGTGGTAGAAGGTGGTAATATGCACAGCAAAAAGACCAGAACAACATTGGGCATTCGACACAACCAGTGGGGTCACAGAATCTCTTTGGCTGAAGTCTTTAACATTCACAAGTGCTTCTTTGTACCAGACTATGGGTTTGGCATCAAGAATTGTGTCAAGTAATGGAGGAGGGGTGGGGAGACCTCCGAAAGTAACAGATTCCAGCTTCTCGCTGAGAAAGTGGCACTGTGAATCCAATGTCATGCAAAGCTATGGAAGCCTGACAAGAGTTGGTACATCATGGTATAGTATTTGACAAAGGTTGCTGATAGACTGGCACAACTGCGCACATGTTCAGCCACACATTCGAACCCTTGTGTTGTGCTCAGTGACTTTCAGTTCGTAAAAGAAATAGTATTCATGGCATTTGTAGCTGCAACGCCCCACCATTGGCAGCCGTCTCTCCAGCTGCCTGAGCCCTAAGCTCCGAAATTCCATCATTAATCCCCTCCACCTCGCCTGCTTTAAGATGTTACTTGACCTTTACCAAGTTGTTGGTCATTTTGTGTTTTAGTGTCAAAGTTTAATGTCTTGTGGTCTTGAAAGGTGCTATATAAATTCAGGTTTTATCTTTCTGCCAGCATTGCAGATCTAATCTTCGATATAATGCTACCACATTGACAAATGCACAGTATCTCTATTAGGGGGAGGCAATGGCCTAGTGGTGTTATTGCTGAACTGTTAATCTAGAGACTCGGATAATGTTCTGGTGGACCTAGGTTCAAATCCTGCCACAGCAGATGGTGGAATTTGAAAACAATAAATATCTGAAATTAAAGAGTCAAATAATGACAATGAATCTGTTGTCAATTGCCAGGGAAAACCCATTTGGTTCGCTAATACCCTTTAGAGAAGGAAACTGCTGTCCTTATGTGGTTTGGCCTAGATGTGACTTCAGACCCGCAATGTGGTTGACTCTTAACTGCCCTCTGGGCAATTAGGAATGGGCAATATATGCTGCCCTAGCCAGCAATGCCCTCATCCTGCGAATGAATAAAGCAGAAAAACAATCTCTGACCTTCTCATGGGGACTGCCACTCCTATCCTTTGTGAAAATCATGTTTAGGATAAATAATCTGTAACAATACCCGTAGCACCAACATTCTACAAGTAAAGGTCTTTTTGCTCTTCACAATCGATGTGGGCCTTTGGCCACAGTGCATCGCTGAGAAACAGTGGCCTCCATTTCCATACACTTTTCGGCTGGGCAGGATTCGAATAAAGAACCCATCATGTCAATTTAAAAACTTTAATAAGGTGTAATACAAGTTGAACTGTGCTATAATTCCCAATGATAAGATCAAACACAGTGTGGGCTTGGCAGTGTTTGTAAATGTATGCTATGAAGAGACATGAAGGGCCTGCGATCCTTGTGACTGATTAAGAGACCTGAACCAGAGTGTATTTTGAATCTTGTGTTCAGATAAATTGACAGGCATGCAGAGCAGGTGAAATCCATTTGTTCTGGGTCTGTGCTGGAATTTATAGGTGGATGGGACAAAGTCAGGAGCTCAGGATTATGTGGGAAGGAGATCATGTGCCATGATAGTGTCTTTACCCCTGAATCAGGAGACCAAATCCAACCTACTCCAGAGGTGTGTAATAACGGCTCTGAACAGATTGACTAGAAAATTACGAATTTGTTAGGATTACACAATCATTATCTCATTGTGCTTGATAACTGTTATTTTAATTGGTAACATGGGTGATATGGTGGTGATAAAGAAACAGAGGACAGCAATAGTATGTCTGATTGGGGAAAAGGAGACTGTGGGGAAAGTGCTGTTGTGTTTCTCTTAACCTTTTTGTTTCAGTGGGCAGGACTTTTCAAATTAAGAGTGTTTCATGCCTATTGTCTGAAGAGTCTATGTGGAAAGGGTCACCTGGCTGTCCTGTAGCCGTTTTTGGCTTGAGATGAGTTTACCACTCTTCAGCTGTCTCCAGGCTGCTGGCCAATTTGCTTGCTTGGAATATCTGTAGTCCTAGCATTGCTAGTGGCTGCAGTGGCCAGAGCTGGGACTAGTAGCAGCCCCCAGATTCTAAATCCAGAATCTACAACCATGTAAGGGTAGAGCAGGGCAAGAAGGTAAAGCCCACTGGGGGAAGGGACAATTGGCTGGCAGTCTTGATGGAGAGCCTGGTAGTGGGTTGGGTGGAGGTTTTAAGATGGTCAGTTTATGTGGAAAGAACCAATCTGGGCCTCAGCTTCCCCATCTCAAATTGTAGGCAGGTTGGGAAGGGGTGGGGGGGCTCTGGGTGGTCACCTGGGGAATTTTACAGCCCTCCAACCCACCTACCCACAAACCTGCCATAAAAATGTAGCTAACAGCTCCTTGTGAGTTTTTCAGTCTCACCCCTATCTGTCTGGCTGCAGATATTTAATAATCCTTTTTTTTTAAGTCTTCCATGTGATGCTCACCCAAATGACTAGCAGATAGAAATACTTTTCATCCATATTTGATGTTTCATTATCACATGGTTGATGAAAGATTTGGATACAGGTATCCCTTGATTTCTGTGGACATTTAGTCTTTGCATGAACGCTGTGAGGGTACCATGCTGAGCTGAGATCATAGAGAGAGGAAAACATAGCAGGAGGGGAGAGGCTATGCCTTAAATCTAGTCCAGTGGAAATCTGTATTGGGGCAGTCTGTAAGGTCTCCTTGTGTAATTGAGAGATGATAGTGTTGAGATGAAATACAAGAGAAGTCTATTGTACACATTCACACTCCAGTACCCCCATGTTAGCCATGGGCCTTCAGCAGCCTGGCTCTAGAATTAATTCCCTTCTTAGTCTACCATCTCTTTGTACCTTTCCCACTTCAAGACATAAAAATGTTAGCAATAGGCACAGGAGCTATTTGGCTCTTTTGAGCCTGCTCCATTCAGTACAATCAAGGCTGACCTTCTAGCTCAACTTCCCCTTCCTACGTTTTTTTCCACATTCCGTGATTGCCAAAGAGGACGGTCCTTAAAACGTGTCTTTTTTGGCTTTTGATCCACCACGTGAAAATCTCCAAAAGCAAACACCAGTGCTGGATTTAGGACTGAGCAGCTCTGTGGGTGTCAGTATCTCCCATGTGGCTGGTTTGCAACCTAATGTTTAACGAATGAACTGTGTTCTGCAGGTTTTATCTGATTATGCTCCTGTGAAGCCCTTGGCCTGTTTTACTGCATGAAAGGTGCAATGTAAATGCACATTTTTGATACATGGAATTATGATGGTGTAGAAGGAGATCTTTCGGTCCATCATGACTTTGTCAGCTGTATCTAGTCCAGCTGTATTACTGGGTGCCAATCTCCTGCCTTTTCTCCATAACCCTGCACACCACTACTGTCCGAAAAAACCATCCAATGCCCTCTCAGATGCCTCAGTTGACCCTGCTTCCATTTGGAAATCTGGAAAATAAGTTTGATTCAAATATTAATTGATGTTTGAGGCCAAAAAACCTGAATAGCCAGAATTAGGGAAGCGCACAGCAGGAATGATTCTACAGGCAATTTGTAACCTTAATCCTAAGGAAAGCGGAGACATTTGACTCAGGATTCCTGTATCAGATATACTAAATTGTAACATAGTGGTAATCAGTCTGCTGTCCTTAAGTGATACTAATTGGTTTTAGTAATCTTCATCTGAATCTGTTGTAAAGTTCCACACCTAACCGCAAATGTTTAAAGTTTACCTTTTGGATTCAGGGTTAAATTAATACACTGTCTGCTTTTCCAGTTTGATGTTTTATAAAAATATCTCAAGCCCTATTTCACAAAACTGCAATTACTCCCAGGCTTATTTATTCCTCATTCACCTTTATTCAGACAGAATAATCTGGTTGTTATCATGTTACTGTTTGTGAAAGCATGCTGTGTGCAATTTGCTGCTGTGTTTCCTATATTACAACAGTTCAAAAATACTTAATTTGTGAAGCATAATGGGGATGTCCTTGTGTTTATGAAACACGCCATAGAAATGCCAAATCTTTCTTTCTCCTTGAAACATGTTAATATCAAAGCTTAGGTGGCAAGCTGGCCATGTGAGAGAAGTTCAGGGCCCCAGAGGGTTGTTCAGTCCTGATTCTTGCCTTGGTGTTTACAGATGGCAGAGGCTGTTGGCTTCTTGTGTTCACAGTGCCGCTGGTAGCTGGCGTGGCTATTGTATGGGAGCAGCAGAGCGGAACGGAGGTCAGCACCAATAACAAAACATGCAAATCATGGTTTCAGTCTGCACCAAAAAAAAACAATACTCAATCAATCCTCCCCTCTCCTCTCCCATAGGCACTGGCTCCTTCAGTGGAGACAGTTCCCATTTTGAACAGCATTTCGTAACTTTAAGAATGCATGTTAGTCATGTGGCAAAGATTTTTTTTTAGAAAGGCAAATGTTGTTACTTTTCTTTTGTTGCAATGGGAAGGCCAAGTATGGTATTTATTGGATTGTAACTGGACTAACCACTCTATGTCACCCAAGTGAGTGCTCACCAATTAATAATAGCAAAGCAACCAGACACATGATAGGCTTGCCTATCTGCTGAGAGCACAGAGAATGTAACGTGCCTGTGTAACTCTGTAAGTGTAAGAGCTGGAGAGAAAGAGAGACAAAGAGAATCAGGTTGGTTTACCGTTTTTAACAAGAGGGATGAATATGACTGTCCCATTGTAATACCTTTCAGTAAGTAATACCTGAGTGCTTTCAGAATCTACCCGCTGAAGAATAAAATTGGTTAATATGTTCATTCTGATTTAACAGCAAGGAATGCTAATGGTAGAGCAGGGCCCTGTGATACAGGGTGGCACTGGGTGAAGGCCCTGTGACACAGGGTGGTACAGGGTGGGTGAGGGTCCTGTGACACACCGCGTTACAGCACGGGTGAGGGCCCTGTGTCACGGAGCGGTACAGGGCGGGTGAGGGCC
>NC_063369.1:6423073-6424725 GCF_021869965.1 Rhincodon typus
CACGGAGCGGTACAGGGCGGGTGAGGGCCCTGTGTCACGGAGCGGTATACACACAATTTGTTGTCAATGTCACAATATCGTAGCAGAAACTTGAAGATCCTCCTGCACTCCTTCCATCATACCCCTACCTCCTCCACCTCGCTCCCTTCCTTCAGCAATAAACCAGAACTGCTTTGGATCAGTGAATCAGTACTACCATTACCCCCAACTGATGTTAGCCACTGGTCTGTGATCTGTGGTGGACTCATCAGGACAAGTATTTGAATAGCCAGAGTTCATCTGAGATGAGAAATCTCTTCACCCAGAAAGTGGTGAGCCTGTGCCACAGAAAACAGTTGAGATCAAAGCATTGAATGTGTTCAAGAAGATTGATATTATTCTTAGGACTGTAGGGATCAAAGGATATGAGGCAAAAGTGGGAAAGGGTACTGAATTGAATGATCAGCATTATTCATATTGAAATGCAGAGCAGGCTGAAAGGGCCGAATGGCCTATTCCTCCTATTTTTTTATGTTTCTATCTCCATCTCCTCTTGTTCACAAGAGAGTGGTCCACCAGGGTCCCTTATCTGACTGTTACCAAGTGATTCCTTTCTGCAATGTGCACGAATGTGAATGCCCAACAATGTCATAAACATTGAGTAGTCTGCCTGCGGCCAACAAGCCAGCATCTTGATGGGAGATGTGCATAGTAAGTATGAACATGAGTAGGCCATTTGGCCCTTTAAGCCTGCTCTTATGCAGGGTAGAAAAATGCTGGAGCTGCTGCTTTTAAATATATGATATAATTTCGTGAATGAAGGATTCTTGTGGCCCAGTGCAAGTGTCGCATCCTCTGAGCCAAAAGGTCTGAGTTCCAGTCCCACCTTCCCCAGAGGTATGTCACAGCAGGTCTGAACAGATTGATTGAAATAACACAGTGTGGAGCTGGAGGAACACAGAAGGCCAGGCAGCATTGGAGGAGCAGGAAAATTGATGTTTCAGATCAGGACCCTTCTTCCCTGTGTTCCTCCAGCTCCACACTGCATTATCTCTGACTCCAGCATCTGCCGTTCTTACTATCTTTGATTGAAATAACTATTCTTTGGTTACTATATTACAGTTGCTCACTGCCAACTAAAGTTGATTAATCTGTTGATTGATTGATCATTTGCTCTGTATGGCTGATTTTCCCATGGAATAGGTTCAGAGCCTTTGGGATAACAGTGAACCATGACCCCCCCACAGATGAGTACTGGGGGAGTTCTGCACTTCTTTAGTGAATGAAAATCACCAGAGTGAAACGATAACCTCCTCACTTGCTGAGATAAGATGATCAGTCCATCCACTTGGTCTTTAAAGGGAATGGTTTCCTACAATGTGCAGCATTGGTTGTGTCTGTCCACAAGCTGTATAAGGTTTTTGTACTGAGATCCCTGTCGTGGAGGTTGGATGTGCAGAGACCCTGGCTTATCCAGAACCTGTTTAACAAGGGCCATGCTCTCTGTAGTAGTTCAAAGCCTGCCATTCAACAGAGTGTTTGTCATGAAGTACTTGCTGGTGACCGTCAGTGTTGCATAGTCAGAGTTGCTTTTTTTTGGATGGGACATTAAATGGTGGCACAGCAGTTAGCACTGCTGCCTCACAGCACCAGGCATCCGGGTTTGATTCCAG
>NC_063369.1:6444725-6474528 GCF_021869965.1 Rhincodon typus
CTTTCAAGGGCAGGCCAGCATCTGTTGCTCATCCCTAATCGCCTTGAACTGAATTGCTGAGATAACAAGGTGTAGAGCTGGATGAACACAGCAGGCCAAGCATCATCAGAGGAGCAGGAAAGCTGACGTTTCAGGCCTAGACCCTTCTTCAGAAATTCCATCTTCCTTCTTCCATTTCTGAAGAAGGGTCTAGCCCCGAAACGTCAGCTTTCCTGCTCCTCTGATGCTGCTTGGCCTGCTGTGTTCATCCAGCTCTACACCTTGTCATCTCAGATTCTCCAGCATCTGCAGTTCCTACTACCTCTGAACTGAATAGCTGACTGGGTTATTTTATAGGGCAGTTAAGAGTCAATACATTACTGTGGGTCTGGAGTCACATGTGGTCAGACCAGGAAAGGATGGCAGATTTCCTTCCCCCAAAGGGCATGAGTGAACTAGATGGGCTTTTGTAACAATTGATGATATTTCATGGTGTTATTAGCTGAGACTAGATTTGTATTCCAGATTTATGAATTGAATTTGAATTCCATCAGCTGGCACTCTTACACAGTTGATGATTTGAACTGAGATTACTTAGGTTCCTGAAGGTGGGGATATGAGTGAGCTACAGATGGGCTGGCTAGTGCCTGTTTTATTATACCACTGCATGAATCATTGCCTTGAGGAGAGGGAGAGAATAAACTGTTGATTGATCCCTGGACATTGGGTGTACCTCATTCTACAAACAGGTGTAATTAGTAAGGTAAAGGTTTGTCTTGAATTTTCGTGCACAGTTGACTCATGTCTTTAAGGGATTCTGAATAAACCAAAATATTCCTCCTACCTGCCACCCCTCCAAAAAAAATGACGTGAATGAATGTCTAAAGTCTACAGACTATTTCCGTTCTTTCCCATATGCCTGCTTTTCAGCCACACTTTTATCATTGAACTCAGTAAGGGCAAATGGAGAGATCCTGTTCTCTCCATTGTCAGTATGGTTACAGTCATGGTTCAGTGGAAGGGATGAGCCAGAGGGGCAAAATCAGTGAGAATTCTGTAATGCTAAATAACTGTACTATTTAGTTGAATGCACAAAGAGCTTTTGCAGACTGGAACTGCTCTGTCCAGATCATACAAACACTCTGCTCGTAGGCCAGATGCAATATAACCAACACAAACCAGTCCTGACGTTGATTGTTTCTGTTAATTAGTGTCCGATTACAATCAAGAGTTTAAATGCGGTGAAGTGCATTGGGAACTGAGTGTCCCATGGGAAGATTTTTACAGGCTTGTCAACACATTCTGCATGGTGGCTTCATTAGGTGTGTGGCGCAGTTATTGTCATAATGCCTTTTTCTCACATTTAATTTCTTCCTCCTAATTTTCATCTCCATTTCTGAAGACTCCTGACTCCGATTCCATGACATGATTCCATGATTCCCATATCAAAATAAGTGATCAGTTTTCAGATATAACTTTGGAACACAAGTTGGCAGCAAGCTAGTTTACCATGAAAAGTATGACAGATGGGCTTGATCCAGTTAAACTGTACTTTATTGCACTTTCACAAATACAGGTAACAATAAATTACTTATACTATGCTGGGTTATGGAATAGAATTGTAGAATGGTCTCAGGTCATTTCCATCATAATCTCACTGGCTGCTCCCATGACCAAGATATTTCAGGTGGCACAAACTAGGACTTAGTTTCATCTTTTGGGGCTGATCTTTTTCTTAAACATTGGCATTTCAAGATTAGGAAAGTAGACTATCACATTATGTAGGTAATTGTACAGCCTTAGTTGTGGTTTTGTTAATCAAAAAATAAGATTGCTGGAGATAGTCAGTAGAAACATCTCAGTGAGTTCTTTCATTTAAAAACCATACTTAAGCCACGGTGATATCTTTTGAAGAGACTCTATTTTTGTGAAATGTGGTGTAGGGATTTGGGTGGGACGGAAGACCAGTGCTATTTTCATCAGCTGATGTCATCTGGAAATGATGTTATGGATTTGAGGCTTTGTATTGTCTTGTGTTTGTATAATAAAGGTTAGTCTGTACATTATTGATGACTGTGCAGTTTAAATGATAATTGCATGTGTTTAGTAATCGTACACCCTTAATTGTGAGCCATTATTTGTACTTATTTAATGACTAACAATGTACCTTTAATGATGGATTGCACACTCAAACTTCTAACTTTACTTGAAGAAGTTGCATTTTAGCACAAACCCATGAGCCCCAATAATAAATAAACACGGAATATTATAGTTCTTGGACAAGCATCTGATTGAGAATTCTGTTCGTTAGAAGGAATGTCATTGTCCTCATGCTTGGATGAGGTAGGTGTCTGTCTAGCTCCCACTGTATTTACAGGGGCCGGGGAGTGGGGAGGCCTCAAATGCTACACTCTTGTGTATTTGTGCCTTTTATTCTCACCATTGTTGTCAAGCTTCGAACTCCAATACAGGAATCTATGGAGACTTCGCTGTTGGTGGCATCTGGCCTATGGTGCTGGTGTTTGACAAATCCTTTTATATGCAGATCAGGCAAGCGCTTAGGTTCTACTCTTTTCTATTCCCCCCCGCTCCCCGCAACACTCCCCACTCGTCCTGTCTGAACACTGCACATGTTCTATGGATAAGGTTTTGCTTTGTCAGGATATGTTGGCCTATCTCAGCAGCTGTCAGCCAAATGTACGGCCATCTCCTGCAAGTCAGAAAGCTTTACTGTGCTGTGAAATGGGACAGTCTGCTTGTGAATAGATTTAATGCCCAGCTCTCTGATTCTAAGGACCTAATAGGTACTCCTATTAAAAATGATGGCCCCTTATTACTTTTCAGATTTGTTTATCAAGCTAATTGTGTGAAGTCATGCTCCTGACTCCTTGTCTCAATCATGGTAAGAGTGCATCAGGCAGTCAGAAAATTAGTGATACAGGCCTAACTCCATCCAGGCAATCATGTTCTAGATCACTCTCCACAAAGACAGCATTTATATGAATAATGCCTTTAATATAATCCTACAGGAGTTGAAAGAACCTTATAAAACAAAATTTGATGCTGAGGTCCATGATAAGTTTTATTACTCATTCACAGGACGTGGGCTTCACTGGCTGAGTCAGTATTTATTTACCATCATTCCCACTTCCTTGAGAAGCTGATGGTGTGTTGCCTTCCAGTACGTGTGCTGTGGGTAGACCTACAATGTTGTTGGAATTCAAGGATTTTGACCCAGCTACACTGAAAGAACGGCAATATATTTCCAAATCAGAATGGTAAATCGCTTGGAGGGGAACTTGCAGATGGTGGTATTCCCATGTATCTGCTGCACATGTCCTTCTAGATGATCGTGTCTGTGAGTTTAGAAGGTCTGTCTAAGGAACTTGGGTGGATTTCTGCATTACATCTTCTGGATGGTACCCACTTCTGCTATATTGAGTGTCAGTGATGGAAGGAGCCCCAGTCAAGCGGGCTACTTAGTTCTGGATGGTGTCAAACTTCTTGACTGTCATTGGAGCTGTGCTCATCTAGGCTAGTGGGGAGTATTTCATCACACTCCTGACTTGCGCCTTGTAGATGGTGCACAAGCTTTAGAGAGTTGGGAGATGACTTAGTGGCTGCAGGATTCGTAGCTCTGATCTGCTCTTGTAGCCACAGTATTTATATGACTAGTCCGGTTCAGTTTTGATCAGTGGTAACCCCCATGATGGTGGTAGTAAGGGATTCAGCAATGGTATATACCTGGGCAATTTTTCCACGTTGTCAGATAGATGCCACTGTCAGAGCTGTACTAAATCACTCGGCTAGGGGCACAGCAAACTCTGAAGCATATACCTTTAGTGCTATCTCCAAAATATAGTCAGGGCCCAATAGTCTTTGCAGTATCCAGTGTCTTCAGTCAATTCTTGATATCACTAATCAAATTGGCTGACGACTGCCATCTGTGATTCTGGGGTCTTCTGGTGGGGGGAGGCTGAGATAGATTATCCACGCCACACTTCTGGCTGAAGCTTGCTATGAATTCTTCAGCTTTATCTTTTCCATTAACCTACTGTGCTCTTCCATCATTGAGGATACGATACTGTGGAGCCTCTTCTTCCAATGATTTGGTTAATTGTTCATGACTGGATGTGGCAGCACTGCAGAGCTTTGATCAGATTTGTTGGTTGTGGAATCACTTAGCTGTCTATCCTTCACTGCTATGTGTTCTGTATGCAAGAAGTCCTTTGGTTTGGCTTCACTGGTTTGGTACATAGATAGGCCTGGTGCTGCGTTCTCTTGCGATCTTTATTGAACCAGGCTTGGTGTGACGGTAATGGTGGACTGGGGTATGCCGAGTCATCAGCTTGCAGATTGCTGTTGAACACAATTCTGCTGTCTCTGATGGCCCACAGCACCTCAGTCTTGGAGTTGCTAGATCAGTTTGAAATCTATTCCATTTAGTGTAGTGTTTGTCTTTATTCATGAGATGTGGGCATCACAACCGAGGCCAACATTTATTCCCCACTTACCCTTGAAAAAATGGTGGTGAACTGCCTCCTTGAGCTGCTGCAGTCTATTTGGTGTAGGTAGACTCACTAGGGAGGGAGTTCCAGGTTTATGACCCAGGGACAGCAAAGGAATGGCAATATATTTCCAAAGATGGTAAGTAGCTTGGAGGTGAACTTGCAAGTGATGTTATTCCCACGTATCTGCTACCCTTTCCTTCTAGATGGTAATTGTAGTGAGTTCGGAAGGTGCTGTCCAAAGAGCCTGGGTGAATTTCTGTACTAGATCTTGCAAATGATACACACTGCTGCTACAGAGCATCAGTGGTAGAGGGAGTGAAAGTTTGTGGATGCGGTGTCAATCATGTGCGCTGCTTTGTTCTGGATGATGTTGAATTTCTTGAGTGTCATCAGAGCCACACTCAAGCAGGCAAGTGGGGGATATTCTGTCTAGCATTCTACTAGTGCTGTGTAGATGCTGGACAGAGTCAGGAGGTGAATTACTTACTGCAAGATTTGTAGACTCAGTATTTATATGGATAGTCCAGTTCAGTTTGTGGTCAGTGGTAACCCCTAGAATATTGATAATGAGGGATTCAGTGGTTAGATTCTATCCTAATTGGAGATGGTCAGTGCCTGGCACTTGTGTGGCATGAATGTTACTTGCTACTTGCCCAAATCTGGATATTGTCTAGTTTGTGCCACATAACTCAATGGATGGCATAATCAGTGTGAAAATGGGATTTTATCTCCAAGGACTGTGTAGTGGTCACTCAATGAGCATAAATAGTCAGTTTCTTCATCAAAGATGCAGGTTTTAAGAGCATCTTAAAGGAGGTAGAAGAGGTAGAGAGGAACTTCCAGACAATAGGAACTCGACAGCTGCAGGCTTGTGGAAATTTGAAATCAGAGGTGTTGTGGAAGCTTGAATTAGATAAGGTATCTGAGAGATTACAGGAGATTACAGACATGAAGAGGGGGCAAGGTCATGGAAGGATTTGGAACAAGAATGAAACTTTTATATAGTAAGATGACTTAATTGCTAACCAGGAGCCATTGTAGGTCAGTGTGCACAAGGGTGATAGGACATGGAACTTCATGTGAGTTGGAATGGGGCAGCAGACTTTTGGAGGACCCCAAGATTACACAGTATAAAATGTGGCTGGCCAGGAAGAATCAAGTCTAGAGGTAACTGAGGTATGGCTGAAAGTTTCAGCAGCAGTTGAGCTGAAGCTGTCGATCTCCGTTCCATTTAGTAATGATAACTAGTTTCTATCTCCTGACCTAGGGCTCCATCATTAACTCTGATCTACATTCAGTAGTACTGAAAGTCTGTGCCAACAGTGCAGCCTCACTCAAATTGCTAATAATTCTATCCATTACTGTATAAGAAATAGGAACATATCGCTTTCTCTGTGTCCTCTTACCTTGGGTGTTGAGCTCATTTGTAACTAGTGTTTCAGGGCCACACTCAGGAACAGTTTGATTCTGGGCCGTGTGTTAATTAACTGAATCACTTGGAGCGCTGCAAATATCTTAAGAGACAACTAATAGAAATTCAAGAGACCAATTTTTAAATTGGAGAGACAAAGCCCTCACAGATACAGCATAGGTTTTATGTTTATTGGAATTTCACCTTCTAGTTTTCACTTTGTGGCTCAGCTTATTCATTTGGAGTGGACCCTCTCTCCATGACCACTCCTCTAAGCGAGCTTTATTGAACATTCATTGGAAGTCCTGTTTGGAAGAGAAAATAAGAAGTGTCAGTAAAATGCATGTCTCCTATCTTAACTGCCTTGATAGTCATGGGTTGATATAATGATTTTCATCCTAATTTCTGTTTTTGACCTCACAAGTTCACCACAGACAAAATTACAGTTATCACACATTGCATATGACCCCTCGGAAATGACTGTGGAAAACTTAAATGTTTGCCTGAGTGGCAAGATATTTAATGAATATAATTATGTATACATTTAATGATCACACACAGTATTTATTATTGACCATGTGTCTTTGGTAAGTATTCTGTTTTAAATGAAAATGAATGTTTAAAGTGGCCAGTGAGGTTGCAATACCTGAGTAGAAGTGGGAGAGGGTTGGTCCTGATGTACAACAAATTACAAATAGGAGCATCTGATTAGGGCAATTTCTGGAGTGTACTGTTTGCTAAGTCTACAAATAAACTGTTAAAATCATTAGCCTCTTTAAACATTTACACAACGTACTTTTGGGGTCATATAATCCTTTGAAGCTGCATTCATATAAAATTACTGTACATTCCAACCAGTGAGTCACATTATATGACCTTCAATATATCACCAATTGTAAAAACCCACCTGGCTCACTAATGTCCTTTAGGGAAGGGAATCTGCCATCCTTACACAGTCTGATTTACATGTGACTCCAGACCCACAGCAATGTTCTTTCAATTTGGCCACTCAGTTCAAGGACAATTAGGGATGACCAATACATGCTGGCCTTGCCAGTGACTCCCATATGCCATGAAAGAGAAAAAATAACTTTATCTGGTATTTTAAATTCAAAATATGTTATTTAAATGTACATTATTAACATTATTTAAGTAACATTTTGCCTGTAACCTTTCTTAAGTTGACCATTAAATCAGTAAGTGATAATTATAACAGGCTCTCCTGTGACTTTCTGTTCCAGTATTTTCTGCTGTGGTCCTATAATTTTCTTACCACAAATAATCCATGTCAATGCCATGTAAAAACTTTCAGACCTGGCTTCGTTCTTACCAGAAAAAATGGCTACATCATTCACAAGCTTCACTCTCCAATATTAAGGAGTAATACCACCCAGAAAGGTGTAAGCAGATGAGGAAGTAGTTCAGGTGAGCTGTGGAGTACTACTTGGATGATAATAGTTTATGGATGTTGTAAAATCCTCACAATGGATTTTTCAAGTCAAGGCAGATCTACTGTGTGAGCATGACTTGAAATCTCAGTACAATGCACTTAATTTGATGACCTGTCCCGCCACCCCTGAAGTACAGACTGAGGTCACATTAGGGCAATCTGTATCTTTGAGAACCAGTATCAGTGCGGAGGAACAAATCTCACAGTGGGATTCAGACAGCAGCTTCTCCTCTTTTCCCCTGGTAATACTGAACCAGTTTATTACTTTTTTAAGGCAGTGCTGGCTTGATTGTCCCTGCACTCTCTGCAATTTGCAGAAGAGTTGCTATTGTTTATGAAGCAATAATCCTTTAAAGAGCTGGATGGATGCCATTTTGAATGCCAACACAAACAGTAAATTGCATGCAGAATCTTGAAGAGCACAGTATGAATTTCTCACTAACCTGGCCTTATTCATTAACCCACTGACATTTCCTCATTCTCCAAAAAAAATTGCAGTCTGAAAATTCCTCCATGTTGTAACCTGGAGGTCCCCTTTTCTCAATGTGACGAATGCAGGGCACTTTATTACCATAGCAACATCTGGAGTAAGCACTAGCATCCATTTCTTTTGGGGCTATTTTTTTTCTTTCTCCAGTTGATTCTGTCCAAGGTGATAGCTGCTAGTTCAGTGATTGCTTGCACCAGACATCGTCCACTATATTCACACGTAACAGTGATTGTTGGCATTCTGTTTCACAACAACAAGTTACATTTTTCCAGCGTCTTTAATGTCGCTAACATTGGATAGTGTTTGGATGGTATGCTAAGGAGAGAAGAAAATATGCTTCTCTGAACAAGGTACCAACTAGTCTCGATTGAATGACCGTGCTGGTCAAGCGAACAATGGGAAATCTACATTTTTGTACCTAGGCACCGGTCAAATATTAACCCAACGCATTTTTTTTGTGGATGCTACGAACGCTCACCTCTGATTGCATGGTTCTGGGTTCTTATCCCATTCCAGGGTTTGAGCACAAAAACCAAAACGAATGCTGCAATACAGTTCTGAAGGCGTGCTGCACTGTCAGAGGTGCCATCTTTCAGATGAGAAGTTGAATCGCATCCTGCTCAGGTGGACTTAAAAGATCCCACTGTTCTGTTTTGAAGAAGAGCAATAGAGTTATCTCCAGCATCCTGGCCAATATTGATCCTTTACTGAACATCACAGAACTGGATTTCATGACCATACGTAATCAAATTTCAGAGAAGTGTAAGATTAATAAGGCTGTAATAGTAAGGGATTTTAACTACCCAGGTATCAAATGGGACAGTTTTAGATGTGCAAGGTAGGGAAGTAGCGACATTCTTAAACTGCATTCAGGAGAACTCATTTTAGCAAGAACGTAAAAAACCTACAAGGATGGGGGCAGATCTGGACAATATTTGGAAATGAGCCCAGGCAGATCATTACGGAAGCATTTTGGACCATAACGCAGTTAGATTTCAGATAGTTATGAAAAAGAATAAGGATGGGCTAGAATTAAAAGTCTTAAACTGAGGAAAGACTAATTTACCTAAGGTAAGTTTGGCCCATGTAGGCTGGGAGCAGCTACTTGCAGATAAAACTGTGACACAGCAGTAGGGAGGCATTCAATAGTGAGAGTCCAGGGCAAATATATTCCTGTAAACACAACAGGTGGAGCCAAGACCAGAGAATACTGGATGTCAAGAACTGTAAAGGTTAGGATTAAGAAAAAAAAGAGAAACTTACGGTAGGTACTGAGGGCTTATTACAGCAGAGTGCCTAGAGGAACATAAGATGTGCAGAGGGAACTTTAGAAGGAAATTAGGAAAGCTAAGAGAGTGCATGAGACAGCATTGATGGGTAGAATAAAGGAAAACCCAAACGGCTCTTTTTAAATAAATAAAGAGCAAGAGAATAACTCGTGAAAGTGTAGGGAACATAGAAGTTAGCTGTGTGTGGACCTAGAAGATGTAGACACAGTCATAAATAAATACTTGGCATCCAACCTCGCATGAGAAAAGGATATTGTGGGAATGGACATCAGGATGGTGGACTGTGAAATATTAGAATAAATTTCATAGAACAAGGAGATACCAATGGGTTTAGCAGCTTTAAAGGTAGGTAAATCCACAAGCCTGTACGAGATACATCCCAGGCTTTTGCAAAAGGTAAAGGAGGAGATATCAGAGACCCTGGCAGTAATGTGAAGTGCCAGAGAACTGGAGGGCTCTTAAAAGTGCCCTATTATTAAAAAAAGGGAGGAAGAAATAGACTAGGAAATTACAGGCCAGTCAGTCTAACCTTAGTAGTGGGGAAGTTGTTACAAAGAATTCTTTGTGACAAAGTATATTTGCACTTGGAGAGTTACACCAGGATAGTCAGCATGGTTTTGTAAAGGGAAGGTCAAGCTTGACAAATTTGATCAGTTTTTTCAGGAGGTAACCAATACATTTGATGTGGTCTGTACTAACTTTAGCAAAATTTTTTAACAAGATCCCTCATGGCAGATCGGTTAAGAATGTGACAGCCTGTTGGATCCGAGGCAAAGTGGCACCAAAATTGACCCAAAATTGACTGAGAGCCAGGAAGCAGAGGATGATGGTAGAGGAATGTTTCTGTGACATGGACTGTTTCCAGTGGCTTGACAGGGCTTACTGCTGCTTGTGGTGTACATAAATGATTTGGACTTATGTGTAGAGGGAATGATAAAGAGGTTTAGGTATATCAGGACAATTAGCACATGGAAAATAATGAGGAGGATAGTTGTAAATGGCAGGAAGATATTACCTGTAATGGATAGATCGGCTGGCAGACCAGTGGAAAATGGAATTCAGCCCGGAAAAGAGTGAGGTAATGCACTTGGGAAGGGCTAACAATGCACGGGATTACAGTGTGAATTGAAGGACCCTGAAAGTGCTGTATGTCAGAGGTAACTTGACGCTTGTATCCACAGATCCCTAAAGGTAGCAGGCCAGGTAGATAAGGTGGTAAGAAGGCAAATTTGTTACTTTGCTTTATTAGCTGAGGCATAGAAGAACAGGGAGGTTTCGCAGGAACCAGCCTCAGGCGACTGTCTGTGTGCGGAGTTTGCACATTCTCCCTGTGTCTGCGTGGGTTTCCTCCGGGTGTTCCGGTTTCCTCCCACAGTCCAAAGATGTGCAGGCTAGGTGGATTGGCCATGCTAAATTGCCCGTAGTGTTCAGGGGTGTGTGAGTTATAGGGGGATAGGTCTGGGTGGGATGCTCCAAGGGTCGGTGTGGACTTGTTGGGCTGAAGGGCCTGTTTCCACACTGTAGGGATTATATAAAAAAAACTGGATAGGCCACAACTGGAGTGCTGCGTGCAGATCTGGTCACCACACTATAGGAAACATAAAGAGGGTGCAGATGAGATTCACTAGGATATTACCTGGGCTGGGTTGTTTGAATTATGAGGAAAAAATGGATAGATTAGGATTGTTTTCCTCAGAGCAGCGAAGGTTGAAAGGGGATCTGATAGTGGTATATTAGATTGTGAGGGGCATAGGTAGGAAAACACTTGTTTCATTCATAGACGGACCAGGAGCAAGAGGTAAAAGGCTAACAGAATTGAGAAAAACTCTCTTTACCCAGAGCATGATTTTTGATCTGGAATCCGCTGCCTGAAAGGGTGATTGAGTCAGAAACTCTCGTAACATTTAAGTAGTATTTAAATATTAACTTACATTGTCATAGCCTTTGGTGATATGGGCCAAGAACTGGAAAATAAGATTAATGTAGACAGAACTTTGTTGATGCAGTGGGTTACATGGCTTCATCTGGGCCGTAAATGTCTGTGTCTAATGTCACATTACTGTTTGTGGGAGCTTCCTGTGCATTTCATACATTTGGACAGTGACGACACTTCCAATGTATTTCATTGGGCTGCAAAGCACTTGGAGACATCCAGTGTACACAAAAAGCTCTCTATAAATGCTAGATTTTAAAATTATTTTAATTGTTCTCCTGATTGTTAACTTTCTGGAAGTGGTCAAGCCATTAATCACTAAAATAAAACAAAGAACTGCAGATGTTGGAGATCTGAAACAAAAACAGAAATTACTGAAGAAACACAGCAGATCTGACAGCATCTGTGGGAAGAGAGCAGAGTTAACGTTTTAAGTCCAGTGACTCTTCTCCAGAGATTTTTGTTTTTCAGGCATTAATCAATTGTACTCATCATATTTGCAGCCTGGAACTTCAATTGTGTCCCATAAGATTTTCTTCCAATGTGATGGTGTACCTTTAAGCATGAGCAGCTCCTTTAAGAGTCACAGCGGACTCTTACATCTTCTGTGTACTTAAGGAAAACCTCACTGTTTGAGTTTCTGAGTGGCACAGAAAACTCACTAAAATCTGCGGCTCTGGCATCTTCACCGTACACCAATACTAACCACCCCCAATCCACCCCACCCCCAGCCAAGATTCTGCAACCCAGACACCAGCCTTGTCTCTCAGGAATTCAGGCTTTGGAGTGAATGGGAGCAGGATGTTGCCTCACAATTGTAATGTGTACTAACCCTGCAATCAGGCACACACTGATAACAAACACAAGGAATTACAAGGTGTGATTTGCAGCACAGAGTGACCTTTGTTCCTTTCTTCCTTGTTTCAAGCTCTGGGAACAGGGGTTGGTTTGTGCAATGGTATGTAAATAAATCTTTTCATTTACAGATGAGCAGTAGGTGAGGATCCTGACCCAGGCCACCTGGACTTTATTTTCTCATTTCACATTCTAAGGTTTACAACAAAGACATCAGAATGGCTGAAATCCATAGTGCAGTGACCATGGCAACGATGCAATCAAGATCATCGCAAATGCAAAGTGAACTGTTGTGCCCACCTTGGTCAGGATAGGTTGGAATGGAGATGTTGGCTTAGGCCATTGGCTTTTCTGGCAGACAGGTATTGGTCTTGATTTCCTTGTTGCCACCCAAGAGAGCACAGACTGTTGCTGGGATTCAGCTTGTTGCATAATGAAAGCCTTGAGGATATTCTGTTCCAGAAGGCCAGTTGGTGAAAGATGATAAAGAACTGAGTTTTTACTCAGCCTTACATTTATTTGCAGCACCAAACATTACACACATTCACCTCCTAACTCACTTTAATGGTTAGTATCAACCAGGAACAAGTTGCTGGAAAAGCTCAGCAGGTCTGGCAGCATCTGTGAAGGAGAAAACAGAGTTAACGTTTCGGGTCCAGTGACCCTTCCTCAGAACAGTTCTGCAGTTCTTTCGGTTTTGATATAGTGTCAGCCAGGCTTCACTTGGTAGCTTTGGAGTCAGAAGGTTCCAATCCAAGGCCTGAGCACTAAAATCTACAGCAACATTCCAATTAAGAACTGGGGGAGTGCTACGCTGTTGGTGGTGCCTTTTTTAGGATGAGTCATTAAATCAAGGTCTCTTCTACCAGCCTGGGTGATGTGAAAGCTCCCTTTGGTGCTATTTTGAAGAAGAACAGGGGAGTTCTCTCCAGTGTCCCTCAATATTGCAAACAACAGATTATCAGGGTGATTATCGCATTACTGTTTGTGGGAATTATTCTCTGCGCATATGGGCTGCTGTTTTTCTGACATGATAGCAGTGACTACACTTTAAAAGTGCTTCATTCACTATAAACTGCTTAGAACCATCTCATGGTTGGGTCACAGTTTCAGAAAGTGTCTCTTTATGTTGTGCTTGTGAAACCCCAATTAACGCTTTACACCTGCACAGAATTAATCACAGTTTACCTGCAATTAATGCAAGAAACTGTCCTTCGAAAACTTCGAAGGCAATATGCTTTGAAAGGAATGTGGCAGTCAATTTGCACCCAGTGAACTCTGACAGACAGCAATGAGGGAAAAACGACCAGGTAATCTGTTTTAAAGATATTGGTTGAGGCATAAATGTGAATCGAGACACTGGGAGAATTCCCTTATCATTCTTTAGAATTTAACCTGTTTAATCCATTTTTATATATCCTCTCTCCCTGATCTAATAGTTGTGATCACAAGGGGGTTTAGAGGCTTTCAGTCACAAAGACTGTTGTAGAAAAGTGAAAAGTCCTGCTTTATAGGAAAGGAGAGTTCAAATTTTTTATTAATTCATTCATGGATGTGGGCATCCCTGGTTAGGGATTTATTGCCCATCCAGCATTTATTGCCCATCCCTACTTGCCTGAGGCCACTTAAGAGTCAGCCGCATTGCTGTAGGTCTGGAGTTACATGTAAGCCAGACAAGGTAAGGATAGCAGTTTCTTTCCGTAAAGGACATTAGTGAACCAGCTGGCATTTTTCTAACAATTGATGTTGGTTTCTTGATCATCATTAGACCTCAATTCTAGTTTTCTATGAAATTCAAATTCTGCCATGGCTGGATTCAAACATTGCCCAGGATTCCGGATTAATAGTCTAACAATAATACCACTGGGCCATCACCTCCCTGTTCCATATTGTTACACATGAGCTAAGCACCTGGTTAATGTCAACTCAGGGATTGAGAAAGAATTCAGCAAAAAACACAAAATCAATTGTGCATGTTTCTGCATTTGCTGAAGAAGGTCACTCTCCTTCATGCCAGAGGCTGCGAGGCTCAGGCAGACACTGAGGTGCAGACCTGTGAGCTCAAGGATAAGACTGTGGAACCCAACTACCATTCTGAGATGGTGTGCTCAAACCTTGAAACAGAGCTGAAATAGAATCATAGAAGTCTAGAACACAGAAAAAAAGCCCTCCCGCCCATCAAGTCTGCACTGGTCATAAACAAGCACCTAATAATTCTAACCCCATTTTGCAGCACTTGGTCCTTCTGCTTCGGCATCGCAAGTGCCCATCGAAGTACTTCTTAAGTGTTATGACAGTTTCTGCCTCTACCACTCTTACAGCAGAGTTCCAGATTCCCACCATCTGGGTGAAAAAAAAATTTTCTCACATCCCATCTAAACCTCCTGCCCCTTACTCTAAATCTATGGCCCCGATCATTGATCTATCCACCAAGCCCAAAGGTTCCCTCCTGTTTATGCCCTTCAGAATATTATGCATCTCAGTCATGTCCTCCCTCAGTCTCCTCTGCTCCAAAGAGTCTGTCCAACTCTCTTTCCATAACTCACACTCTCCAGCCCAGAATAGCCCCTGTGCAGCATCTCCAGTGCAATAACATCTTTCCATGACCCCAAAATGTAGGAATCAGCTTTGAGCAGAAGCTGCAAAACATGAATCTAAACATCTCTTTCTTTTCCCCAGTAATTACTGTTAACTAAACATGGAATGACCATTCGTTTACAAACAAAATATTTCCAACAAGGCAGTTCATTCTAACCTAACAGCCTTTAAATATTGTACTGGAAAATGATATTGCTTTAATCTGCAAAATATACAGTTATTTTAGCAAGGAATTTGTTTATTTTAAGTACCAATGCTGTGACATTTAATCCTTCCTCCAAGCTTTGGTATAAACCAACATTATGGAGAGGGACATTGTGACTAATTATGTATCGGTGTGACTGGCAGAAGTTTAAGTCTGCTCATTCGCCTGTGGTGAAACCATGGCAACTGGGATTTCAGGCAATAATAACTTGGCTGGAAATAGTTCCAAGGGAGGGAGACGTGGAGGAGGAAAATGCTGTACACCAGTCGGGTAGTCAGCAGCAGCACTTCACCTGGATGATATTTTTATTATCTGGGAGGCAACCTCTGACCCTGGCCCCCATTTTACTGCAGGCGAGTTTCTTTACATGGGGCCCAGCAGAAGGTGGTGCTGTGGAAAACTGAATACAGGTGCTGTACAGCGTCAGCTCAGCAATGTCTTGATGCTGAACCCACAAGAGTAAACACAACAGTTGAGCGAACCTTCTTGTGTATTTTCCCACTTTATGGGTGCGACCAGACCCCTCCCCCAGCCCCATCTTACTCAGTGCTTTTCAGCAGTGTATTTCTTTGTTCGATGAAGTGGGCCACACAGACCGGGGCAGGGTCTCATCCATTAGCCTAGGCGCTGACAGACTAAACGCTGCCTTTCTTGATGGTTCAGTTTATTCAAGACATTGGCCAGTATGAAAGTAAGCCACATAGTAAAGTCAGAGCTTTAAGCCTTTGCTGAGCTAGATGACCCTACAACAGGAGAGAATTAGGGCAAATTGGAGTCTAACGGGGCAGTGAGGTAAAGTGATGGCAACAATTTACATTAATATAGCACCTTGAACGCTGCAAAATTCCTTGAGGTCCTTCCCAGAGGGCTTTAATCAAAGAGAACAGTGAGCCTCCAAAGCTCATATGAGGATGGCTGACCAAAACAACTCAGTCAAAAAGAGAGGTTTTTGTGAGAGTCTGAGTGGAGGAGAGAGGAGACAAGAAAGGGATTGTGGGAGGGAATTTAGAATTTAAGGCCGAGGCAGCTAATTAGTGTGGTGATGAAGAGTAAAAGACCAGAATTGCAGATATGCAGAAATATTGGAGGGCTGGAGGAGAACTGAGGGAGTACGGAGTCATATTTGAAAAATATGGCCCCTTTTGCATTAGATGAATTTTTGTTCCCCTAATTTTTTAAAATGAGAAGTTTTATTGACTCTGCTGGCCTACATTGCCGCAATTTGCATGCTGACACATTGACATGGGAACAGTTCTGCCACTCTCTGTCCCACCTAGAGAGTGGTTAGTGATGTGGCAATCTGTAACAAAAACAGAGTTCCAATAGAATCATAAAGATATATAGCATGGAAACAGGCCCTTCGGTCCAACTCATCCATGCCGACCAGACTATATAAATCTAGTCCCATTTGGCCCATATCCCTCTAAACCCTTCCTATTCATGTACCCATCCAGATGCCTTTTAAATGTTGTAATTGTACCTGTCTCCACCACTACTTCTGGCAGTTCATTCCATATACGTTCCACCCTCTGTGTGACAAAGTTGCCCCTTAGGTCACTTTTATATCTTTCCTCTTTCACCTTAGACCCATGCCCTCTAGTTTTGGACTCCCCCACCCTGGGGAAAGGACCTTGTCTACGTACCCTATCCATGCCCCTCATGATTTTATAAACCTCTATAACGTCACCTGTCAGCTTCCGATGCTCCAGTAAAAATAGCCCCAGCCTATTCAGCCTCCGCTGATAGCTTAACCCTCCAACCCTGGCAACATCCTTGTAAATCTTTTCTGAACCCTTTCAGGTTTCACAACATCCTTCTTATAGGAGGGAGACCAGAATTTCACACAATACTTAGCCTACCTAACTTACTCTCAGCCTAGAATCAGGTTTTTTGCAACAAGTCCACACTGGGAGCATTAACAAGGCCACTAGCGAGTAGCTTTACACCGCACCTGATTTTCTGCACTGAACAACTGGGGAAAGAAAATGTCTCTTTTAAAGGGATAGAAGAAGGAGTGACATTATCAGTTTAAAAAAAAGTCAACGCTGTATGGCAAGAAGCTGGCTCTGTTTTGTGGGGAAGAGAAAAAGAGGCAAAGTTCAGGCCTCAAAGGGCCAAAGCGGCTGCTGCGAGATGGAATGAGACTGCCTCAGAGGGGGTTGTGTAATCCCTCATTATCCGGGTGGATTATGATTAGTGGATCAGCCTATTTCCGCAGCAGTAGAGACTGAGGCTTGTGGAATGCAGTCGCTGGACTTTAAGGGTGGAAAAACGAAGCCTGAGGCCTGAATCAACCTCATTGTGCAGCAGATCACCTCGCGACCCCTTTCATTCCCCACAATGCTATGTTTTAGTCTTAATTCTTGTGTCCACCAGGAGAAAACAAAAGGAGGCAAAATGGTCACCACAAAACAGCAATAGTGAGACTCCCTCTGTGGTATCATTCATCATTTTCAATCATTTTTCACTTTTTCTTCAGAATGATGTATAGATTTCTTTTGGACTAATTCCTCTCCCCCCAGCTCCACACCAACTCTGCCAATCTCTTCAGCAATGTAAGCTCTTTCTGATGGGTCAGCTGCTGAATAGTAACTGGGAGAAAGCTGGGCCAAGTTCCCTGACATACAAAGACCAATTAAATGTCCCCATGGCCACACTGACCCATTCACTCCTAGCAACTTTCAAATCGACAAATGACCAGGTCATTGCTTAACCCTTTTCAGCTCCTTCATTTGAGGAGCAGTTCTGTAATTACCCATCTCACTATACCTCCTGTCATGAATACATGAACTAAATGCCTGGTATCAATGTTTCTCTTTAAACAGTGGCTGCTGACAAGATATTTGATTATGGTCAAACAGGTGGCTCCGATTGCCAGTTCCTATTTCTACTCAACCTCCAACTCATACTGTCAATACATTGTACAATAATTGGGAGTCTCTGGGTATTGGGCATAGAATCAAAGCTAACACTCTAGTGCAGTACTGAGGAAGTGCAGCACTATCAGATGCACCGTCTTATAGGCCCATCTGTCCTGTCATTCAAATGAAAATGAGGACCATCTCCTGCATGTGGGATGTAAAAGATCTCATGATGCTATTTCTTGGAAGAGGGGAGTTCTCCCTATACTCTGGCTATTATCATTCAAAAAGAAAAAGGGCATTATTATCACCTTACTATTTGTGGGACATGGCTACTTCCTATATCGCAGCAATGAGTTCATTGAGCTTGAGATGTCTGGTGTCATGAAAAGCTCTCGATGAATGCCAGATAGCTAAAAGCTAAACACCAACCCTGCAAGAATTTGAAACCCTTTTAAAATCTAATGGCTGACAATATAACCAGCAGGATTCCGAGGTGTGAAAGGGAAGGAATCTGCCTCTCTGCCAAACCCAGTAGCAAAGAAAAATAAGGCAAGCTAAGGGGTACCCTTAGCTGTGGTGCCATTCTGTTGACTTCAGGTTACCTTTTTCCAAGAAATAACATCATCGCATCTCTTACATCCCACATTAACAGTGGTGCTGACTGACGCTGGTTTCTCCTCGATCTGTGGCTGCTCTCGATGGGGCCTCACCTAAATGCTGGTGCAGCCAGCATCTGGAGTTGAGGAAAACGCCTTTATTTTCTGTGACTAAACCCCAGCAGTTTTACGACCAACATCAACCCAGTCCAACACCTCCACTACACAGACCCTCAGCACCTAAATTTCACCCTCCCCACAAACACCTGCCACCTTACCCTGCCTCCAACACCAACCCCCACCCTCCAACCACCTGCGCCCAACAAACACCCACCTCCTTCCCCCACCTCCAACATTACCCCCCAGTCTCCAAACACCTCGCCCCCACAAACATCTGCCACCTTCCCCTGCCTCCAATTCCACCTCCCAACATCTACCCCCCCCCACATACTCCAACACCTCTCCCCAACACCCAAAACACATCTTCCCCTCTCCCAAGCCCCCAAAAAACCCACATACAGCCAAACACCGACCCCCACTCCAAATAATTATCCCCCACCCTGAAAACCTGCTGTCACTACCGCACATCCTCTAACACTTCTTCCCCCCACCACACACGCCTCAACACCTCCCATCACCACCGCAAACATCCCTCCTCACTCTCCAAACGTTGCCCCCAAAACCACCACAACACCAACAACGCCCCCAACTTCCCAACAATTTACCCGACACCTACACCCCACAATGCTGCCACCTCAACACTTTTCCACAATGCCTCTCCCCCATCCCCTGAAAACCTCCCATCCATCCCCAGAAAATCTCCCCTCCACTCCAAACACCTCTCCCCCCAACCCTCTGAAAACTTCCCCTCAACCCCCAGCCCACAGTCAGTCCAGTTGGTGTCTTGTCAATTACAGGCACAACAGTCAGTGATAATGAGGTGACCTTTCACCTGGCCAGTGGGGCAGTGAAATGTTGGAAGGAAACAGTTAACAGCCTAAAGTCTAAAACTGCCCTGAAACAAACATCGGTGGGAGCAGGGGGTGGGGATGAGGTGGGTTAATGAGCAGCATACTCTTTATTCTGGAACGTGAGGGGGTTTATTTAAATGCACAGCCCCTTTAATTTGTTTTTTTTGGACAACTGTTTGCACGTAATAAAGGGAGCAGTGCCTGGCGAGAATCTCTGGGCTGCTGCATGACTGTGCAGCTCCAAGGGAGCACTGGACTAGAGACAGAAGAGTGGGGGCGGGCGGTGGACGCTGAGGAAACGCAGCTGGCCCAATGGATGCCTCAGAGCCCCAGTGGCTAGGGAGATGATAGTGTGGGAAAGTCCCCTCCATCCAGCCGCGTTGCAACCCTGCCTGGACTCAGGGCTGCTTGATGAGAACAAGCTGTCCGATTTGTATGTTTAACAGTTATGAGCCTGAGAAACCCAAGCTCCTCCACTTGCTGCAGATTTATAACCAACGATGTTATCAGTTAAACGTTCCATCATTGGCCTAATATAATTGTTCTAATTTTCTTTTGGTCATTTCCCCCTCCTCCTGCAGAAACATCTCAGTGCAAAAGTTAACCCTCACTTCAAACACTGAATTCTTTTCTCTCTCTCATTTCCTCTGCGCTGTATGGAAAGTGCTGCCGGTTTTGACAACACAAGAACAGGTTGTTGAGACTGAAGGGTCAGTGTGCCACATCACCCTCTTTATCTCACTCTATCAATATATCATTGTATTCCTCGTGCTTATCGTCCTTCCACTACAAAGCAAAATGCTGTTTACTCAACTACCACCTTCGGTAGTGACTTCCACATTCTTGCCACTGTCTGCCAAAAGGTTGTGACTACCTTGCGTTTTTGGATCCAAATGTTAGTCTCCATCTCAAGTGGAAGCCGTATCTTTCTGTCAACCATGTCATACTGCCCTTAACCCTAAAGGCCTCAGTTAGTTGGTGGGGGCCTCCAAGGTGGAAGCTATTTGCGGAGGTTTTGGTCCACGCAAGCCAAAGCATCTAGCGTCGAGAAGATGTTTGACCACAGAGACCACATGTGATGGTGCCAGATCTATTTTCAGTAAAAATGAGTGTAAATACATTTAGTAAGATGAAGGATAAGTGGTGATTGAACACGGAGCGACCATGCCCCCAGTGTTTAATATTATAATTGTACTATGTTTTCAGCTGAAATAGCCAGTGAAAGAACACATACCTGAGACTTTCCTGGGCCATATGTTTTGTTTGTTTGGTCAGTTTATAGAAGAGTTTGAAGATTTGCTAGCTCTGTAAACTGAATGTCTTTGAGTAATTGTTCATTCCATGGCTTTTAATTGTGCCTATCCCCAAGGCAGACAAAGAACTAATGGCCTCATGCTTTTCTTGCTTTATACAGATGTCGGCCTGGTTACCTTGGGGACTTGTGCCAGTTTTCTGACCCCTGCCAAAGGACACCATGTTTAAACGGAGGAATATGCTCCAGTTCCGTAGTTGGTGGCACCACACAGTATACATGCAGCTGTACACGAGGGTTCCGAGGTAAGCTAGCGCCAGGCTTGGAGAAAATTAAACCTGGGGAAGCACAGAACCAGGGGTCACAGTCTAAAGATGCAGTGTGGAACTGAGATGAGGAGAAATGTTTTCACCCACAGAGTGGTGAGACTGGGATTTTATGCCACAGAGACTGGTTGAGGCCTAAACATTGAATGTTTTCAAAAAGTTAGATATAGTTCTTAAGTCTAACTAGATCAAAGGGAGAAAGCAGGAGCAGGGCACTGAATTGATAAACAGCCATGATGGTTTGAATGATGGACTAGGTTCGAAGGACTGAATGGCCTACTCCTATTCCTATTTTCTACATTTATTCAACACAGAATCACACGATCAGGACTGACAATATCAGCTGATTTCCTTACTTAAAGTTTTCCCCAGTTTTTGGGCAACTGAAACTGATTTTTAATATCACAGTATTAGCTAAAGTGACTATTTTCATTGTTTGATGAGGAATAAACCTACTACCATCCTTGTCTTACTTGATGTACTTCAGCTATCTAAGTTTTCACCTACAATGATTTTTAAACCCCACTCCAGGGATTCAAATATGAAATCTAGGCTGACCTGTCCAATGCAGAACTGAGACAGAAATCACATCTTTTGAACTGAGGACCCATTTGCCCTCTCAGGTGGATGCAAAACAGTGCCATTCAGATTGCTCAAAGAGCAAGAGACTTCACCTCTGTGTCCTGACCCATGTTTACCCCTCACTCAATATTCACCTAGACAGATTAATTGCATATTTTCACATTGTTGCTTGTCACAGCTTACTGTGCACACATTCATTGCTGCTTTTCCTACGTTACTGTATGTCAGCACAGTCTAAGGTCATGAAAGGTGCTGTTTTAATGCAAGTCGTTCTCAAGTGACTTTCTTACAATACTTATGTTCATATTCTTCAGGTTTTTGATGACCAGTAACTCAGAGTTCTCCAAGGAGAAGACCTTTTTATTTGCAGTATCTCCTTCCTCTGACTGAAGGCTAAATGCTACAGCCTGCTGTCATTTCAGATGTCTCACACATCACTTTTTTGCATATCATTTCTAAACAGTGAAAACGGCAGGTCAAACATAGCTGCATAAAGTGAACATTTCTGACAAACTCATGTGTTTATCCAGTACTCTGCACATCCCAAAGCAAAGAAGTGCTGGGGTGGAGAAGGTGGGGAAAATAAGTGCTCTGAATCATGACTCGTTGACATTGTCTCTGGAAGGTGTGCAGTCTGGGCTGTCCCATCTCATCCTAACAAACAGATTTAGTTTTAACATTACCTGAGATACAAGCAGAGTTTTTGGACGTTGTTACCCAAGCAGATACTTTAGCACACAACAAGAAATTCTACTCAAGGTATATACAATTGCTAAGCTTTGAAATCACAGCCTAGATTAAATAGTAAAGGAACGTTATGGATCTAAATGAGATTGTGTGGGCAAAAGTGTATCAGATTCTTATTGTCCTTTAGTCAGAAATCTCTGGGTCTTTCTTAGTGGAAAATGGCTATGTAAATATGTATGGTCCTTGTTGAGCCATGTAGAGCAGCAAGATCCCACTTTCAGCTTCTGATCTGTGTTACATTGGTTAGTTCCCATAGGAGGAGAATCAGCAATTAGCTCCATGTTCCTTTGGCGTTGACTGGGATAAATCAGCCAAGGCTCCCATTCCTCGCTGCCATCTAGTAGGCACGGCTGGAAGTGCAAGTATTGAGGGTGGCCGCATGATCACACAGTCTGCTGGATACTTTCAACTAAAAAGAACGGCCATTTGGGTGAATTGCTGGAAGGTCCACCCTACCTCAGCTCATTTAAACAGAGAGAATTATTGGGGGTTCTTTCCTTTAAGCTAACAATGCACTAAATTTTATAGTAAGGGAGCTCTACTGCTGTCAGATGTGATGGCCCTTCTTTCATTCCTCAGGAGCTAACTGCTCACAGATAGACGCCTGTGCTACCAGCCCATGTGCGAACGGAGCTCGCTGTACAAACTGGAACAACCGCTACAACTGTACATGCCCACCAGGATTCAGTGGGAAGCACTGCCGCACGGACATTGACGAATGCAAAGTGCCCAACCTCTGCAAGCAAGGAGGCCTGTGTGTGAACACCCCTGGCTCGTTCTATTGCCAGTGCCCAGCTGGCTTCACAGGGCGCCAGTGTGAGAGTATCTACGTCCCCTGTGCCCCCTCGCAATGCCAGAATGGAGGGACCTGCCGGCAAACTGGGGACCTGACCTACGAATGTGCCTGTTTACCAGGTAGGAATGTAATGTCTACCTGTTCATGGTGGTAAGGTCTTTCTACCGGTGATTAAAACCATGACTAGTTAATCATACAGAACATTCAGCCAGGAAAAAACCATTCATCCCAACTAGTCAATGCTGGTGCTAGTTTCTTTATCAGTGACTGTACTTCAGCATATCTTCCTCGTCCCACGTGTAGTTATCCAGTTTTCTCTTAAATATGCTGGTGCTAGTTTCTTTATCAGTGACTGTACTTCAGCATATCTTCCTCGTCCCACGTGTAGTTATCCAGTTTTCTCTTAAATGTATCAGGAAAAATATGCAAGATTAGAATCCCTTAACATCAGCAGGTCATCCCATCAATGTGGCCTGTGAAAGTATGTTGCCTCCTTATATTTTTTAAAAACTTAATTTGTTGATCTTGCTGTACAATTTTGCCTTGCATGACAATGTAGGGAGTGGGGGCTCTTATGTCACTGTGGTAGAGTCCCTACCTCTAGACCAGGAGGTCTGATTTCCGGTCCTATCTGCTCCAGAGGTGTGTAATAACATCTCTGAACAGGTTGATTAGCAAACATCTACATTAAAGAGAACTCAGTGTGAAAGTGACAGGAGGCCAGAGCAAATCTATGTGAACAGGTTGCACCTTATTGGTCTGCATGCTTGATCTCCCTTTGCTTTAATTAATGATTAAGGAAACAAGCACCCTGACTATTTTGGGATTGAGTTGGAGAGAAGGATATTTGTCCACTTGATATTTGACAAAATAATTTGGTCCGGTAGAGACACTGGTAAAGAATGTGACAGTCCACAAGTGAAATGTACTAAATATGGCCTGTGATACAGTTAAAAATTGTCCTTCTAATCAGTAAGTGAAGAGTGTTAGTTGATAGTCTTGACAAAACTGTGTCCTCCTTCCTGTCCTCAGGGGGAGCTGCCCAGGAGGTTTGCAGTGGTAACCACATGTCCTTTGTAACTGTTACGTCACAGACTGCAGTTGGAACCTCTAAGCTTGTTGTGTGGCTTATAGCTATTGATTGCAGTTTTTCACTGAGTCACTCAGAGTTTCACAGGCGTGGAACTGCTTTAGCCAGTTTTGCTCTACATTAGGCAACAGTTTTCATTCCCTTGGCTGTTTATCAAATAGCTGAACTTCAGGGAACCGGGAGAGGAAATAACAAAATGGATCCACTTAATGTAGGCCATCAGTTCACCCGCAAACTTAAATGTGAAACAAACCAGTGATCAGAGGTTAGTCTCCATGACATGCTTGGCATACTTCTAGTTATGTGGTTCAAAGGTAGTTATATGGTGGAAACAGATTTGCTTTGGTACAACAGATTCAGCTGGTACATAAAACATGAACCGCACAAATAAAACCCATTGAGTTCTTAAATTTTTGCTGTTGCTTTAGTGAAGTAATTGTCTTGTATATCAACAAAGACAGATTGAAGCAACGCAAAATAAGACATGAGAGTTTGGGAGTTTGGCTGTTCCCAAATATTCTTGCAATTCTCACGTGGGGCTACCTTTGAATTGGAAAGGACGCTATATCGATCCTCAAGAGGAAACAGTCAGTAGACATAAATGTATCAGATGTTCAAAGGCTGGTTTCAAACAATACGATAGTGTCAGACGTCCCTGCCAGTAATGTGTCAAACAGGAAATATGAGACAGAGGTCAAAGTGTCATTGTGCTTGTATATTAGAGGTCATGAGTTTATGTTAAATTTTTTTCTTCCAAAATTTTTTCTTTTGAAAAAGCAAATGACCAGCTGGCGATCAGCCACCATTTCCTGAATAACTGACCAGGGAATATTTATGTCAGATGTCAGATTCTTTTCATGCTCACGGGTCTTGGCAGGAAATGGTTTTCTGTGGGACAGGAAGCAATTGGAAGTGTTTCAAATCAAATGCAATGAATTAATGAGAGTCAGCTGAGGCTCCCTCTTAGAGAACAGTGGCATAAGACAAGCACACACACAATAAAATTCCCACTGCATCTTTCCGTTGCCTCCAACGATATATCGATTCAGACTACTCCGAACTTCAGTGGACATGACAACCATGCTGTAAATACATTACAGGCACAACAGGGTATCTGGGTGGGTGTATGTGGCAATGATTGATGGTTTGGATGGTTTGTACAGTATTAATAATTTCAGCCACAGGATGCCATTGCAGGACTCTCTCAGGGGAATGTCCCAAGCCCAACCATTTTCAGATGTTTCAGTAATGACCTGCCCTCCATTACAAGGTCAGAGGTGGAGATGTTTGATGCACAATATTCAGCATCATTTGTGATTCCTCTGATACGGAAGCAATCCATGTCCAAATGCAGGAAGAGCTGGACAATGAGATAACAAGGTGTAGAGCTGGATGAACACAGCAGGCCAAGCAGCATCAGAGGAGCAGGAAGGCTGACGTTTCGGGCCTAGACCCTTCTTCAGAAATGGGGGAGGGGAAGGGGGTTCTGAAATAAATAGGGAGAGAGGGGGAGGCAGATAGAAGATGGATAGAAGAGGAGATAGGTGGAGAGGAGACAGACAGGTCAAAGAGGCGGGGATGGAGCCAGTAAAGGTGAGTGTAGGTGGGGAGTTAGGGAGGGGATAGGTCAGTCCAGGGAAGACGGACAGGTCAAGGGGCGGGATGAGGTTAGTAGGTAGATAGGGGTGCGGCTTGAGGTGGGAGGAGGGGATAGGTGGGAGGAAGAACAGGTTAGGGAGGCAGGGACAAGCTGGACTGGTTTTGGGATGTGGTAGGGGGAGGGGAGATTTTAAAACTTGTGAAATCCACATTGATACCATTGGGCTGCAGGGTTCCCAAGCGGAATATGAGTTGCTGTTCCTGCAACCTTCGGGTGGCATCGTTGTGGCACTGCAGGAGGCCCAAGATGGACATGTCGTCTGAGGAATGGGAGGGGGAGTTGAAATGGTTCACGACTAAGAGGTGCAGTTGTTTAATGCGAACCGAGTGTAGGTATTCTGCAAAGCGGTCCCCAAGCCTCCGCTTGGTTTCCCCGATGTAGAGGAGGCCACAATGGGAACAGTGTTGGCCAATATTCAGGCTTGGGCTGAGAAGTGGCAAGTGACTATCATCTCTTGACATCCAAAGGCATCACCGTCACTTTATCTTCCACTTACAACACCCTGGAGGTTACCTTGACTAGAAACTAAACTGAACTAGAGAAATAAATACAGTGGCTACAAGAGCACTTTAGAGCTTAGGAATACTGCAGTAAATAATTCACTTCCTGACTCCCAAAAGCCTGTCCAAAATCTCTGAGGCACAAGTCAGGAATGTGTGTGATGTAATACTCCCCACTTGCCTGGATGAGTGCAGCTCCAACAACACTCAAGAAGCTCGACACCATTCAGGACAAAGCTGCCCGCTTGTTTGGCACCACATCCAAAAACATTCACTCCCTCTATTACCAACACTTAGTAGCAAAAGTGTGTACTATCTACAAGATGCACTGCAGAAATTCACCAAGGCTCCTCAGACAGCACCTCCCAAACCTGCAATCTCTGTTACCTAGAAGGACAAAGACAACAGATATATGGAAACACCATCCCTCAAAGCCACTCATTATCCCGACTTCAGTTCCTTCTGTGTCAATGGGTCAAAATTCTGGAAATCCCTCCCTAACAATATTGTAGGTCTATCTGCACCATGTGGACTGTAGGCAGCTCACCATCACCTCCTCAAGGTCAGTTGGATCTGGGCAGTAAATGTTGGTCAAGCCAGCAATGCCCACATCTCATGAATGAATGAATTACAGGGCATGGTATTTCAGTATTGGGTTAATAATGAAGAAGCCTGTTGAGGAGAAAATATGTACATTGGATACTTTCCTACTGGGAATGTTGAGAAGATGTGATTGTAGCTTTTAGGATTCTAAAATGTTAAGATGATGTCCAGTTGTCTTCCATGTCCAGAATGTTTGAACCAGAGAATATGCTGTTCAAAGGGAGTGAGTGAATTTAGAAAAATATAAAGTGGGAGTTGTGAACTTTAAACTGACAGCTTCAGATGCAAGTCTGGTTTTGAAATCTAATTTGAGATTACTGCCTAGTCAATGCAGAATAAGACCTAGCTGAGTTGTAAAATTGGCATTCTCCTTGATTTCGTGACTGAAGTTAAAACTTTTCCTTACACAGTGGCATTGGATAAGAATCTAAAAGGAATGCCTTTGCCCAGATCGTGTTGAGAACATGGAACTAGTTAGCGCAGGGGATGATTCAAGGAAGTAATATGATGCATTTAGGGGGAAGTTAGGCAAACCAATGAGGCAGTTGAACAGAAGGAAACTGCTGGGCTTAGGTGAGGATTGGAGAAAGCTCCGGAAGTATGTAAATGAGCTAGTTGTGCCAAATGGTCTGTATTCTGTATAATATACCCTTTAAAACAAGAGCTGGAGCCATATATTACATCTCTATCCAGTCATCCATCATCTAGTATTTGTGTCCTCTGGATTTAAAGTGAACATTTACGTAATGTCACAATTATGATTGGGTTTGAGGCAATTTATTTCTTGATTTGTTTTTCTCCTCCTCAGGTTTTAAGGGACAGAACTGTGAAATTAACATAGATGACTGCCCTGATCACAAGTGCATGAATGGAGGAACCTGTGTCGATGGTGTTAACACCTACAACTGCCAGTGTACACCAGAATGGACAGGTATGTCAGCAAGTGCAATGAACAGAAACACCTTAACTTCTGTCTCATGGCATTCACTATACCTGGTTCAGGTGGCAAAGACAAGACCTTGCATCCTAAAGCCTATTTTTAAAATGAAAATCAAATTATTAGTACTTTTTCATAGGTGGTCCCTTGTGCTGAAGGGCAACTTACTTCCAGACTAGAAATGAGTCCACTGCATGACCTGCAGTCTCTGTTATGGCTGTGTTGCGGGACGGGGTGTGAGGCATATACTGATTGGGAGAATGGGAGAATGGGATCCCAGGGACACCATACATTCATTTCTCTGGCGCTTCAGTGTAGTTTCCCATCAGCGATGAGATTCAAAGTGTACAGATCCTTCCCAGGTCCACCCTTTTTACCTTTTGGTGATCTTGGGCCAGGGTTTCCCAGGTGTTAATGTTACATTTTTTTCAAGAGCCTTTGAGGGTATCTATGAAGTATTTCCTCTGTCCTCCTGGGACTCTCTTGCTGTGTCGAAACTCTGAATAGAACATTTGCTTTGGGGGTCTTGTGCCAGGCATGTGCCTGAGTGCCGTGCCCAGTGAAGCTGATTGAATGTGGGCAGCATTCCAATGCTTGGGACATTGGGCTGGGAGAGAACGCTGGCTGGTGTGCCTATCCTGGCAATGGATCTGCAGGATTGCAAAGGCAGCATTGGCAGTGCCTGTCCAGGATTTTGAGGTGCCTCCTCTATATAGTCCACTCTGAACCATATTGAAGGGCAGGTATCACTGCTGCCCTATTGACCACAAGCTTGGTGCTCAGTTTGAGGTCCAAGTCGCAAACACACTCTGAGATCGCTGAAAGCTGCACAGAGACACTTGTTGTTAATGTCTGCCCTCGTCAACAGTGTGCTGCCAGGGTTTTCAGAGTGGTCCACATAGTCCAAGGCCTCGTCGTGGATACTGGTAATCGGTGGGTGCAAGCTAGCAGAGCACATCTGTTTTATGAATGTTCAGTGCAAGGCCCGTGCTCCTGTATGCCTTGGGGAAGGTGTTGATGATGGCTTGATGCTGGGCGTCAGAGGTTATGCATTGTCTGCATTCAGTAGCTTAATGACAGAGGCTGAGATGACCTTGGAGCTGACCAGAAGCTGGCAGAGGCTGAACATGTTCCCATTCTTTCCTTTGTGTTGTTGTTTACATGTGGTGAAAATAAACCATCAAAAAGAGGGGCAGGAGTAGGCCAGTCAGCCCTTTGAGCCTGCTGTACCATTCAGTATGATCCTAGCTGATCATCTAACTTAGTCCCATGTTCCTGCTTTCTACCCATACTCTTTGATCCCTTTAACCCAAGAACTACATCTAACTGCTCCTTGAAAACATTCAATGTTTTGGCCTCAACTGTTTTCGGTACAGGCTCACCGTTCTAATGCAGTTTTTAGAGAGCGGAAACTGCGTTGAGACTCTGGAAAGAGCTCTTCAGCCCTGGGGAGAAGGTGACTGTGGAGAGGTCTTTAATAACTTCTCATTGCCCATGCTAGCTGGCTTAGCATAGCCTCAAAGAGCTAGCAACCCTGTCCATTGTTTCAAGTTCAAGATTACACAAAGCATCCAGCACTGTAATCAGTAGGTCCAATTTGACAGGCTAGAAGGTGAGGCTTGGGGTATGTGCGTGTGTGTTGTTGTAGCCTGGGGAATGGGTATGGGTCCAGGGCTGAGGCTCCTGGTCTGACCTGAGGCCGTTTTTGCTGGTTGGCCAGAAACCTGTAGTCTTAGCAGCAGCAGCTGGAGCCTCAGGACTTAGCTCCACTTTTATTTGAGGTTTGCTTCTATAATCAACCAACCAATTCGATAACCGATCTCACACAAACTCCTGCAGCTGGGAAAATCAAGTTAAATCCAGTATCAAGGAAAGGAGAACCTTTCATTTATATAGCATCTATCAGAGCCTTAGGATTAACCAAAGTTCTTTGCAGGCAATCACTTCCTTCAGAGCAAGACTGGAGAGTGCTGGGAATTCTCAGCGGGACAGGCAAATTCTATGAGTGAAGGAGTAGTTTTGATCAGAACTGAATTGTGTTTGAGGTGCAGTCACTGCAACAATGTAGCAAATGAATTTCCGATCGGTGAACAGCAAGAACAAGGAAGTAAATGATCAGATAATCTGGTATAGAGCTGGATGAACACAGCAGGCCAAG